>NC_088776.1:56166453-56766453 GCF_954871325.1 Gordionus sp. m RMFG-2023 | reverse complement strand
ATTGGTTTACAATACCAATATAAACCAATATATATTTAAATATTGGTATTGCTTTTACAACCAATACCAATACCAATTACCTAATAATTGGTTTTGATATATTGTTTAAAACAATTTTAACCAATACCAATAATAAAAATAACATAATTATTTGGGTTTATCGTGGAGAATTATATCGTGGTATTTTTTTTATTTTCGACCTACAACATATCATTGATTTAATAATAATAGAGGCTGGCCTATTTGGGTTAAAATTAAATATAAGGAAAACGAAAATGCTGACCTCATTATATACTTCCCCGCAGACAAATCTTACACTAAATGGTCAAATAATAATGGTAGTATCCCAATTAAAATATCTAGGCGTTACAATAGATAGGAAGGAAAGTACAAAGCAAGATCAATGCTTAAAAATAAATAAAACAAGAACCAAATACAGAATGCTCACAAAAATATGGACCTCCCGACAGATATCAATTCCGCTATATATAAGACTTTTTAAAACTCTTATAATACCATCCTTATATTACGGTATTGAAACCTGGAAGGATTCCCAAATAGGGAACAGAAAGACCCAAACATTTATAAATAAATGCCTTCGATACATAACAAAAACCTATTACCCTAGAAACACAACAAACTACTCCCTATGGACTAGATGCGATCTGCTCCTCGTCTATAAAATGATACAATACAAAAAATAGAACTGAGGGCCATATCCTACGACATAAATCCAACAACTTAATTTATCAAACATTAGTAAATATTCCGGAGGAAAAGTTTCATAAGCTTTTCCTGTCGTACAAAAACAGCTGGTACGGAAAAATAACAAAATTCCTTAGAAGAACTCGACCTACCCTGGGTTTTCCTAGAGAGAGCGTCGACCGACAGAAAAATTTTCAAATTCATTCTCAGTCTAATTTATGAGCATATGTCCAATAACTGCTTAGTAGGGCAATAAATTAAATAATAATATTTAAATATGTTAATTATGAGCTATTAACATTCCTTTAAGGGTAAATAAATAAATTAAACACAGATAAAAAAAAACAGGAAAGAAAACATAAATAAATTAAGCACAGATATTAAACAGGAAAGGAAACTAAACCTCATAAGAAATAAATTTTTTAACCCACAATTTTTATTCTTCAGAGCTTAATTTAGGCAATGTAATTAATCTTCGTGACTAAACGTAAAGAATAAACCCTTTCTAAAATCTTTTAAATTAATCCTAATAAAAAGAGACTGTTGTATTTGGTTCTTGAAAATAGAGAAAATAAATAACAGTTATTCCATTACTTTTCCTTTTCTTTGATCCCCCTTTACTTTCCTCACTAAATCTAATTATTTTACAGAAATGGTATAGGGAAGTTCCACCCTCACTTAAAAACTCCTGGGTAAGAGGTTTGTTGGTACCCTCGAGGAAAAAAACCGGCATAATTATATGAAAGTGGGCCTTCATATAATTCACGTCCGCTCATTTTGGGCAGGTCTATGACCAACGTGCTAGATAAGATAAGATTGCAAAAACGATTACATCTGTTATTTCTTCCAAATACTACAGTGAAATCAATATTGCTGTTATTTATAATAATAGTTTATTTTTATTATGGAAATAAATTTTTTACATTATATATATTAATTTTATCTATTCATTTAGGATATTATAATTGAAGACCAAATAGAGTTAATAAATATAGATGCTGTTGGTACTAATAATAATAGCGATAATGAACAAGAAGAATCATCAATATCTAATAAAAGACGAAATTAAGCAAAAATCTGGGAATTTTATACTACTTATGATAAAAAAAAGGCAATTTGTAATAAATATAAAAAAATATATCACTTCCCAATTTTGGAACCTCAGGATTATGGGCACATCTTAAATTTATCCACCCAACATTATATAAGAAATGTGAGCAAATAAATATTGGCAGTAAAAAAAATTAAGACAATAAAATTATTTTTACTTAATAATATAAATAATAAAGCTATAAAACTTTTTCATTCAAAATAACTTAACATTTTCAATAGTTGAGGATATCACTTTTAAAAATTTAATAGCATATTGTAACCCTTCACTAACATTAATTTCTAGAAAAACACTAAAAATAGAAATTATGAAACATTATTATAGTTCTTTTATCAATTTAAAATTTGTACCTTCTAACATTATATCTAAATTTTCCTTAACAATGGACATTTGGTCCTCTCCAAATAAAATACCCTTTATGGCATAACAATTCATTATATTGATAATGATTTTAAATTAAATAATCATTTATTAGATTTTATTCCTTTTAAATCAGCACATAATTCTATTAATATTTAGAATATTTTTAATTCTGTATTAAAAGTAAAATTTGAAATTGATTATTTTTGCATTACATTAGACAATGCAAGTAATAATTTAGCATTTCTAAAAATTTAAAACAAAAAGATAATTTTGATAATGTGTGCAAATTCTTTTGCTATATTATACATTTGACTGTCATGGCTGCACTGGAACCCTTAAATACAACTTTAAAAAAAATAAGAAATTTTTTAAAAATTTTAAACTTTCTATATTTAAATTTAATAAACTCGAAAAAATATATCTTGAAAAAAATCCACACTTAAAATTTCCTCACCCAATTTTGGATATACTGACACGTTGAAATTCAACATACCAAATGCTTGAAAGAGCAATATTGCTCAAACCCTATTTGGCAACATATAACAATCATTTACAAAATAACAATCAAGAAAATTATATTAGTGCCTTCGCCTGGAATAATATAGAAATATACCGATAATTTCTGGAACCATATAACTTTGCTACAGAGATGGTCTCATGTGCTAATACTCCATCAATTTCAAAAATCATTTCTTTATATTACAGTATTTTTGAGCATGTGGAGAGTTGTAATAATAATTCTAATGCTATTTTATAGACAGCTTCTTTAGCTGCCGGAAATTAAATAAAAATAGAAATCCAGTATTATCAAAAATTGATAAAGATTATCTAGAAATTCCGGCCACCTCATCTAGCTCTGAAAGGGCTTTTTTAGAAGGACGGTAGGTTATAACAGACCAACGTTGTTCATTAGATGAGCATACTATGCAAGCTTACTTGTGCCTAAAAAGTTGAATGCGCATGCAAGATTCTTCTTAAATACATAAAATTATTACCTCTTATATTAAAATTATATCATTCTTTTGCTTTATATTTTGTATAAATAGACATTTATGTTATATTTTAGATTAATTATTTTGCTATGTTCTTTGTGTTAAATAAAACGGTTCAAAATCAATACGTTTATTATTA
Organism: Gordionus sp. m RMFG-2023; assembly: GCF_954871325.1. NCBI lineage: Eukaryota > Metazoa > Nematomorpha > Gordioida > Chordodea > Parachordodidae > Gordionus > Gordionus sp. m RMFG-2023. The sequence goes on along the minus strand of NC_088776.1, from coordinate 56,763,143 downwards.
TTGATACAAAAAATACATGATTAAATCAAAATTTTTTATATTCACAACACCTAATAAATAGTTTAAAAAAAGAATTTGAATTCAGGAAAATTTTGAAAGTTGGTTCTTAGCCCTGATTTTATGGTATCATGATTTTTTTCCCATGTTTATTTAAAATTAGAAATTAAGGGTTTTATAATCACTATTTCAATTCTTTTAATTAGTAATTGGAATTTAAACCAATACCAATATAAACCAATAGTTACCAATATAAACCAATACGAATAGCAATACCAATACAAGATATAGAAAATATTGTTTAAACCAATACCAATATTTTAGACCTAATACCAATACAATATTTTGTTAATATTGGGTTTTTACTAATGGTTCCCAGCCCTAGCCAACACGCTACCTCTCTACTCCCTTACACGGACGAATTAACCAAATGTGAAACGCTTCGGAATTCGATCTAAAGAAATTTGCTGCCAAACATTTATTACAAGCAGCGTCTATATGAGCGGGAGGGGTAGGAACAGTTTGCATCCTATTTTTTTGAGGGGGTAGACGGCTTTAATGGGGGTAGGATAAATTTGGGGGATTATCTATTGAATTTTGAGATGAAATAGGACAAAATTTATTGCTGTAAAAATTAATACATTTATTATAGAACTATTATAATACAATTCATCGACCAAATCTATATATTGCAAACAATCATACATATTGTTTTCCAAATAAAACTTTCTGCTATCCTTTTAAATTATCCTTTTAAATTATATTTAAAAGGTTCAGATATTTCAGCAAGCTCATAAAGTTATAATAATGAATTCATTGTAAATAATGGAGGATTTAATTGAATTTATTATCTAAAAAATAAATCCTTTATATTCACAAAATATCGATAGTTGTTAGTTGAGATAGATTAATTTAAGTTATCCTTTATAAATTCTTTGAAAAGAGTATCATTATAATTAAAATGTGAAAATAATAGTGGGAAAATATCGCCACCGAAGGTAGCGAAAATTTTTCAGGGGGTTAGGCAAAGGTTTTTGAAGAGGGTTTGCATCCAGTAAAAATCCTGTCATGTAGACGCTGATCACAAGAATCTGGAATAAGACTAATTAACTAGTTTAGAAAAAGAGTGTAATTCATTATCTAACCCTTATAATTTAGAGATAATAGATATCTCAGATTTTTGGAAGATAAGAGAATTGGATCTTCTTAAACTTTCAATATTAGCTAGAAAAGTCTGGTGTGTTCCAGCATGCACATCTAGTAAGGTGTATTTTTCATAGCTAGGCTAACTCTGAACTCTAAAAGATTATTATTATTATTATTATGTCCTATAAATCTAAATTAAATAATATAATTATAACTTAATAAAACAATTAAATTATAGTTATAATTTAATTCGAAATTTGCATAATAAAGCATAAATTTTATTTATTGTTTCCAATAAATTTATAATTTAAATAAAATTTTAGTTAGAAAAATATTTGGCGCCCCTGTCGATTTTTGTGGCGGCGTCTAAATTAATTCGCCGCTGCCAGCCGATCGTTTAAAAAAAAGAAACGCCATCGCACATAAGGCGGACGGCGCACAGGTCTAGGTACGAGTAATTTTGTATTATTTCAAATATAATATTAAAATAACATCTTGGTTATTTATTTATTCAAAAATATATTTTCATTATGATTTTATTTCTGTCCATTTATAAAGATTTTCCAATATTTTTTAAATATAATATTTAAGAAAAAATGTGAAAAACTTTTTTCTTTGGTTAATTACAAAGTATATTTCTGCCAAGAGAGTAAAATTGACTACCCATATATATAGGAAAAAAAATATTAGCCTAAATAATGCCGAGTAGAGTGTGAGGTGTTGGCAGTTGAAACCAAACCTTATCCTATATTCCCCATACCTAATGGAGTAATATGTAATACTCAAAAAATAAAATATTGTTTGTGGAGTCGTTGCGTTGATATACCTCAAACACCCGATTTGTTATTTTCCAGGTTCGGTGATATTCAGGATTAAGTTGGCGTAGGTATCACTACTCACGATAAGAAATTAATTGTCACTCTTTAATTACCTTCCTCATTTGTTACTAGTAAAAACTTCAAAAATATTATAAATGTTAGTAAAATAAGTCTCTCCATATCAACCAATAAACCTTATCCAATATCGAATATGAATATTATTAAGTTACGACCAGCGAAGCTGATACAAATATTTTTAATACATTAGATTCTAAATCAAAAATTTCCAGACAAAAGATGCCTAAAGAAAATAATGACACTCTACTGATAGTGGGAATTATTCTATCGGTAACTATATGGCAAGCGTCATTGGATATCACTTGTACAAAAAACGCTTGAGAGATAGAGGCGATTCTATTCGATTCTCGAATCAAGACCTCATTCCCGATAATAACGAGAGTCGCGAGGGTACTTATAGCAATAACGAATCAAATTCTAATTATTATTCCAATTATCGATAAACATGTATAAATGAGAAATTTATAAATAAAACATAAAGAAATTATAAAGTATAACCCTTAAATTATGAGTTTGATTGTGATAAATAATTGTCTAAACAATTTGTTCAATATTTTTTTGTTACTAAATTTAATGGTCGCCAGATTAGTGAATATGTATAAATCAATATCGAGAATTATATATTAAATAAAATAGAATACAATAATATTACACTGAGTCTAGGTCGACATAGAAATAAATATTAAAGCATTTAATCGTTAGATGTTAGATCTATAAATTGAACAAGGCCCTAGGTACTCCTTAAAAATACCCATTTTGGGTCACCCGAAAGAATTTATTCCTTCAGAACTAGAATAGTTAGAATTACAAAAGTTTTAAACCGCTTCGTAGACCATTTTTAAGGTTTGGTTCAGGTTCGTATAATAAATTTTTTAACGGTTGAAAATATCAGTTCGTTTTAAATTAGGTTTGGATCCCTTAAATATTTTTTGAGTGTACTACATAAAAGTAAGAGAAAAAAAACAAAAATCTCTAATGAAATATGAAAAATTTATTTTTTTTATTATATTAATATTTTTAGCTTTTGCTTATAATATACTTTAAATTGTCTTCAACTAATATCTAAATAGAAAAGAAAGTTTTTTTTACATGTTATTGAAATTTGAAGCAAATTTTAGTCATTGAAAATAAAAAATTAAATAAATCAAACAAATTTATTTGCAAATATTTTTTATAAAATAGCTTATAAAGATCTAATATAGCGCCCTACTTTTTTTTTGAGTAACGATAGTGCGATACTTTTAAAAGTAGGGATTAACAATATAGATATAAATAATCTGTATTTTAGGTTTATATTATCAACTAATTGGAATGGACCCCTTTCACGTTTATATTTCCGGGGCTCAGATAAAATAAGAGATTTATTTAAATGAAATTCGCATTTATTATTTACACAATAATTTAAAAATTTTTTACTTAGCAAAAATCCTAAAATCCTTTAAATAAAATCTGAGAAAATCAATAAAATCCTTAACCTATTTAGGTATTTTTAATCCTGAGTTTTAAGTAATTAAGCATTTTAAAATATTTATTATAATATGCTTTTAAATGTATAATTCATGCGCGCATTCGCTGCGGAGAATACAAAAATGCAAAAATATACAGCGTATTTTGTATAATTGGCCGCGAATTTGGGCTAACTATGAATGAGGACTAAGGCACATTTTAAAATTGTTTTTAATGGGGTAAAAAAAATCTCAAAATGCATCGTCTCTACTTAAAATGAGGGAGAATCCAGAAAGAATTTGCTAAGTTATATTTTTTTAATCACATCTGATATAGGTCACATTTTAGCTAACTCTTGCTTTTAATATACAATTCTTGCTTAATTAATACACAATAAGTAACTAAATACTCTTAAAATATTTGGCACTTTAGGAACTTAGAATAAATTATTACTGGATATGTTGTTTTCCTTTTAATAAATGTGTTCAATATAATCATTGTTTCGCGTATTGCTCTTAAGTTAATAAAATCGCGTGATACAAATTATAGAAGTGAGGTAACCCTAACATTGAGGCTACAACGTTCAATAAACTTAAAAGGTACTGTGGTAACAGATTTATGGCCAAACAAGTTAATTTCTGATTTACTTTTATTAAAGGATAGAGCTATACTAGAAGATAGAGTAAAGTACCATGGTCGAAATAATATTCATAATTATATTTATTTTTGAGATTTTTAACATATAAATTAATATCGAGGTTAATAAAGAGTGCTTAAAAGTCTCCTGTGAATTTAAGCAATAGTGACCATAATTAAGTGTAATTTTGGAAAGGAAAAATAAATATTTTCTTCTATAAACTATTAAAAGCGTTTTGATAGTCAAGCTTAAATATTCCTTTATCTAAAGAAGTGTTGTTATGGTAAATTCTAGTAGCATAAATTTCTATTTATACCCCCCTCCAAAACCCATTTGGGTTGGAGCTAAAAGGTTTGAAGTTTTGTTTTTAACTCTGTTAACTACTCTAGTTTTGAAAATAAGTTTTTTAACCAAAAGCTAAAAGCATAATACCGCCGTTAAGGTCTAGAAAATACAAAAATCTAGCATCTTAAAATATATGCCTTACAGGCTCGAGAATATCCTATTTAAAAATCTTTGCAAAAAATAATTAATATCTGATAAAATGAATTATTTGTTATAATAAATTGAAGTTTAAAAGAGCATGTGGAGGTTTGACTCCATCTATTTTTTGTAGATTCGAGGGCTGTAAATACATCTTCAGCGGATGAAGGACATCGTGACTGAAAAAGATGAAGATAAAAAATCAGACGATGATGCTGGATGATTATTAGATAAAATATAAAAATTGGGTTAGATAAAATATTATACGTTGAGAAAGCGTGCCAAACTAAAATGCACTTTAACGAGTTTTGAACCATACTCATTCTTTGCCTTTATTCTACTACTTTTATAACTTTTTAGGCGGTAACAAAGAAAGTGCCAAACCTTTATTAATTTTTGTCTTTTTATTTTTTTTGTAATTATAGACTTTTTACATTTTAATAGATCATTTATATAAGATGTGCCGTTATATTCTATTATTATTAAGCCTTGTCTAGCGGATTGGGGTAGAAACAATAAGATTTGGATTTAATTTATAGGAAAAGGAAAGATTATCATATTTCCACATTATCATTATTGGAGATGCATTAATCATCTATGTAGGCTATTTAAAATTAATGGGAGAAACTGATGATAGTCTTATCCATCTAAAATATTTTAAAACTAATAACTCAGATATCTAAATTTTAAACTATAAATGTTCTTCAATGGTTTTGAAAATGTTTAACAAATATGCTCATGAAAAGTTTCAGATACAAGTTTAAATTTTAAACGCCAATATACATTTTACTTTTTTTAAATTTTTACTTAGACTAAATATTAATTCTAAATGATAAAGTAATCTGAATTTTATTAAGTATAAAATTATTGTAAAAATTTATGATAATTTAACCCCAGTCTCCTCTGATAAACTATTCTAGCCTGCTATTTTCCTTATATTATCATTGGAATCATAGTTCTAAAATCTCTCATCTTGGTAATAGCAGTCTAAAATATACATATTTGATTTTGCAATTTAATTATTTTTCAATAGTGAATTTAAATATTGTTATTTAGCCTCGGGGATAATAAAAAAAGCAAAATGCAATGAAGCCGCTTCACATACCATTTCTAAGGTTAGGTTTTGGAGGTTCGTGTAAATATTTTTTTTAACAGTTGAGGTTCAATATAGGATCTGAAAATAAACGGTTAATACAGGTTTAATGTTTAGAATATTATTTTATATTGGTTTAAGCTATTAAATGTAATTTCTTCTGTAAATTTCCTGGGTCGAACCTGTCCGTTTTATATCAACTAATTACCCGGTTCGATATGGCCGGATAAATTTCTTAACGGTTGGGCTCTGTTGATTAAATTATTTGTCCACTCTGGCTTGTAATAAACTTCTAAAAGCTGTGCCGGACAAGCTGTAAACTTAAAAAAAAGATATATCAGAGTTTAGAATTTGTATAAAATAAAAACTATATTCTAAAATTTTTTAAAAAAAAGAAGAATATGTTCTTTATTTATTTATCCAACTTTTGATAAATAGAGGTGCAATGGATCATTTTCTTCTATGTTTTTTAAAAATCTTATGGTAATTTTGATCATAAAATTCTACCAGACATTGGAAATTCCTAAATCCACTCAGTGCTTAAATGTTAAGTGTTCTTTATTTTTTTACTTAGAATTTATTACCTTTTGAATAAGTAATTGCTCCATTTGAGCCAATTTTTAAAAACGGCTAACACAATATTTTGTCCAAAAAAATATTACACAATTCTTAAGAATTTTCTCATAGGTGGCACAACGGTTTGGACATCTCTTAGCAAAATCTCGAGGCTTGTGATATTTATTTGGCTAAAATTGAGTTAACCGAAATAGCTCAAAATGGAGCGATTTTGTATCTCATTGTATCTCACAAAATATTTATTATAAATTAAAATCAAATCAAACAATTTAAATATTCCATACCCAAGGTCTCGTTTACAATAACAGCGAAAATAGGGCGACATTGCGTCGCTTACTAATTTTGATTATTGGTGTAGTCAAGATTTATTCAATAGTGAATGGGGAGGCCTTCTGTTGGGTTTAATCTATATTTCAATTAGGTATTTTTGAATTTGCTTTAGTTATTATTATATTTTGCTTTTTAAAACTTAAAATATAATTTTATATCTCCGTTAATAACTGAATAATTATATGGACTAATTCTAAAATAATTGCCAATTTTTTTTATGGTTTGTTAGTGCATATGGATGCTTTAACCATTTTAGTAGATAGTATAAATAAAAAAATATTATAAGCAACGAAATTTTGGCAAACCTTACGATTTTATTTCGAAATTTTTATTTATAGCGCTAATTGTATATTATTTTAATATGTGTATAAAGAAAAAAGGTTATAAGTAAAATAAGAAAATTTAAATTGATATCATACCAGAATGGAAAATATAGATAAACCTATCTGGTTTATATTTTATACTTGACTGTATTTATTCATACTTCAATCACTTTTGCGACAAAAATGAAACAGAGTTATAGAAAATTTGTAAACTTGACGTCACGCTTTAAACGTGAAGTGGGCCAAACACTATTCTTAAACTTATACCAAACCATTAAGTAATGTTTAATTAATACTGTTATTGCTTTAATTTGTTTGTTAGAGAGGGGAAAAATCATTGGTGAAATAAGAAAACTTGAAAATATTACTATTATACTTTACTATAATTTTTAATTGTATTGTATATTCAATATATAAATAATTTTAACCTAATAAACCTATTATCAGAAGTTCAATTTCCCAAAATCCTTCCTATGATTAAGTCATTAAGATTCCTATTTTCATATACTATCAGGGCCGCAGCCAGGAATTTCCACCTGGAAGGCCAGCTGCCTTGGGGGGGGGGGGCACTATTTTTTAAAATGAAACAAATAATTACGCATTCATGGAAATTTTTTGATACTTTTATAATATGAATACAAAATGATACTATAACATGAATATACAAAATAATACTATAATATAATACGACGATTTTTATTTTTAAATTTAACATAAAAGAATTAAAAGAAAAAGAACTCTCTTTTGTATAGAGAATGTGGCCTTACAAGAAGCCTTTGATGTGATGGCTACTGAATAGCATTTATACAATTCTTTAAATGCAAGATAATATTTTTTTAAATTTTAATGTATTTTCAAAATTATGTGTGCCATATTTAAGTTTAATAATGATTCTGCCCATTTTATCTGAGATAAAATAATCAGGGTCAAGGGGGGGGGGGCATTTATTATGACATAATAGAATAATATAATTGTATTGTGTAAATCGATTTAAAAAAAGATCAAACAAAGTAATCAATAATTTCATGATAATACATTTTTAAAGAACTCCATCTTTTTTACAATCAAATTGTAATTTGGTCTCGACTAAAAATCTTAAAATTTATAGTTATTTTACGTACCCTTGCTGAATTTTGAGGTATAAGATTAAATTAAAAGTTTTTAAGCATTCTAATTAAATCAAATGAATATTATGGCTTCTTTTATTTTTTAATATATCGATCGTGGAATCAATACAATTTTTAGCATCCACTAGATTAGTACCAACTGATTGATACTTATTTAATAGATCATGTTACATTGAGAAGACCAGAAGCTTTGTCTGAATCATGAGTGGAAACCTCTGAATTAAGAGTTCTAATGGAAAAGTAAAATAATACTTCACCAATAGCCTCAAAATTCTCATAAATGATGTGAGATGTTTACAAATAACCAGTCCACCTCTGATCTTAAAGTCTCTTAAGAGTATGCCTGTATATTTAGGATACGTTAATCGCCTAAAAATATTATAAAATGCATTGGATAAATTCAAAATAATTAGAAATGATAATAATATTATTGTAAGAATTTTGAACCACAAAGTGTAGCTTGTGGTTGTAGCAATGTATAAAAGGATCCTTTTTATTAATTTTTTTGAAGTAAAGTTTGCACTCCTTCATTCCGGCTATGCATGACGTTTGCACCATCATATGCTTGGCTAATTATATTTGTTGAATTAATATTTAACTCATTTAGTTGATTTAAAAGGTTACAGTAATGCTTTCAGCAGAAAAACACTATAAATCAATAATTCTTATTAAATTTTCGTGTATTTCTCCAGAGAAAATATAGCGAATAATTATGCTCAGATTTTCAGAATGATGCATCTTTTGTCACATCAGACATAGATAAAAAAAGGCATCTCACTTTGAAGTATTTATCTGAGGAATATTCAAGCACCATATCTGCCATAATAGATATTAATTAATTTTGAATCTGTATTGGGCATTTTTAGGTATTAATTTAATAATTTTATTTAATTAAAGATCTTTTGGATGGATACAAACATTGCTATAAATAGTCCAGAAGAATTATGTTTTCATCTTTTGAAGCATACGTAATTTTTGCTGAACCATTCCCACGGAAGGGTAATTCCTTTATGCTAAGAAATAGCATATTAAAAAAATTGACCAAAATTAACTTAAAAACTTTAATTACAACTTCTTCCTCCAAGTCCAGATAACTATCAGTTACTAACTTACCATGTTCAAGATAAGGTTTGTCTTTTTGACGTGGAATTAAAATTATGGAAATAACTTCCTGTTTTTTCATGAAACGAGTGAATGTTCAAATTTTATCTTTTTTTATTAATTTGTATAAATTTAATAAATAATATTTTTCTAAAAAATGTATTATATTTTTATTAATTATTAATTGCTAGTGGTAATTAAAATTAAATAAATAATAATTTTTTTTAAATTTGGTGAGCCGTAAAAATTTTTTCTGGGGGCCAGGTTTGGGGGAAAAAAATTTTTTTAGGGGCTGGCCCGGGCCATCTTGTAGCTCCCTGTACACTATATTGTGTTTATAACATTTTCTTATTCTTACCGTTACTTTAACATAAAATATATGGTTTCTTAAAACGTTATTTCGAAGCGGTTATACTTATAAAATAGATTTATAACGTCAATCTGTATAATAAGGCAATATATAGTGAGTCGGCATATTGCTTTTGCCCATTACATAGTAAAATGATTCAAAATTGCGAAACCGAATTTATCTAAAATTTATAGAATAATATCGCATTCTGGAATCCATTTTGATAATATCAAATTTTCAAATTTAAATAACGAGATAATTGATAATAAATACCAGGGATTGGGGAGGAAGCAAATACGCTGTAGGATCATAGAGGTAGGGGTAGTTTACTATTGTGACTGGTTTAGAATATAGTCATATATGTCCTATATAAATTTCTGACTATTTTGCAAGATATTCCATATAATTATTAAGGCCTAGAACCCCTACATTAAGTAACATTCAAATAAATAAATATTTATTTTATTTTTTTAAATTGAAAATACAGAAATTTTTGCCAAATTCTTCGTATATCAATATGATGATGAATGAGAAAGATATCCCAAATTTTTTTGAAATAGACGATAAGACTTTAGGTAAATTTGATTTTAATATTTACTATGTTAAAGTTATTAATTACCATTAACATTTAACAAAGTCATTTTACGCTTTAAATAATTAAATAACAGTTGAACCAGGCCTATTATTCATCAATGAAACCCTATGATATATTTTTTCCCAACCTCATTTTTTTAAAATTTAAATATTTTTATTTTATAAAGGTTATGATTTTTCTTATAACAATGGAATATCAGATTACTTTTCTTATTCCTTTCTTTCTTTCTTTCTTTCTTTCTTTCTTTCTTTCTTTCTTTCTTTCTTTCTTTCTTTCTTTCTTTCTTTCTTTCTTTCTTTCTTTCTTTCTTTCTTTCTTTCTTTCTTTCTTTCTTCTCTTCCTTCCTTCCTTCCTTCCTTCCTTCCTTCCTTCCTTCCTTCCTTCCTTCCTTCCTTCCTTCCTTCCTTCCTTCCTTCCTTCCTTCCTTCCTTCCTTCCTTCCTTCCTTCCTTCCTTCCTTCCTTCCTTCCTTCCTTCCTTCCTTCCTTCCTTCCTTCCTTCCTTCCTTCCTTCCTTCCTTCCTTCCTTCCTTCCTTCCTTTCTTCCTTCCTTATATCATTCCTTCAATTTTTGAATTTTCCGCCCTTGCTCCCTCCCTCAAATAAAGCTCACAAGTTTGATTATTATGAAATGATGGAAAAAAAACAAACAAATGGACTAAAAGATATCACATCAAGATGCTTTGAAATCACCAAAATGGAAATAATTTTTACAAAACTGACAGAACCGTACAATAAAATTGAAGCTATAATGTATAAAAATGTGCATTTATTTGATCCCGATCTTATATTAGAAACTAATGACGGTTTCGAAAACCATACTAAGATGGACTTCAATTTTTCAACGTTTGAATGTCATTTTCTTGGATATGTCAAAGATTGTCTCTCCTGCATGATCAGTTTGAGTTTCTATGATACTTTAGTTACAATACTATTTAATTGATGTTTATAATTTTTAAAAAAAATTATATTTGAGGATATTATATTTGAGGATATTATATTTGAGGATATTATATTTGAGGATATTATATTTGAGGATATTATATTTGAGGATATTATATTTGAGGATATTATATTTGAGGATATTATATTTGAGGATATTATATTTGAGGATATTATATTTGAGGATATTATATTTGAGGATATTATATTTGAGGATATTATATTTGAGGATATTATATTTGAGGATATTATATTTGAGGATATTATATTTGAGGATATTATATATGAGGATATTATATTCGAGGATCCAACGTTCGTCCTCCATTTTATTTTTAGACGAAAAGAGTTAAGGACTCCGATAGTAAGGATATGAAAATTTATTATACAACGCCCAAATTTTATTAAAAATCTTAATTACACCTATTTTTAATGTAACATGATCAGGGTCAATAACTATCAATCCTATGAGGCAATTATGTATATATAACTCGAGATTGGCGATTTATACATTATATGCATTTAAAAATTTCCGTAGAGGAGTCAGTTGTAGCGCCATTTTATGGTTTATATTTTGTTAAATGACATTACTGTGCCTAAATGACGCTGCGCACAGTTTTAATCAATGAATTGCCAATCAAGTAGTATTTCTAGGAGGTTAATTTCATAAATAGAATTTCAGTTGGCCTAGTTATCTTTTTATAAACATAGAGAAAATTTATTTTTCAAAAGGAAAGTTTCTCTAAATCTTAACCCAGGTTAACTAGATATGATTAAGAAAGGACAATATTTGTTTTATGAAAAATAATAGATACTATGTAACTTATAAGAAGTTATAAATTTAAAAAAACATATAAATATTTATGGCCTAATTTCTATATTCGCAAGATAATCTTCAACTCTAATACATAACTAAATTATGACTCCAGAAAATCAGGTTTCTATTAATTAAAAAACGTATTCTGTAAAGTTTTAAAAATTTGGTAAAAACCCAGGTAAAGCATAGCTGCTCTAAATTTACTAAAGCTATAAATATAAAATGAAATAAATATATCATTAATTTTGCAAACATAATTTCAATTTTTTTAAAAAATTACAATATTTGAAGGTAGGTACCATTTATTCGCCAAAGGAAAAAATCATGATAAAGTCATTGCCCAATTTCTATAATCAACATTTATTAAAGTTTAATACTTCTAAAGAATTTTGCTCTTACTTCGACTTAGTTATTTTATATCATGCCAATAAAACGCCTACATCATACGATAGTAAAACATGTTTTCATTTTATAAAATTATTTTATTGCTTCAAATACGTCTATTTGAGCTTATTAAAAAAAATTCAAACTGTAAAATATTCACGAGGCACTCTGAGTATATTTTACTCTGTTGATTTTAACCTAATATTCAAATAGTGTATTTAATTTTGTTTGAGATAATAACTGGTTAAAAAATTATTTTATTCAATTATTATATTAGGCCTTAACCCTCTCAAAGTGAAAACTAAAAGGGAAATGTTTAATGAGGAGAGTATTTTCAAACTCGAAACAGCTGTTTTTATGGATGCTTATAGCTTTATGAATAAATACATGGTGGGCAACAAAGAAAAGGCTATTCAATATATACTAGCTACTATGAATATGGCGAGCATGATATTTAAACATCCCAGTTTGGGTATGCCTGTCGAACTTTACATTGTTAAAGTTATACTTATGATAAATCAACCCTCTGAATTGAAAACCGATGGGAGATGGCAAGATTACTTAGATATATTCTGTAAATATCAAGCATCAAAAAATTCGCCAGGGACAAATGTAAAGGATAAGAGATGGGATAATGCTCTATTATACACTGGGTATCATACAGTAATTTATTTTACTTATTATATAGATGAGGGAGAGGACCGTAACTAGAACATCCTGATAAATGGGCTAAAGGTCTACAGTAGTCTGGTTTTATTTAGACAACAAGCTCCTTTAAACCGCTTTTTCTAAATTCACCCTCCCCCACTTCCTCTGCCAATTCATCTAAAATTTTATTTAACCCGCCCATCATTCATTGTTTAAAAATTATTTAAATGGTTACTTTGGCTCTTTATAACTTTGATGTATTCTTTATTAAACGAATATAATATGCATTAATTAAAAATTATTTGAATTTACATCCCTGGCTCATTGTTCAAATTTAATAAACCGTCCGAAACCCGCTCAATAATTAAAATATTTAAGAACACCGACCAAAGTCTGCCAAAAAAAATGGGTCGGCGTGGGTGGGCTAAACCCATCCCCAACATTGCACCCTTTAAGTAAGGCAATAAGGATCATATATAGTTAAAATTAATTATACATACTTACATACAAGCTCTATGAGACGAATTATTATTTCAAATATATTGTATATGTTTATTAAAATATAAAAATAAACTTGAAAATAATTTTTTGCTATCTTTTTTATATTCTGGCTTCTAGTATTTTTTCCACCCAATTGAAGATATAATTTTTCATTCCATTTAGTATATTGCTCAATTATATCATCAATCACGGTAGAATCTTTAGCAATAGGCCAGTTATATGATCCGAAAAAGAAATCTCGAAGCCTTTCTTTTCCATATCAGTTTTTGTGAAAAATATTTGCATCGGTAGAATTTTCGTACTTCACTATAGTTCATCTATCCGTTTCGATATTTCTTCTTCATTAAATGCAGATAAATTAGTCTCCGCCGATTAGATTTTCTTTTAAATAATCGGAGAACTTTCTTGTTTTGCTTGTCTCATTTATTTCGTTATATTCAACACACGAGTAGAAAAAATTTTGGAGTTATTTTAACGCAAGGCTGACATTTTGATTCCAAAGTCTATTGGGTTATTATGACTCTTTAACTCTATTTGAATAAATATATGAAAATATGCATTTGTATATTTACTTGAAAGTAAAATTGTAATAAGTGATTGATTTTTTATATATGATAATGCGATGGTTTTATTTTTTAATGTTTTAATAGAATAGTTGTACTTAAAGCGTTATTTATCTATTTTAAGTAAATTTCAGATGAATTATAATAATAATATAAATCTATTAAAAATAAATTTACCTAAAAGAGCGTTTTTCTTTAAAATTTATCATTCCTATCTTTTACTCAAATAACACTAAATAAGATTCAAATATTGTTTTATAATGAATCTAAGATATGTTTTATCATGTTTTTGTTTATATTTAAGGTATATGTAGAGTTATTAGAAAAACCCAATTAAGATTTTAGCCAAATTAATATTACGTAAGCTCAAGATTTGACAAACAGAGGTCCAAATCCTTTCTGCCATTTATAAGCAAAATCTCTAAGCTTATATAATATTATCCTGGCTAAAATTTTAATCGACCCTTTTTTTGAAATCGAATCAAATTGGACTTTTTAGTGACATTAAGTAATACGCCTGTCCTACATTTTTTTGACTTGATATTTCATTTTGCCTTGTTATACTGATTTACGTTAAGCAATAAGCATATTTTATGTATTATTTAAGTTATGACTCTTTTTTTAAAAAAAATCACCAATAAAACGCAAAATAAAATTTAGAAAATTTTGTATATTAGGAGGGAGTTAATTTTTTAGTGGGATCCTAACCACCATGCTATAGTTATGGTCCTGACGGAAGAGAGAAAACATATTATAAAATTAAAACACTTTACCTTATATAATATTCTATTCATTTATAGGATTGATTTATTTGATGATAAAACTAGTATGATTGAAGGTGGAGCACAAGTTGGGACAATTTGCCATGAGTCTTTATCCTGTGCCATTATTGAAGGTGGCATTCATAAAGGATACAGCATATTTAAACAAATAGCCCATGAAGTGGGCCACAAGTTAAACAAACAAATAAATATTTTTACTAAATTGACAAATTAGTTTGGGATTTGGGCACGATGATCTAACCGAAAATCCAGCTTGCATAAATAAGGGTTATATAATGGATGCACTGCTTACAGATAGGCTCGAATTTTGGTCACCATGTTCTCGAGAATTATTTTTGAATACATATAACTCATCGAAGAATAAATATAACTGTTTTTATGATGCTCCAAAATTAGTACCAGAGTACAATTTGTATAATATTCCGAACTATGGTTATAAGATATCGTTAGATGAACAATGCTCTATCAATCAAGGAATTAATGGTTTTTATCAAAAATCAGTTAAAATTCCTGTTTGTGAACTTTTATCATGCGGAAAACTAGCCTATATAGGGTGGACGCAAGTCAGTGCGGGCGGTCCAGCTTTGGAAATGAGTTATTGTGGAGAAAACAGTTGGTGTCAAAGTGGCAAATGTGTCCCGATACCTGCTTCAGTTCACAATCAATTTGGTCCCCCTATACCTATAGATGGTAAATGGGGGCCATGGTTACCATATGAACGATGTATAAATACTGACTGCATAGCTGGAGCTCAACTTTTAGAATATTGGATAAGAACATGTTCAAATCCCTTTCCTCATTTTGGAGGCAAGCAATGTATAGGCGATGATGCATCCGTCAAACTTGCCGCAATTAAATGCAGACGACCTTATGTAATTTTGCTGATTAAAAAATATTTTTCATATTTAGATTTATGAAATAATAAGGTAAGTAATTTATTTTTATTTAACGTTTTGTAATTCTTTTTCATTTAATATGAATTTTTAATATAGGTTAAAGAGGGAATGTTTTTATTTAATTTCTAACTTGCATTGCGCCATTATTACCCAAACTCCATTTTGATTTAATATCCGATTTTTGTTTTTTACTACCATAATAAGATAGTATGGATAACATAATATATGATGTATAAACACTTTGCTGAATATTACATTTAAAACAAAGTATTTATATCATCTCCTGTAATATATAAAGTCATGTAATCAATCACCTTTATTGATGTCAATCAATTAACGACATTATATAAATTTTAAAAAAACAAAAATCGTCTGTCATTGATAAAATATTTTTTAAATGAGAAAAAAATTTTTTAAATATAATGTTTTCCTTTTATAATTTAAAAATTTATTTAAGATCAAATTCTATTTTAATTTATGATCAAATTCCAAAATAGGTATAAATTAGTAATCTCAGGTGCGTAACGAGAGAGGGAGGGGGATATTAGAATGGCATGAATTTGATATTTCATCTGAAGCAGATACATTAATAGATTCAATATGATAGCTGATTTTTTTCCATTAAAATATTTTAATAAATTATACCCCACAATTATGCAATATTTTCAAAAAAAATGATATGTATATTTAATTGAAGCTATGAAAATCGCGAAGGTTATATTAACATAAGTGATATATTGATCATTTCAAGAAATTTGAGTGATTGTTTAGGGTAAGACCAAATTATATGTTTTTAGATTCGCAAGCATAGACTTGCACCTAGACATACAATTTCAATATTAAATAGGGCTCAATTGACGATAAATATAAAATATCTTATTGTCTCCACTTTTAAATATATCTTTCACTCTTTTCAAAGACCGATTTCTGATTCATCAAATGGCTCCATCAATTACAAATACTATTACCTAAAATCCTTTTGAGGATATATTAAACTAATATTTTGAGAATATGAATGTATCTGAAGGCCAATTTCAAGATTTAAATCTTGGTATGAAAAACAATATTATGTTCGCTCTTAAATATTTTATATTTTCGTGTTCGAAATTGTCATTTTTAATAATGGTTATGATAAATTTTATATAGTTCTAATAATTTTTTAATGTTTCAAAAAAAAAAGTTATTTCAATATAAAAAAGAATTATACCCCCCCCCCCCGTGCGTAGACTGGCTATGCATCTGAAATTTTTTTGACAAATTCATCAGGCCCGGCATAATCCCGAACGAATTATTTTAGAATAAAATATATTGGCGCCTCGTTTCTTGAAAGAACTTTAAAAAAATCAACAATTTATTTCATAAAAATCAATGATATTTAAAATTTTTTAGCCCTGGCCCGAATATTTAAAAAAAATTAGGCCCAACCCTGTTCCAACGAAAATTATTTTTAAAAAGTAATCGCGAGCTTTAAATAAAATTTTAATGAAGGCTATTGTTATTTTGAAATTTTTAAAAATTTTCTAGATTTATATTTTGATAACTGTTTCTTCTTTTTTTATTTCTTTTTTAAAAGTTTGCCAATCAAATTTTTTGATATTTTGGACACACCTCAAGAAATTTTGGTAATAAGAAATTAATTATCGAAAGAGGAAAACTATGACCAATTTTCCAAAAACTTGAAAAAATAAATCAAAATATAAAAAATCCGAGCGGCTGGAAACGATTTTCCGAACATTTCATAATAATTTCCCAAGAAAATTAATGGTATTTTATTGAAACCTACTTTCGATTTGCATAAAGCTGGACATCAAATTATAGAGCGTTTCGGGACGTTGAGTTTAAAAAGAATATCAAAGAAATACTTGCATTTTTAATATTTAGAACTTTGATTAATTAAATTAATCTTAACTTTTCCAACAACCTCAGGTGCAAAGCGGAGATAGATTTTATTCTTTAAAAAGAAAATACTTATTGAACAAAGTAGGGTTTGCAAAATTTTTTAAAAAAATTATAAAGCTTCATTAAGATTGCTATTTCACTTATCTTCTCCATCATGTGATTAATTTTGGAATCAGAGTCGGTGAAACTCTTTATTAAACTATATGATGTTGTATTTGCAGCACTGAATTATATATATCAAGCATCAGCAGATTGAGAATCTTTTGCAGGCTATTATTAAACCACAATTTTTAATATCTATTCTCTGTGTTTATTTTTTTATTTATTTATATAAGCAAAATGCTACAAAAAATTGATTTGGATTTAAGAGAAGTTATAAATAGAGCAAAAGATATTGTTGAAATATTAATAAATATTAGAGAGAATGTGGATAAAAATTTCATAGGAGATTGCTAATATGTTTGTGATTGATATTTTTTAAACCTATAGTTACTAGACAATCCAATTGCTCAAATATTGATGCATCTACGATTAAGGATTTTTATAAAATAAACATTTATTTTCATCTTATTAATACATTTTTATTCAAATTAAAGGAAAGATTTATTAGTCATATTTTTATTTTAAAAAGCATTTTTTTTCTTTTGCCGGTTGAGTCTAAACTGTTGATTACCCTTGAAAACGAGAGGATATTAGGAAAATTTCAATATAGTAGGCTCATACTATAAGTTACTTTGTGATGTCTGATTTTCGTAATCATGACAGAATAGAGTATTCTTTGAGACCAAAAATGCTCTGAAGACCCTTTCCATGTGGGTTCCCAATATCAAAACATTATTAATTATTTTAGCTACATAATTAGTACCTGTACTAATTAAGGGCCTTTTCAACTTTAAAAAGGTTAATTTAAGAAATACTACCAGTGAAAAATCATAGGATTAGCCCTATTAAATATTTATGAGATTATTCTAGATAAAAATTTTATTCTAGATGAATTAACAAAATCTCAGATAAAATTAGACCCCTCTAAATTAAAATTAAAATGTTAAACGACCGATTTGGATCATTTTTAAAAACTCGACCAAAATAATATGTATACCTTTTAATGTGATAAATTGGTCCAAAAAGAAAACGGCATAAATTTTGGTTGCTATTTTTGATATTAATAAATTTTTTATTGATTTACACATTAGTAAATAAAATTGAGATACTTGTAAAAAAAATACAAAGAAATAATTAATCGGACTAACATTCAAAATGACTTCTATTTAATCATCTTTTTTTATACTAATAAATTTATAATTAAATTGCAGCTGTATTAGATACGCGCTGAATTATTATTGAGCCGATTGACGCCGCGCTAAATTGAAGCTTCGCCGAATAAACCGCGCCGAATTTTCCGCGTCGAATTGACGTGGAACCTTGATCAATATGACAGGTAGAATGGATAAAAAACAGCATTAAAATTTTTATTTACAGAAATAGCTTAAAACCTATAAAAAGGGAACACTTAATAAAAATTGACCAATAAGTAGAAACCTCCTCTATTGTAATATTTATCTTCAAGAAATTTATGTAATGCAAAAATCTCTAAATTACAAAGATAGATTGAGAATCATCATATATTTTTTAAATAAATTTATTAAAATTTAACATTTTCCAAGAAATTATTATAAAATCCAAAAATCTTAAAAACAAATAAAATTGGATACTATAATATGAATAAAAGACATCTTCGTTTTGCAAAATGTCACTTTCATTTTAAAAAAAGACATAAAAAAGATTCTATTTGTTTGGAAAAGAACATTATGGGGCTAAAAAAAAAATTATTTATGCTTAGGAATAAACCATAAAATGGGATAATCATGGTCTGCAATCCTGGCCAGTCCAGATAAAAACTAACTTTCACAGGGTTGGGCCGGGCCTGAGAATTTTTCTATATGCAAACCACTAATAATCATGGGTGGTTATAATTTAGAATCAGAAATTTCTAGCAATATGGATTTTGGGTAATACAATACTCGGCAAAATTATGGTTTGTAAGCCATAATTACGATTGTCCTTTATTTATTTATCTGGCATGTGATTGAAATTTATTTTTTATTTTTTTAAGTATATTTTTTTGTTGAGATATCTTTATTAACAAAAGCCATTGGATGTTAATTTTTACATATATATTTTTAAAAACATTTTTTTGTTGAACGATATTTTAATTATGAGCCATTTTTTGTAAAAAAATAAATAAAAATGAGATAGACAGGATAGAATATAAATAAAGGGAACGACAAATTGGTTATAAAAACTTTATGGATTATAAGATGCCATGCATATTTGTAATCTTTGATCATTTCTCAGTAGTCACTTATATCATTACTTATAAGCTTTATTTTTAATCACTAGCATACAATTAAATTCCACTAAAAAGCATTATTTTCAAATTAATATTTGAACATTTATTCTCACTTTTGAAAAAATTTTAAAAATTCATTTTAATCTTTAGCAGTAGACGTTCAATCCGACATAACAGATGTAATGCTCTCATAAAACGGGCTTTACAGTCCACTGGCTTCCACTATAACTAAAACGAATTATTTGTTATTTGATATTCGATCGATTTGATACGATTCATATTTTACGAAAACACAATTATTTGATTCTAATCGAATTAGAATAAAGAAAATTTCGTCGAATAATTTTTTATCTATTATTAGATCAAATTATTCCATTAAAATAATTTATATCGATAAATATAGAAAAAATCATGGAAAATCACCCTCGAAAGTTTGAGAGATAGTCCGCGTGAGTTTAAAGATATATTAATGGTAGGGGGAAAAAAATTTATAGCAATTTTTTTTAGAAAAAGATGATAAAATTTTAAAACATTTTTTGTCTTAAATAGGAGATCTTTAGTAGGAATTATTTGCAATTATTTCTATTTAATTAAACTTCCTTGTGAAATAATGAAGAAACATTTTATATTTCTAAAAATGTTGTTAAAAGCTGTTTTTATTCGAATAATTTTATAATTAACCACCGAAAATTATTTTATTATTGACGAAGAAACTATTTTTTTTATATGCAATTTATAACACATATACAATTATAATAAACTAATATATCCCGTCAAGAATGACGGGCGAACCAAATATTTCTCCTTTGTTTGATGATGGAGAAATCATAAATTTGACTTTTTGCAAAAACTTGGTGTTTATTCAATTCTTGTTGGTATATTTGTCTTCAACATGATATGAATATTATATTGATTTTTCTACATTATATATAAATATAATACTATATATATATGCTTTTATATTATCTTACTAATAGAATTTTTTTTCTTTTATCCATAGTCAAATTACAAAATATTTAATATTCTATCTTTTTTAATTTATGATTGAATAAAATTTTCGAATTGAATCGAATATTCGACGAATCGAATCTAATAATCATTTTATTATTTACGAATACGAATAATAAATTATTCACTTTAAACGAAAAAGAATAAATCCATTATTCGATTTATATTTTTGTAGGTATATCTGCCACTTTATAACCCTAAAGTCTCTTTATTTTTCAAATAAATATTAAACATATATTCTCACTATTCAAAATAATTTAAAAAATTAAAAATTTATTTAAAAAAAAATATATAATTTAAAAAAGTATATGTTTAAATATTAAAACCAATGGTTTTCGATAATAAAAATAATCCTTCAACAAAAAATATTAAAATAAGATGAATAAAACTCAACCAATCATATGACATATAAAATAAAAGAGAACCAATGGTAATTATGGCTCATAAATTATCTTACCCAATACATATTACAATTATTTTGGTTATTTATTTAAAAAAAATTTTTTTATAACTTGAGTAAAGTGCAAGTAAGTCATATTTAAAAACATATTTTATATAAAATTAAGTTCGATATTTATTTCATTTAACTTAGATTTTTGAATATTTTTAAATAAAATTTAGAAAAAATGTAAAAAACTCTTCTCTATGACTAATTACATGGAAGATTACTGTAAAAAGAAAAAAATAGTACACCCATATTTAACCGGTGAAAGATATATTAACTTAAATGAATGCCTAATAGAGTGCACGGTAATGCAAGGTACTATGGAATCGTTTCCTACATATCCACTGCCTAATGGAGTGATATGTAATACTCAAAAAACAAAATATTGTTTGTGGAGAGATTGCGTTAATATACCCCAAACACCCGATCTGTTATTTCCAAGGTTAGGTGATATCAGTGATTTAGTCGACATAGGCGTAACTCGCGATCGGAAATATGACGTTCGGTCTTCACCTTCCTCATTCCCTAATAAAGGCTCCATGATTAATACAAATACGAATAAAATTAGTCACTTTAAAATTACCAAAAAACCTTCATCCAATCACGAATACGAATATTATGAAGATACGGCCAGTGAAACCGATGAAAATATTTTTAGTGCATCAAATTCTAAATCAAAAGCTCCCAGGCAAAAGATATCTAAAGAAAATAATGACACTCTAAATACATTATACCTGTTAGTGGGAATTATTCTATCGGTAACTATCATGGCAAGCGTCATTGGATATCTCTTGTACAAAAAACGCTTAAGAGAGAGCGGCAATTCTATTCGATTCTCGAATCAAGACCTCATTCCCGATAATAACTACGAGAGTCGCGAGGGTACTTATAGCAATTACGAATCAAATTCTAATTATTATTCTAATTATCGATAAACATGTATAAATGAGAAATTTAAATAACACATAAAGAAATTATAAAGTATAATCTTTGAAAATAAGTATTGTTATCACTAATGGTTCACACTTAAAAAGCTTAAACATCAAAAATTAATTTAAGTCTCGCCAAATTGTAAATATTTTGATTCTGAGAAATATATACTAAGTACAATACAGTATAATCGATAAATCGATTAGGAATTGAATATTACCGCATTTAATCGATATATGTTAGGTCTAGAAAAATTAGATAAACTAAAATTATATATATTTTATTTTCAATCCCTTCATTGAACTTTATTTCTTATTCTAATGCTATTTTATTTTGAATGGGAAGAAAAATAACAATAAATATTTGTTGAAAAGATTTTTGGAGAATATATAGGACACTTTGTCTTAAACAAAATATAAATACTTCTTTGAAAAAGAGGAGAAAAGGGTTGACATTTGTTTTGCATATTAAAGCTAGTAAATTTTATATTAATTAAAACTATAATAGAGGGAGAATTAATTTGGAATTATTTGATGACACTTTATCATGACGTCACTTTTTTACGACACACTTTATAGCGACGACACTTTATAGCGACGACACTATTACTCATTTATTAATTTTAAAAGTTAAGTTTAGATAACATCTGATTTTTTGATTTTTTCGGTTCAATTTCAATATTATAATTTTTTTTTTTTCTAAATTTTTTCTCTAAAATTTTTTTAAAAAAAATATGTATATATCTAATGATAAAAATTAAAAAATTAAAAATATTATGTAGTAATAGATAAAATTTGATCTTCATATTTCAAGAGATATTCTCTGATAAGGTAAAGATTATATTTTCCTTGAGGTCGTCGAAGATAGAAAAGAGTTTTTTTTCTTAAATTTTTAAGAAAAGTAATGCTTCAATGCCAAATTTACCTAGAGTTGAAGTGACAAAAGGTATAAAATAGGGCATTTTCTAGAAAAGAATAAAGTTTCGGTGGCTATGATTTAATCTAAATGAGTCTATAGAGGATGGTATCAAGGAGGAAGATCTTTAGCCCAAGAAAGGGTTGTTATTCTATTTAGACGTTTGTTGTCTACGGTATTTAGCCATACAGGTTCTAGCGTTGATTGAATAAGATTAGTAGATAGGACCTTATGTATGAGCATTTATTGCAAAATGGTGCTAATGTCTTCCGTTTGAGTATCTCCAATATAATGAATAGTGTCCTTCGACCAGGATTTTGCATAATGTGTGGGGTGACTATATTTGTGTTGAGTTGGAGGCCAGTTTAGATATCTAGTTCTTCTGGGAATAGATAAGTGTCAAAATTCTTAATTAAATATCATCTTATCTTAAAAAGCAATAAAACAATTTAATTTATACCCTTTAGTAAGTAATCATAAATCAATATATCTCAAATATAAATTAGAAATAAAAAATTTAACTGCTGGAAATGGGCAATCTCTTTTAAATGTGAAAAAACCGGAAATTGCATTTACCAATTAACTCGTATTTTAATATCTTCAGATTTCTTTGAGAGGCTCAGTATATTCCTCATTACAATTTGAAGATATAAGGTCGCATATATTTATGGCCTCCTAAATTACAAAACGTTGAGTGAGAAAATAGATTCAATTTCATAATGCCAGCCTTTAACATAATTTGTGGCACCATCTAACGTGTAATTGTGTTTGTTATACAATTTTACATTATAGAGGGAGCTGCAAAATTATTTCGTTGGCCGATAATTTTTAACAAAAAATATAATTTTTAGATAACAGATTAAATCATGGGGAAATTTTCATATATTATTTTTTTTTTATTTATTTTTTTTTAATATTTTTTTTTATTTTTTTTTTAAAAATTTTTTATTTATTTTTTTTAGATTGTCTGGATTTTGGTAGAAAATTTTGAATGTTACCTTTTTCTTTCAATTGGCGTATTTTTAGATTTTTTTTTTGATAAATAAATATCGTGTGGATTTTGAAGGAAATTTTTTGATACAATATCAAAGTTTTTTAAATTTAACATTTTACCTCTTTATGGATAACATAAATTTCACCAATATGTGTATTTCTTATACAAGGACCATGGCTTTTTTAAAAGATCATGAGTTTCTTATCAATCACACATGTTGTAATAATAACATGAGAGAAAAATGGAGCTACTTATAGAGTAAGATGTTCAAACTGCTTAAGCAGCTATTCTCTATGGAAGGGTTTAATATTATATTATTTTTTAAATTATATTTTATTAATTAGGTACTATATTTGAAAATATTAATCTTCCTATTAACAAATTTATTCACTTAATATATCTTTTTGTGTCTAGGACTTCTATTAGTGATAGTCTTGGTTTAATAAAATTATCTAAAACTACTATTGGAAAATGGTAAAATATATTTAATAAATTTGCCAATAATTTTTTTAGGTATGTTATATTTAGAAAAATTATGTTTTCAAATAAATTGTAATTATTTAGTATACCTATTTTTATTAAATTCTTAAATATACTCTGTTTTTCTAAATTCTTAAATATACTTTTTTTTTCTAAGTTCTTAAATATACTCTTTTTTTCAAATTCTTAAATATACTTAAGATTTTCTTTAAATTTAAAAAAAAAAAAAAAAAAAAATTTAGAAAAAAATAAATAAAAAAAAATATTAAAAAAAATAAATAAAAAAAATAATATATGAAAATTTCCCCATGATTTAATCTGTTACCATTTTTTACTAAGGTTTCTAAGTCTTCGGATATAGGTCTTCTCAGTTGGAAAAGCTTAAAGAGCCCTTCAAATATTTCTGCCAAGGTCTCAAATGCAATTCTAAGACAGTAGGAAATACGCTTAGAGGGGCCATTCATTTCTCCAAATAATTCTGCTAAGGTTTCAAATTCCAAGATCATCATCTGTAGCATATGCAAAACCGATAAACACGCTATACAATCGAACGTCAACAATAGAGTCATAGACTTTTTTAGTCCCATCATTTATTTTTCTATTCACGCTCTATATTAGATGGAAATATTTATATGGCACCTGTTCAATATCCACCAATATCTTTCTCAGAAGTGCAGCTGGTTATAATTGTTTTAGCTCTTAAAATTCGAATTAAATCTATTAAAATATATATATTTTCGTTTATCATCATTGAATATGACTCATTAGCTAAATCAAACCGATACATCTTATAAATTACAACAGTCGAAGTTTCAAATTTTATTTGTGCCACTTAGACTCTAGGTAATCTAAGTAATGTAATTTTTTCTAAAAACATTATGGGAAAAAAAATTATATTTTGGCTATAAGAAATATCTATCTCACACTGCAATCACAGTTAGCGCAAATTTGCGGCACAGGCAGATAATATCTTTTGATATATGTAGTCCAATAGCATATTCATTCACTGATTTATGCCTTTATAATATTTTTGATTTTTTGTATTTTTTCATATTTTTACATTATTCCTATTTTTTTAATTTTTGTCATATTGTTTTTAAAAAAATTTTTAGTATAATTATAAATATTTTTAAAAAAAAAATAAAAATCGCTTGATAAAATATCGTGTGATAAGGTATCGTGTTATCAAACTCGGCTGGAGAAATAATGTACAAAAATTTATAAAGGTCCGTCCATTCATATTAGATATAAATAAAGGAAATTCGCGTTATAATGGTAACAAAGTTATAATTAATGAAAATAACTATTAGAATTTTTTTTTGTACATTACATTTATTAATATCTTTAACCTTCAAAATATAAAAATAAAAATGTTGATTGTGAGAAATTGCCATTAGTTGAAATGACTATGGGTTGAAAAATAAAGTTATTTAGTATTGAGTATTTATTAATTTTTTTATTTTCCCCGCTAATTAGAGGGTTTGAATTAATTGATGAGTGAAAGGAAGAGACGCAGGTTTCGTCCCAAATTAGGGATTTCCCATTGGACCATGAGGTGCAGGTTAAACCGTCAGTCTTAGACCATCTTGTAAAGAGAGGTTTGTTGGTTCTAGGATGTTAGGTATTTTAGCCTTATTAAGAGCGTTATGGATGATTTTATTTATAGCTTTATGCCGCAGGTGGCGACCTTGACTGCGGGAGCAGCTTAGGCCGTGTGTTGCTTTTAGTTGAACGGGTAGGTGGCAAAGGTGGCAGTGTGTTAATGTGTAAGCGAGCATCCAAATCGAAATCCTATGGTAACTCTCAGTTGGACATTGGTTAAGAGATTATAAAGGGTTAGGCTTGGAAGTGCCTCAAGTCATTCATGCCCGCCGTATTTATCGTTTAGTTGAAGAAGTTATATATCGCTGATATCGGAAGGGTTAAGACTATTTTGTAGTTTTAAAGGGGTTCCAAGATTGATTTATTAGAAATTTCGGTTGGGAATGTTTGACCGTCTGGAGTTAGTTGATTTCATCTTTCGATTGCTACTGTTAAGAGATCGTCATTGGGGGTTATGAAAGATGAGATCGCGGAATTGAGCGAAAGGCGATTAGAGATAAAAAGAGATAGGGAGAGTAATTCTAAGGGAGGTCGATACCTCCAAGTTTGGCGGGTAATTGAGCAAGGTGCCAATTAAAGTCCGATAATGGAAGATTAAGGATCCTTTCCATAAATGTCTTTAAGCGTATATTATATTGGGTGAAAAATTCTGAGGAGGTGAATGAGGAGGAGTGGAAGAGATGCGAGATTTTAGGTAAATATAGGCACTTTTTTAATAGATAAAAAAGTTGTTGCGATGGGATAGGATTGATGAACTTTTATTATTAAGTAATGGGGAGCTCAAGAGTTGGATATCTTTGATTTCGATAATATTGTAATCTTTAAATGAGTCTAGGGGAATCTCGGGGTTGAGTATGTAGATTTCTGTTTTGGTTTTGTTTAATTCTAAGCCTGTTTTGGGGCATTCTCTTTCGAGATGGTAGAAAGTTTTGCTTATTTGATGTTTGTTACCGCAGAGAGTGCCAACGTCTAGGTATCAAAGATTAAGCTCTAGATCAAAATCAGATTTGAGATCTTTCATCATATTATGGATGGCTAGGCAGAAAAGTACAGGGCCAAGGGGGTCGCTCTGTTTAACACCCTCTTCGGAGTATATAACGCAACCATTAAAAATGAGGGAGTGCTTTTGGTGTAGCAAATGTCAACGATGCGCGAGTATTGGGGAAAATTGTCGTAAAAGGATTAGAGAGCAGAGGAACGAGATACAGTATTGAGGGCGTTCTTAAAATCAATTTTGCAATGAACGGAGTTTATAGATGGATGTTGTAGGTATATTCAAAGACAGTGAGAGGCTACATCTACGCCTCCTTTTGTTCCGCTGCCTAATTGGTAATTGCCAAGCAGGGACTGATCGGTTTTTATTTTTTTTGCGATAATTTTAGTATTCAGGCGTCTATAGAAAAAACCGATAGGGGCGGATACCTTTAGGTTTTTCAAATGCAATCAAGTTAGCTTCAAATATTATTTGATGAATGTGGGGATATCACTAGTGATTATATTATTGAGGAGGGTTGTAAGTGAGTTAAAAAAAACTATTTGAATGGGAGATTTTAGGAATGTTTGAAAGTAGGAAGGTCTATAGTCATCAGAACCTGCTGCTGAAAATTTATTAAATTCGCTTATAATGTCGCGTATATCTTGGTGATATTGTGAGAGAAGGGATATTGGGCGGAGGGTTTGGTAAGCTAGTATAAGCGTGGACGGAGAGATTTTGGGGTGTTAAGGGTCGCATCAAGATGGGGCTAGTTTTGTTTGTGAGGAGATTAATTTTTGGGCTCCACGTACGTCGCCTTCATTTATTTTTTTGGAGATTCACTTTTAATATATATATATTCATTTTTTATTTTTATATTTTGTTTACATGTTTTAAAGATATATATAATAAATGTATTGTACAAAAAAAATAAATAACGGGTTTTGCTATAAAAAAAACTATTAGAACTGAGAATTTATTGAAGAAATTTATAGCTTGAATAATTTCATCATTAGATATATAATAATAGGATTGACATTAAAAAAAATAAATTTGTCTTAACGCTTGCTCTAAACTCTCACCTAACTTATTTTTGTGCAAATTTATATATTAATAAGGATCCATTTAAGGCTTATTAATTTTAATTTGCTTATTGTACATTTTAAAAATTTCTCCCTTTTTTGAAAAAAAAAATCAGGTCCTGGATGTAGAACTACGTTGATATATTAAAAAAAATATGTATTATTTTATAAAATACATAGATTAAAAGAGGCATCGTCGATAACCCATTATATATTACACACTATGATTGCCACCATTGCATATTTCACACATGTCGAATTTTAATTTTGAGAATAGTTTAATGTCACACCCATAGGGCTTGATAAATAATATGTATGGTTTTTAATTTGTAACCATTTAACTAAACTTTAAGATTATCTTTATTTTTTAGATCGGAATAGAATAATTTTATATCTGAAATGTAATTAATTCAATTCAAAAAAATATTAAATAATTTTTTATAAATTATTTTTTAAATAACCTCTTTTGTTTTAGCTAACATTTTTAAATTTACCATTATTTTTAGCTTAATGTAGTATAAAAAAATATTTCAGGGGGATCTTCAAATTTTTTAGAGGAACTTAAGTCCCAACGCTCTACGCTATTTATACTGGAAAAAGATATGGCTAGTAGTTTAGAATTTAGCAGATATCTGACTACCCTTTAAACTCTTATCTTTACCTCGTCAAAAAAATAATTTTAAAAAATGGCTAAAAGAAATATTATAAATTTCAAATTTTATTTAAAATCCTGGCCGGGATATTGTAAAGTGTCGAGAAAAGAAGATTTTAATATTAATTTACTTATTATTGCCTTATTGACAAAATACAACCAAACCTATTCAAAATAAAAATTATTTTATAAATTTCGTGCAGGACATATGAATAATAAAATAATGTTCAGAATAGCCTATAAAATTAAATATTTTCTGGGCGAGACTTGATAATAGGAAATATTTACCGTTTACATTTTTGTAGGAATATATAGAGTCCCATTTCTATTTATAATTTTTTTTTATGCTTACATTCATTTTTAATTAAATAGTGTTATAATATAGATTTAGTTCATATCAATTTAATTGTATTAAATAGTATTTTTTGTCATTAATCTTTATAAATGTTAGAATAAATGTATATTTAATTACAATATAGATTTGATTTATTTGACACTATTTATATAGATGGCTTAGAAAATCACAAGGGGGGAAAGTAATTTTTGAAATCATCTAAGGATGTCTTGGCGAAAATGCCATTACACTGTTAAAATTAAAGATTCATATATATCTCTATTGTAATTCTATTCTTCGACCTTTATGAATATGATAAATTTTTTGTGAAATACAAATAAAAATAATAATAATTTTGAGGGAAGAAAATGAAATAAAAAAAATTTAAAAGAAAGGAAGAAGAAGAAAAATGAAAGAAAGGAAAAAGCTAAAACTAAATTCTAGAATTTTTAAAAAAATTGCTAAAAAACAAAGAAAATTTTTGTAACTATGCATACGAATTAGAAGCTCATATTTAAGTTAAATAATAATTTTATCTCCGATAAAATAATTTTTATGAAGCACATATAAATTGTTAATTAAAATGACTGTTTAAGAATTTATTCATAATTGGAATCAAACATCATAGTCTTCTGAAAATAGCATGAATACAAAAATAATATAGCCCCACCTTGATGATAAAAATTTATAAAATATGAGCTTGATATATTTGAAAATTTAAAAATTTTATAAAGGCTTTAATGAAAGAATTAACCTCATTCATAAATTTTAAATTTTAAGCTTAAATTTAAAAAGAATATATTATTATTTAATGATTCATTACTAAATTTTGGAAATGGCTTACTCATTTTAGGATAATACTTGACCTCAGGTTAAAATAAAAGATAAATAAATTATTTTGACATTTTCTTATAAAATATTATACCTTACATTATTTACGGAGAGTTTATACATTCCAAAATTCTTTGGTCTAAAAAGATATAATAATTTTAAAACTTTAAGGGCCTAAAACAAATGTTTATCTTTAAACTTTAAAACAAATCTTGTCTAATCATTTGCTCAGCTAAAAAATTGATATTTAAAGCTGATGCTAAAATCAGTTTTATCATAATAGAGTTTTCTTAAATGTTTTTACCTTATACAAATTCTACTGCTTTTTGAAACAACTTTGCCCGATCCGATATCTTGTGACCAATGACTCCAAGAATTCCAACGACCAACAATCGATATATGCTCTATTCCTCACACACCTCCCTTCATGACATATCTAGATTTCGATATGAAACAAGCAAATGAAATACGAAATCTAAAATATATACTTTATCAGCAAACTAATTAATAACATAAAAAAAATGTTTCTTATTTAACAAAATCCTAATTTAAGAACATAAGGCAACAAAATCACATTATACTAATTAAGCAAACTTTATTAATATTATAAACTTTTTGCTTTCTACCTCTTTTGATCTCCTTTAGTCACTTTTGTTTTCAAGAATCAAGAAATGTAGTAATAGCCATTTTTCCATTAGTTATAATAATTGTATGGTTAATTAATGTCAAAAACTTAATAGTTATCTTAATAAGTCGAAATGGATAAGCAAAGCCCTCCCAGGCATTCAGCTCGTTTTCAAATGACAAACACTCGTATTTATTCATTCAAAGTATTGTTACGTTTATAGTTTATTGTAAATTTGATTAATCTAAATTCGAAATTAGTTCACATATAGACATATATAACTAAATAATCGGTACTTCCTATGCTTGCCAAAATCTTAACAAGATTTCCTCAGATTTTTTAAGGCTCGTTAGCTACTTATTTCCAAAAATAAAATAAAAATTAATTCGCTAAAAAGATTTACTTCATATTTCATCGTATTTATTATTTAATAAACATGCCCATATACAATGTTCAATTGTCTCGTGTTTACAAACATTTTTATCCGTCATGATCATTCATTTATGAATTAAAAAATATTAACATACATAGAGAAGAGATTCTGATCAAGAAGTTTGGCATAAAGTAGGAAATAGGATAGATTTATATTTTATTTATATCCCTGGTTTCCTCATTTGTTAAGATATGCAAATTATCTTAATAATCCTTTTTGGCCCTTTTATAGGTATGGACGTGTCATTAAAGTTTTTAAAAAAGTTTCGAAAATCATTCATATTCATTTTAAATTGTAATGTCTTATATAACATACAACTGAGAGATATTATATTATTGAGTAACCAAGATGTTGGCTCTGTTAGTAACATTATTTTAATTATCTAGTGGTAAATGTAAATTTCTTAATCAAAAAAGTATATTTTTAATAAAATTTATATGCCCCAAAATCATCCCTTTAAATTTTTTAAATACCATATATATATCACCTTATTAATCTATCATTTCGTATTTAATCCCGTACTCATTACTAAAATAAAGCCATGCAAAAGAGATAGAGTGTAGAAAAAGGAAAGAGTAAAACTTTTTATATTACAAAAGGAATAAATTCTTTATAGGAGCCTGTGAGGAGTCGAAAATTGATATTTTAAAAAGCCCCCTGGGTTAACCTAGTAAAAAAGGCAATTAAACTCTCTTTTGCTACCCCTTTTTACAAAGCAAAAGATAAACTTATTTTACAAACATAATAAAATAAGAAATAAACCCCGTTATCAATTCCCTTGTGATTTGCCTCAGTTTTCAAAATTAGAGTATGATTCATTAGATGGCATCTAAAATTCTGAAACATATAAATGCCCAAATACTTAACTCCGTTCTCATAACAATTTATGTGAGAACAATTGGTCTATATAATATGCAAAAAGACAAAGAAATTAATAATATAATTCATATCTTAAGGTAATATAAGTAAACCGATAATTTATGTTTTCAATTCTAGATGGCTCAATTAAGAAAGGAAAAAATGTATTGAAATAATTTAATAAAAATTCTTTATAAAATTAAAATAAAAAAAAGTCTTTAATTTGTTTTGTATGTTTATTAAAGTAGTCCAATCATCCTGATAAAAAATAATAATTAGTAAATAAAATTAAATTACTTCGCTCAGTTTTCTTTCTTCGATATCAGATATATCATCATATATCTGAGTCACAACTTCATCAATAGCCCTTCTCATTTTAATAGCTCTTTCGACCATTAAATAAGAGCTATTCCATCTGATGGATGTGTCTAATTTTAATTTTAAATATTTCATAGGGGGAAGTAGGGAGGAGCACACATTTTTCATAATATTTGTCTTTGTAAAAGAATTGCGAATAATCTTTATGATTGTTCTTAATTTTGATACTTGCCTGTCTACTTTCTTAAGTATTTTCTGTACTACTAAATTGAGTACATGTGCAAAACATCGCACATGTAAAATTTCACAATTTGGGTGTTTTATACGAAGAATTTTTATGAAAGTAGAATTAGAGCTAGCATTATCGCAAGTAATTGTTATCTTACTTATGTCGATATTATAATTTTTTATAATTTGAGAAAACTCTCTATAAATATTTTCACCAGAATGCGAATCAGTAAATGGAACTATATTCAATAAGAATAACAATGATTTCATCTCCCATTTTTCATCAATAACTTGAATTCCTAAGTGGCGAGAATTTTAAAAGGTATATTTGACTTTAGCAAAAATTTTAATAAATAATGCTTAACATCATCAGCATTCGTTTTGGGTGTATCATTTAAATAGTTTCTAATAGTATTATTTTGTTTTTGATGAAATCTTTTGTTATGATTAATTAGTGCTGACGTTTTTCTTGCACATTATCTCCACATTGCATATTTTACATTTAGCTGTTTCTTTTTTAGCATCATGGAGATAATGATTCCATATTAAAGAATTTTTCCGCCTAGCATTAAAAGGTTCAGTTTGATCAGAGATTGATGTAGATCTTGAACTATTTAAGGATTGACTATGTCCTACACCACATCTTCCATCAAGATTTTCTAGTTGATATTTGAATATATTTTAACATTATATCATATAAAATCCAAGTTTAACATCCTTCCTGAAATTCCAGATTAATGACACATTAGAAGCTGAAAGAAAAAAACAGTAAATTAATTAAACAGTTCCATAGGCATGGGGGGGGGGTCTTTTTTTAAAAAATAAAATTATTTTAATTTACTATTTTTATTCCTATTATGAATTAGCAAAACCTTAGAGAAAATTAGACCTTTCTTTATAAATTCAAATCAAAAATAGCAATATGATAATATTAGTTTTAAATAATATTTATTTTTGTAAAATAAATTCTTAGTTATAACATTTATATAATTTTTGTATTAATTCTTAAAATTTATGGAAATACTATTTTAATCAAAGTACAGTGTATTATTTATATATTTTTTAAATTTTTATTTTATGTAATTGTTAAATTACATTTTTTTAAATTTATATAATAAAAATTTTAAAATAATCTATATAAAATATCTACATTTTAAAATTTATTTTAAATATTTGCATAATATATAACAAATTTTAGAGAGTATTTCATTATAGATTTTATTTATTATATAAAAATACTTTAGTAGCATAAATTTACTTTATTTAATCATGTATTTATTTTTATTATTAATATCATTTTATTAGAGGTGAAGGTGATTATGACAAAATAAAATTTTAGAAATTATAATCTATATAAAATATCTACATTTTAAAATTTATTTTAAATATTTACATATAAAATATAACAAAATTTTAGAAAATATTTCATTATAGATTTTATTTATTAAAAATACTTTAGTAGCATTAATTTCCTTTATTTAATCATGTATTTATTTTTATTATTAATATCATTTTATTAGTTAGAGATGAAGGTGATTATGACAAAATAAAATTTTTTAAATTATAATCTATTTAAAATATCTACATTTTAAATATTTGCATATAAAATATTACAAAATTTTAGAAAGTATTTCATTATAGATTTTATTTAATATATAAAAATACTTTAGTAGCATAAATTTCCTTTAATTATTAATATAATTTTTAGAGGTGATTATGACAATATAATAGAGGATGAAGATATTATAATGCACTATCTGAATTAGATTGTTTTTAAAATTTGCCAAAAATAAGGTTACTAAATGGGAAAAGGATTTTCCTAATCAAATAATAAGAACTAGTCAAAAAAATTAGTTATTTATCTGCCAGGAGCTCGAGAATATGGGAAAGAGGCACACTCTATAAAAATGTTTTGACTTGTTCATAAATCATAACATCAAAAATGATTAAAGAGAAACAATCAAAATAAAATAATTATATTTTACTTTGAAGCTTTTCCTTTTCTTCCATTAAACTTTTTCAGCAAATATAATTTGTTATGATTTGATATTTGATAATAGGAAATAAAATAAAACGAAATGATATCCACTAGGAAAATATAATTACTTCTTTTTATTTTACTTGCAATAAAATATTTGCGAATAATTACGAATATTTATATATAAATAATTTCGAATAATACGAATGATTTACCTCATTATTCATATTCAATTCGAAATTTTGAATCGAATAATTGTGTTATTCGTATTCGTAAAATAGAATCGAATCGAATATCAAATAACAAATAATTCGTTTTAGGCCTATATATCATTCAACAAAAACATATTTAAAAAAAATATATATAATATTTAACCAATCATGATAAATAAATATAAATAAACCAATGGTAATTATGGGCTCACAAACCATAATCTTTCAAAATCTTTCAAAATCTTTCAAGTTCAAAAAGATTTTTAAACATGTTTTGATATGATCAGAATTTTAAATCTTCTTTGTAAAATCTTTTTTGAGGAATTGTAAATTTTATAAAACAAATCTTTAAGATGATATATTTTTTTTATCATTTTTGTAAAATTATCATTACCTATTGTATATTAAAGGTTAGGTGTCTTTTATAAATATTTTTTTTTTAAATATTCATAATATTAAACTTTTCATATTATTTTTTTATTTAAGGATAATATTTTAAAACAAATGTCATAATCGGTATTTTTAAACATATTTAAATTTTTTAGATAGAAATGGGCAAAAATATAAATTGTAAACATGTTAAATTAAAATTTCAATGATGATTACCATAGAAACTTGTGTAAAGCTATGTCTTTATCTGAAATGACTTTATATTTAACACATTTCAGAGTCACCACGTGATAAGAATGTAATCTATGTGGGTTTTTGCGGTATTGCTCTAATATATTATCCCCTTTTCTTGAAAAAAGTGTTAGAGAAGGCATGTGGTCAAATGATTACGCAAACCTTAATAGATATCCTCCTTCATTTACCTTTCCATATCAAAAACCACTAAAATATCCCTGTATAGTTTTTTTTTGCCATTCCCACATGTGTATTTAAATATCTGCTTGGAAATTTCTAGCAGAGCTTTCTATTCGTCTTTGCAGCCGCTTTGTAAAGCAAGAGAGCATGAGTATTTTCAAAAAATTTAATAAGATATAAGATAGAGTTACTCTTGTTACAAAAATGGGGAAAAGCTATCTAGATGTTGATAATACTACAAAAACATACTTTAAAAAAATTGACTTAATGTAGAATCTTATATTTTTGGATATCTCTTGATTTTTTTGCTTGAATAAATTACGGTATTTATAAATGTAATGCAATTAAGTTAAAAATGATCTCATCCAAATAATTAATATACAAACTTGTAAATGAACTATAACTTAATTTTTTTTTAAAAATATTATATAATTTATTCCTTAACTTGTATTTTCATTTTTTTTAACCTTGTCCTGAGATTAGGGAATTTTTTAATTTTTCCAGCTTAGTATCATATATTCAACTTCATAGAAATTTTATACTTTCTGGATCACGGATTAAAAGCTGTTTAGAGTAATTCCACCAGTAAATCTGCAAAATGATGGATGTGCGTTGCAGTTTATATAGCTGCAATAAGTTGCAGCTTATCGATTGTTAGTTAAATATATGAAATTAATTTTATATATTGATGTTTTTGTCGAATTGTAAAGTTTATAAAAATAAAAGATAAACTTTTACATTTAGGAAAGTTCGAAATTTATTTGTCCAATGTACAGGGGGGGGGGGGGGACTGGCCATAAGAGTTAATAGATGTGAGACTTATTAATGGTTATATATATATCCTAAAGTTATCTCAAATGTTAGTCTATGGAAACTATCCAAACACACTCCAGTTGCAGTACAACTGAAAAAAAAGAAGAATTCAGATATTTGTGAATATTTTGAGAAATTCGGGAAATAATTTAGCTTATGAAGCCCTTAGTTGGCTTCCAATTTATAAAAACAAAAGAAATTGTAATTATAAAACTTACTGGCTAAAACCATATTGAACATTCTAAATTTGAATATAAGTCTAACTCAATTTACATATTTAAATAATAACAAAAGTTCCATAAACAAACTTCTTAAAATAAAAAACTAACTTCCTAATAAATCGATAGTTTCCTTAAATAATTATTCCATCTATTTTGGGGATCAGTTATTTCCTTTTCTCCTCATCTACTATTTCAAGTTCAATTTCAAAATTTACTACGTATTATTTATATTCATAAACCCAACATTGTACACACTATGGATGGTTATTCGATTTGTTTTGCTCATTAAATCTTATTTTAAAATACTTCCTAACATTATGTTATTATATTTCATTCTAGCCTAGTCTATTATTTATTAATACTTATTTTAGGTTTCTCTCAATACAAATTTAAAATAAAAGTAATATAGCCAATCCTTTTATTTAATCGGGCATGGGCTTTTTACCTCTCCTTTTATCTTCCAATGGGCGTTTAAGTAAGAGACTTTGCCTCTTGCTCGCACAGGTAACTGCGGCCTGCCAAAAAACGTGGATAGTCCTCTAAATTATATAATTATTTCCCATCTTTTATCCCAGTTTGATCGGTTTTCATGGGAGAACCAAGCGTTGCTCTGTTCTATATATTTCTCTGATATATATATATAAAATTTTAGGGCTAGTGCGCTTAATATCACATATCACGTAAAATTTTTAAATAAATAAAAAGTAATAATTAATAGAAATATTTTAAATTGTTAGAAAATGAGATTAATGTGGAATAAAATATTAATTTATAATAAGATTTAAGATTATTAAATGAGAATTATTTTTATTAGTTTTAGTGGAGTTAATAAAATGATCATGCATGGCAGTAGAGCAGGTGAATAAATTTACATTGAATCACATCACACTATTATATTTTAATAATAATAATTTATTTATTTTTTGATTCCTGAAATTAAAAATTATAAAAATTTCTAATGGGCTTTACTATTTAACCTCAGAAAACTCCATTGCGTTTTGCTGCCTCTTTACTTATGGTAAATAATTTTTATATGAACTATTTTGAATAACATTATTCATCTTAATCTAGAGTCTAAACCACTGGTCTGAACCCCTGGTCTTATAGATTCCACATGGCTAAAGATTCTAATAATCTTTTCATGTATTTTACTAAGATCTATGCTACTACTCTAGCATAATATTCATGTTTGGGACTAAATTCTTTATGTTCCAATTGATCAAATTTTAAATTTAAAACAATCTAAATGTATATTTAAATTTATTTTTTTTAAATATTTTTTTAATATGCGATCGTGTGGCTATGGTGGAAATATTTTGATGTAATAATAATTTAAAGTTTCATTCACAATTCTTTAATTTTATATTAAAAATAGCTTATATTTTTTTTTATCATTGAATTTGCATAATTTTCAGATTTATTTTTTTAAATTTTAAAAAGGCGTGTGTTATATGGGATGCTACTAAGTTAGGACTATTAAATCAAATACTAGATAATTAAGCAATTTATTTGAATAAACATAATATATAAACAATTATAATATAGATAGATATAGGAAAAACAAAAATAGTTCTATATAAATTTATATCATTTAAAAATTTAATTAATTTACTTAAATTTGACACATGTTTAATATTACGAAGATAAGAATATTAACATATATATAAATGACAAGAAGATTTTCTTCCTGAAAAAAAAGTAAAAGAAAACACCTTATATTATATTATCTTTCAAAATAAAAGGGCTTTAAGGCCACAAGGTATTTTTAACATTTATATATATTTTCAAAATTATTTTAAAAAATATATATAGCTCTCTATGTCTAAATTTAACGCAAACTATAAATTACTTCCTCTTCTTTTTTTCTTCTAAATTTAAATAATATCAGAATTGAACATGTTAAGCATCTTACTTTATAAGATGTTGCATTTTTCTCCAATTTCATGCAATTATAACAAAACGTGTGAATAGTAAGAAACTCATGCATGATCTTTTAAAAAAAGCCATGGTTCTTTTCTATGAAATTATGATATCGATAAAAATTTATGTAATCCATAAAAAGGGGGAAAAAATAGGTGTTAAATTTAAAAAAAATATATGTTATACGTTAAATTAAAATTAATAAAAAAATATTCAACTAATGACCACAATAAAATACACCAATCGCCACACGATCGCATATTTATTATTTTTTGATGGAAAATAGTGACGACTAGTTTTGAGCCGATCTTTAAATATGGCTAACTCAATAATCTTAGCCAGAGAAATTTTGCATAAGCCTCAAGTTTAGCTAATAGATGTCTAGACCTTTGTGCCATCTATGAGCAAAATATTCAAGCTTGCCTAATATTATTCTGGATAAAATATTGGGTTAGCCCTTTTTAAAAATCGGCTCAAATCGAGCCATTTAACAACACTAATAAAAAATATTAAAAAAACAAAATATAAATAAAATTAAAAATGTTCCCTAGTTTCAGTGAGATTTACCTAATATTTTGTGTCATATAATTTTCTTAAAAACCTTCAATGAAACGAAAAAAATTGAGATATTTAGCAATATTTGAAAAAAAAAATTTTTTTTTGAAAAGAAATTCTTTTTGATAAAGGTAAAATGTAAAAAACACAAAATTACAACTTATAAATTTTTTTTCAATTATAATAAATTTTTTTTTTTTAAATATATATAATTATTCTTTTTTCATAAATTTTTTAAAATAAATATAACTTATTTTATATATTTATATATTATATAAAAATGAACATAGAAAAGTTATTATATAAATAAATTATTCATATCGCGATTAAAATTATATAAAATTTATTCTAATCATCATGTGAGATGAGGCTGCCAATGAAGCTGATGTAATTGGCCCTGTGAATTGCTATTGCGAGTCTTTGTCTTAAGAAGAAGCATTCACGAGGTTCATCTGTTAGTTTATATTTTTAAAAAAAAAACTATTTTGGACATATTTTATTTATTCTATAATAATAGTTGATTTAAAAAAAAATATATGAAGTTGGAAGGAGAAATATAAATATAGAATAGGACATGAAATAATTTTAAGAAAGAAGGAAGGAAGGAAAGAAAGAAAGAAAGAAAGAAAGAAAGAAAGAAAGAAAGAAAGAAAGAAAGAAAGAAAGAAAGAAAGAAAGAAAGAAAGAAAGAAAGAAAGAAAGAAAGAAAGAAAGAAAGAAAGAAAGAAAGAAAGAAAGAAAGAAAGAAAGAAAGAAAGAAAGAAAGAAAGAAAGAAAGAAAGAAAGAAAGAAAGAAAGAAAGAAAGAAAGAAAGAAAGAAAGAAAGAAAGAAAGAAAGAAAGAAAGAAAGAAAGATTATTTTCTCTTAAACATCTTTCTTTTTAATTCATTTCTCTCACCTTCTTTTTTGTTTTCATTTTTTCTATAATAATATATATATTTTTTTGTTATATTCAGCGATATAACCATAAGTAGACCCTAAGAAATAAGGTGGTGGGGGGGGGAGGGATTTATTTGATTTCTACAAATAAAAGCTTACATTTTTTAAATATCGTCTGCGGACTGGGATTAGAATTTTTTTTTTAGCTTGACTCGATATTTTGTAAGAAAATTTTGGCCTGGATCAACTTTTTATTTTGTTATTTTAAATAATTTTGACTCTATTTTGTAAATGGCTTTAAAAGGAAAGTAAAAATATAATCAATGAAATGAATATTAAAATATTCTTTATGTCTAAGATTATGTGTTTATAATTTACATCAAAATTTAATTATTTTATAAAATAAGGATTGAAATATTTTTGTTAAAAAATTTCTAATTATGGTGGATCTGGGCATAGGTTAAAAAAAATTACGTCGGTTTTTTAAACAATGTTTACTATGTATAGAAACAATTTAAAAATTATGTCACGTTTTAGATGAAGAATTCACAAATTTTCGCTTACTTTATATAAATTTTCGATTAAATTAATATTATACTAATTTTAATTTAAAATAATTGTTTCTACTTTATAAGTCTAAATAATTTTTCTAATTTTTAATATATTTCTTTTTAAGTTTTATTTTTTTATATGATATAAAATAAATTTGGTAAAAATTGTTGGTTTTATTTTTGGCATTCCAAATTCCTGATAGTAATTGTATATCTTATGATTTGCTCCCTGACGGACAAAAGGGTAAAAGATATAAATATATGTTAAACATATTTATATAATGCTTTTCTTGGTTTTTTTCCTTTAATAAGTTAAGTTACTTATAAATGTAATGCAATTAAGTTAAAAATGACCTCTAAAGACTTACCAGAAGTAATTATATAGTAACTTGTAAATAAAATATATCTTGTTATTTTAAAAAAAAATTATTATATAATTTATTCCTTAACTTGTATTTTCATTCCTATAACATTGTCCTGAGATTAGGAATTTTTTTTAATTATTCCAACTTAGTATCATTTATTCAACTTCACAAAAATTTTATACTTTGATGTGTGAAAACTTTCTTTTATACAAAATATTTAATGAATGATTTAAACATTTTAGCCTCTCCTAATAATAATTCTTTAACTTATCTACGAAATTACTTAATAGAATCGATTATGCTTCAAAAATAAAATATAAAGAAAAATACTTTTTTTAGTCACATGATTTAGGGAACATATTTACTATAGAAAAGATGAATAAGATATTTGTATCAATATATATATACACTGTGTTCCAATTGAGCCGATACTCACTTTGCTATGAAATAAATCTTTTGATTCTTTGCATAATTAAATAAATTTTATAGATTAAAAGAGGAATAAATTATCTGGAAATTTCATGAAATTATAAAAACAGAATCCAATGTTAAGCGCATTCAAAATTGGACAAACAAAATTCGATTTTCCAGCAATGTAAAAATTCATATTTTATTAATTTTTAAATTAAACTTAAGTAAGCAGACGATAATGTGAAAAAAAAATCATTTTTAGTAAAGATCACTTGAGTTTAATTAAAATTATAAGACAAGAAAAACATTGAGGAACCAATAGGTAGTTGAGGGAATTTTCTGACAGAAAATATTCTATCGGAGCTTTATATCTATTTATTGCAAAAATTGATTCTACCGGTCAACAGAAAAACGGTATGATGGTGGTGGAGACCACGCGCAGCTAGTACTGTAGAAAAGGTTAATTCTGTTTAAAACACTCGTATTGAGCCAAGAAAACAGACCTGCCACTTAAAAAACAATTTGTCAAGTATCACGTGAGTAAATATCTGTATCCACAAAAGGCTGCAGCTAAAATGTTTAATAAAGAAACAAACACATGACC
The DNA here is from genome assembly GCF_954871325.1 of Gordionus sp. m RMFG-2023. Lineage (NCBI taxonomy): Eukaryota > Metazoa > Nematomorpha > Gordioida > Chordodea > Parachordodidae > Gordionus > Gordionus sp. m RMFG-2023. Next base: position 56,721,245 of record NC_088776.1, on the reverse strand, counting down.
TAACCAATGCGAATAATTAACCTTCTTGCACTTACTAAATAACCTTTACGTAAATTCCCTCAGAGGTTAATTCATTTCTTAACGTATTAAAAGCTGTTTACAGTGATTCCACCAGTAAATCTGCTAAATGATAGGATGTAAATAATATCAAAAATATACACGTATTAAAAATTCAACTCAAAGCTGTTTTTCAAAGAAGAAAAAAATAGCTTTCTTAGATACACGTAAAAAGGAGAAGGAAAAAAATATTTCTAATAAGGATTATAACCATTGTAGGATGAAAAATATAATTAATTCTTAATAATATTAAAATAAATAGATGGTGTTAAATAATTAAATGCAAATTGTTGATTATATATATTATCAAAAGCATTGATAGTAAAGTTTATTAAAATATTATCTGTAATATATTCTATAACTATCAAATATGTCTGTAAAAGTGGCATTTTACTTAATATTTTGTAACCAATTCTATATAATAGAGGATTATCAACTATGAGTCTACTTATTTTTTATAAAGAAATTTCTTACACATCGTTGGAAATATTTTTAGGAAGTATATTTAAATTAAAAAATTAATAAAATAGTTGATTAGTAATTTTGAACTCGGCTAATTACAACATTAAATTTATAAATTTTCAAATAATAAATGATTGATTATATTTATTTAATTAGGGCTATTGTCTCTTATTGTTAAAGCTAAATTGATATTTAGACATTATGAGTGATATTGATATTATGTATTATTAATCTAATCTAATAATTAAAATAACACTCATTAAATAAAAATTTTAAAAATCTATATAATAATAATATTTAATAGAATTATAAAAGAAATTGTTCAGGGGCTATTGAAAAAAATTTATTTTTTAGTTCAAGGGAATATTAAGGAACCATTAAAAAAAAAATTTTTGCTTTAGATAGCTATTCACATTTTTTAGGGTCTCGAGCCCCTGCAGTTTACCCTAAGGAGGTTCACATGCATGGAAAAAAACCAGGAAGAATATATATTAAATTGTAAATATTTGGATTGCACTTTATCCTTAAAAATGTTAAGAGAGTTAAGATGTAGAAATGTCAAAAAACGTCGTATCAAGGTTAAATCTGGATTTAAGTATTGTTTTAAAATGGTATCTCTCGTTCAGTTCAAGAAAATACCCAATCAAATATCGAAATTCGCAAAGAATGCGTAAATTATTTTGTGGGTGTAGCCTAATTTAAAAGAATTAAACTGTTGTTATGGTTAGTAATGAAATAAATATACATATATTATTATTTTTTTTGTATAATAAAGTTATTTGCTATGCTCAAACATAATTGTGTTTTATTTTCATAAAAGTGTATTCTGACTACAGTATATCACCCCCACTGGTATAGTAAGTAACAAATTTAAGCCAATTTTTTTTAAAATAGCCCAATACTATTGAAATCTATCTGACTATTAATCTAAACGCCTGGGATTAAATTATGGATTAGCAAAAAATTTTTAAATTTGATACAAAATAATAAGGGAACTATAATAAAAGAAAATCAATTTAATTAATGTTGTTAATGCTATTTAGATCAGCGAATATTTAATTTCTTTACTTTTCATATAATTGAATTATTCTCAATTATATTATATCTCACCATCGCTTGCTTATAGGGGCGGACTCGCCATAAGACCAGGTGGGCATTTTGTCCACGAGGCCGCGAGAAAATGTCGATTTTTGAGGCCGATCAGAAGAAAATATAAAAAAGAGGCCGATTAGAAAAATAAAAATTATGTTTACATTAATTTCTCTTATCATTTATTTATTTTTAATGGTATCTATATTATTTGAATATCACATTCCTTAAGAATTATGTCGTTTACTATATTTTAATGCATAAAATATCAATAACGTCGCTTGATGCTATAAATCATTACCACCTGGTTTTTTTTTCAAATAAAGCGAAAGCGCTTCCGTTTGAGTAGAGTAAAAGTTAAGTTTTGATTAATTTATTATATTATATTTTTATACATTGATTTATTGTAGAAATAATATAGCCAACATTTATGATTTTATTTCTTGTTCTTAATTCATGGAAATTAAATAATAATTTTAATAAAATAAATTTTTGATCAATTCGATTTTCTAATAATGTTAATGTGTTACAATAAAACTAATATGCAATAAAGCCAAAACTGTGTACTGCTCAATCTGTCTGGCATTTGCAGTATGCGAAAATATTTTCATAACAAGCTTAACAAATTTTCGACATATGCATTTAGTAATTAAAATACATGAAATTCAAGAGTTCATATTAGTGTAGTCGAGTATTACCTCAGAGCATCAAGAAACATGTCATTTGATAATTGAATTAGAATTAGCGTTAAAATATTAAATGGAAAAAATCGACAAATTTATAACGATTCCCACATAATAAAACAAATATCAGTTAGGCAGATAAAACTTACCTACAGAGGATCAAATGCTACTTAAACGCTTAGCCACTTTAAAAATGAAAATTTGAAACATGGAAATTTCCTGGAAATGATTCGTATTATATCAAAGAATGATTAAATTTCAGAGATCATTTAGAGAAAGCTATTTTAAAGAGCAAACATAGAAAAAAAAAGCTTAAACTCTGACATAATCATAATCGAAGAGAAGAGGTTTACTCATAACCTTGTTGTCAAAAACAACTGTTAAAAAAGTTATTGATGTTATTCTTGATCAAATTAGGAATTTAATAAAAAAGGAGATTGGTAACAAACGGTTTAGTTTGCAATTGGATATTACTTATGACATTAGCATTTATGATCAAGCAACCATTTGCCTACAATACATATATAATGGTAAAATAACAGAAAGGCTTTTCGCACTTACATAAGTTACAAACTCTTCTGGAAAAGGATTTTTTGATATCTTGAATATTTTTAAAACATGGAATTCAAATGAGAAATATAATAGGAGAATCATTTGATGATTAAAGTGCACTTATCGTTATTGGGGGCAAGCTCTCTTTACCATATATCCATCTAAGGGCTATTTCACGTGCCCACCACCTTGTCTCATCTATTTTGCAGCCTTCTCAATTTACTTTAGCCAGATGAATTATTCTATTTTACCCAAGCATCCATCCTTTTATATGATTTACCAAAGAAGTTACTAGTCTGTACAATAATCCAAATAAATTTTTGTCTTCATGAATAATATATGCAGAGATTTAATATGTGACTCTAACACTAAATATAAAAAACTACCTTGAGCCTTTAGTCTAATAAGAGCATTTAACCCAACAAATTCACCACGCATGCAGCAATTGATTTGAGGCAAAAACCACATAAGAAGCTCGGTCATTGATCGATAATTTATGTTAATGTCATTATATCTTCAAAAATTTGAATATTTTATCAGTATAGAAAATGATAGAAGATGCTAAGTCTTTTGTAGCATCGGTAACTATTACATCGATTCAAAATAAAACAATAAAAATGGCTTCTAATTTAAATGAAACATTTTAATATTTATAGCTCCCAGAGAGTATCTGAGTATAAAATGCTCACGAGCGAAGAGAATATATAGTGATGAAGACCAAGATGAACGTCCTTAAGAATCGATTGACCTTTATAGGGCCGAAGTATTTCGTTTTATAATTGAATTGGAACTGTTTTTTGCGAATAGTAGCTTCTTTTGAATGTACAATATCTGAATCCAAGGCATTTTGATGAAATAAATAGTAAAGGTATTTCTGAAAAGGCCTTGGAAAAACATGTATTGAGTGTTAAATTACGTAACGAATTGTGTTCATTTGACAGTGTATTTAAAGATTTAATAGTAGAATTAAATGAAACGGACTATGATATCGAATGTAGCAGTTAGAAGTCAGGAATATTACAATATGATAATAACTCAGAGTGTGAAAATAAATGTAACGAGTGTTTAATATGTGTGTATGAAATTCTTTAAAGGTGCTTACACTAATTTATTTTTGACATATGATACATTTTAACTTTGTCATTTGAGCAGGTTAATTGCGAGAGAACATTTAGTAAATTAAAAATTATAAAAAATTGAGAGAGGTATAGGCCAAGAAAAATTAGAAGCATTTTTAATGATGCCAGTTGAACGAGGGCAATTAGCGCAGATTGAACTAGAAGATATTGTTTATTTGCGCAAAGGTTCAAAGTTAATGAGAGATTTATTAACGTAATAATTATATATTATCTTAATTCTTGTAATAAATCATATTTATATCTATTTACAATATGATCGGTGCCTGATTTTATAAGTGCAGCGATTTTATTATCTGTGTAAAATTGTATAAATGCAATAATTTTATACGTGTAATTAATTGATTTTATAGTGTAATATCGTTGTAAATCTAATATAAATTATATATGTACATTAAATATTTTTTAGAAGTAATGAATAATTTTAGATGTGCAATTTTTTTAAATAAAAATATGATTATCGTATCATACATTCTATTTTTATTAAAAATGTAAATCGTGAGGTAATAAAAATCATATAATTATAAGAAGCCATTTAAGGGAACCCGGCCGAAGACCCGCAAAATAAGAGAGTATGGGGTGCGGCCCCATAAAAATGAGGCCGCTATAAAAAAATGCCCACGAGGCCGTAGCGTCGCCAGTCCGCTCCTGCTTGCTTATATGAGGGCACTATTTTTTGTTAAATTAAAAATTGATTGCATACAAATTTAAATGAATATTATTTAAGATTTGCAAATTTCTGCCTATTTTGCACATTATAAATGATATCGTCTGCCTATTATTTGTAATTTCTAAAAATTCCCTTATTTTAAAGTAATAGGTGTATTTATAATTAAAATTTTTTTTTATAATGAGGACCTGAATCTTAATTTCTTATAACTCCATTCATGAGGCACTTATTAATTATATTTATATAGTTTGCAATTAGTTTTCCATATTGATATGTACAGCCTCTTTTAGTATCAAGCTTAAATCTAAATACTTTCTTTTCAAGCTGGAAGCTATATAGACGGTTGAACAACCTCCTGTTTAGAAATACGCCAAACCAGGAAGTGACCTTAGAACTTAACAAATTTGAATTTATAAATAGTGCAATTACAGTTTTATTAATATTTAAAAAATCATTTTTAATTCGCAATTACGACATTTTTATGAGTTCGTATATATAATTCAATATAATTTTATCATATTGCCAGAATCATTGTAATCACACTTGAAGTAAGATATAAATAAATATGCTTGAAAAATAACGATTAAAAAAATAAATAGAAATACGATTTTTTTTTAAAATACAAACATTGCACCTTATATCGTTAATAATACTTATAATTATAACTCAAATTTAATACTGATTAATCACATGAGAAATGAGAAAGATACACGGATAGTTATGATATCTATAAAGCCACTTATAGAATAAAAATATATTGATTTTACAGAATATGAAGGCTTATAAACTTATCAATTTATATCAGTTGTATAAAGAAGAAATAATATGCTATATAAATCTTAGTTTTTAGTAGACATGGAAGTCATAAACAAGAAAGTCGACATTCTAGCACATTATTTTAGGTAAAAATTGGTGTTATATTGCATATTGGCCACTAGTCCCTTATTCTCATTCCAGTCCTCCTTGGCCAAGAAGAGTCTCTTGAAGTCGGATTTCCGTATTTTTTTATCCTTGACATCGATATTGGCTTCGCCGGTATCCCGTCCAATATTTTTGTAGATGAAGGTGATGCAATTGTATATCAACAATCCGGGAATGAAAGAAACAGGGAAAATGGCCATGCACCAACCCAGGCTTATGGCCCAGGGGGGAAATATGTAAAAGTCCCCATAAGAGAGACCCGAACTGGAGACCCAATCATACAACAAAAAGAGCAGCGTGCTAGCTGGGGCAATATATTTCCAGCACAGTTTCCACCAAATGTTGACCCTGTATCCTATCATGATCTCGATATCTTCTAGAATGATTAAATAAAGAAAATTATTAACAAAATTTACTAATGAAGAAGGATAGAAATGAACCAGAATAATATTTATAATTTCATAGTAGAGAATATTCACTAATTATAAATTAAATAGTTAGGTTCTCCTGAGATCGTCCTGAATCTAGGAGTTTAATTAAAGTTCCGAGAAGTATAAGGGGGGGGGGGGGAAGGGGTTGGTTTTATTCCCAATAGTATAAGATAAAACTAAAATAAATCCGCTTTCCAAAGCCTTCTTTTTTTTCACGTCAATTTTATTTTAATTTATAATCGCGCTTTGTATTTTCCTTATAAAAGGTACTAAAAATTGTGTTTCCTAATATTCTTTAATTTGTAAATTTATATACCAATTTTTACTTGATAAAATTGGATAAAAGTTTTTTTTTTATATATAAGAGACCTGCAGGCCCGGCCGGGCCTGAAAATTTTTTTAAAAAAAATATCCGGGCCGGGCATTTTAAAACAAAATATTTGAAATAGCTATTATTAGCTGCAAAAATCAAAAATAAATAAAATATATTTTTAAAAAAATCCGGGCCGGGCCTGAAAATATTTTTTTCTTAAAACCCGGGCCAGGCCGGGTCGAAAATAATTTTTGAAAAAAATCCGGGCCGGGCCGTACAAATGTACTTTTCCGGTCTCTGATATATATAAGTGTTCAATATTAAAATTAATTGCTTTTTAAAACGAAATCTTAATGACACCCACCCGATCACAAACTGACCTAGGCGGAATGTCTCCTACTCCTACTAAACTACCCGTAAATGAATCCCCGCGATTCCTACGTTGAACAAGAAAAGCCGCGAAAATAAATTTTGAATCAACTCTTCCTTAAAACATATGGAATTTTACCCATGCCGAATTTTATTTTAACTTTAAAGAAAAAGAAAAAGGTATCTTATTCCCACTCTTATTATTAGATTATCAGATATTACATCAGTTACCGGACCGATGTCGGACGATAAATATCGAGACCCAACCCGTTCCACGACAACTGTTCCTATACATTATGCCAATTAATTTTATCTTTATATACACATTACAATTTTATTAGTGGTTATATTTTTGATATTGACGCGACATATAAATCCCTCCATTTATTATTACAAATAAAATTCAAATTACTACATTGAATAAGAATATTTTTTTTTGATTGATTTCGTTAATATAATAATTAATGAAAGTTGTTAGATCCTTAAATTTCCGGGAGCCGATTTTCCTAGTGGACAAATTTCCGATTACCCCTTTTAACCCATATGATTCCATTTTTTTTTGTTTATAAAAATGATGATTAACTTACTATGAAATATATCTTTTCATTTAACCTAATTTTAAGAAATAAAATTTAATTATACATATAAATCGCTCATGATTAAAAATAATTAATGCTCAAAATAATTAAAGAATTTGTTATCGCAAAATCATTTAAATCATTTTTTTTTAAAATTATATTTCAAAATCATCAAAAGATCTTAAATCACAAAATATTTTGTAATGTTCGATCAAAATCTTTGAAGATCACTCAAATGTTTTTAAGATATTTATATTTTATGATCTTCAAAGATCCATACTCAAATTTTTGGGACAAATAAAAATATTCAGATCCTCCAGGAAAATTTTTTTGGTTAAACTCTGGGCTGAAATTAAACGAAATAAAATAAATCACTTAAACGAGGCGTTATCAAAAAATTAAGAAAAAAAAAAGAAAGAGTTTTACAAGTAAGAAAAGAAAAATATATCTCCAAAAATAGATAACAAAACTGACATTTAATCTCCTTCTGACTAGAATTTTTTTTTTACAATATATTAACTGTCATAAATGAGTTTATACAAACTTTTCTGTCTGTCGTGAATAAACTAAAAGAAAGACAGGTTAAGAAAAAGAGGGAAAAAAAATATGTGAGAATTTTTCTTATTACACCCGACGATTTCCTTTTTTGATTGGCATATTTAACTTTTTGATCGACTCCTTTACTTTTTCGATCGGGTATTTTCTTAAGCCACCCTAAGGTACTTTTTCCCCTTTTATTTCGAATCTTTTTGCTCGTTTGAACGAGAAACTCCTGTAATTTTTTTCGTACAAAAAAAATAAATACTTAGAAATTTCTCAATTCCGTAAATGTATGCAACGATGACGCATTCGATAAGGCCGATGAAGAGCAGGGGCCAACCAGCCGAGTAATTATCCATGAGTGAAAACAGATATATGCCTCCGTTCATGGTCAGAGGAATTCCAGAAAGGAAAAACAAGAAACAAGTGATGGCACTGACCAGAATCTTGCGGGGTCTTAGAGCACCTGGCCATTGGTCGTATAACATTGTGAGAATGGTCTCTACCATGGCGAACTTTAATGAAGAAATATATTTTTACAGTTTTTATGAAATATATCATTTTGTTTGTAAAACATCATTTTTAAACTAAGTTAAAATATTGTTTAAAAAAAATTTGATGATCTTAATCATATGATTGTTTCGATAAATATTATAGTGCCATTTTCTTTCTATCAATTTTGAATTTCTAATTTAAGTATCATTTCAAACTTGAAATGTATATTATTTCGGTCACGTAAAATATTGATGCTATTGGGCTACTGCGGTTAATTAATCGATAAAATTTATGAAATTTAAGATCATAGCTCGCTCATATATGATTGGTCGACCAAAGTAAAATCTGATAACGTGGCCACTTTTACACAATGCCCACTTAATGTTATTCCCATTATTTTTAACGATGAAAATTAAAAAGCTCTTGGGTGGTTACCTAATCACAGTAGTCACTTGTATAGATTATTTTAGGTACGTTAATATTTGTAGATAAAAAATAACAATTAAATGTTCTCTGGGGGTGATTTTTGCATGTGGTATGTACACTATAACATGCGTATTTTTATCATAGATTTCTAAATACAATAAAAGATATTTAGGGTGATCATTTGCTTAAAGTTTATCACTTGAAATAAAAGTATATGAAAATATTTAGGACATAAAATCCGTTTACATAATTTTTTCTCTCTATACAAAAGTTAAATGTAAAAAAAAAATTATAATATCTGTATCAATATTTTTCATATAAACATTTCAAGAGGTTACCTTTGGCAGAATCACCTAAAAAAAATTATAAACTATATACCCGGGCCGGGCCTGAAAATTTTTTTAAAAAAAAAATCCGGGCCGGGCTTAATATTTTAAAACCAAATATTTGAAATAGCTATTATTAACTATAAAAATCAAAAATAAATAAAATATATTTTAAAAAAATCCGGGCAGGGCCGAAAATAATTTTTGAAAAAAAAATCCGGGCCGAAAAAAATTTTTAAAAAAAAAATCCGGGCCGGGCCGTACAAATAGTACTTCTGCAGATCTCTGAAAAAAAAATAATAATCTAAAAACCAGATATCGCGTTAAAGTTTGGTCAATTCCAATTCGCAGCCAGGAGGAGGGGCCCATGGCAAAAAAAATGTATACAATATATCACATACAATAGACAAGAATCTGAGAGAAAAATTGGCAAAAGTTAAATAACTTTTTAAAATAACAAACTATAAAATTTTTAGAAGTAAAAAAAAAATAAAGTTGAAAAACGAAAATTATTTTCATAAATTTCCAACATACCCGTAAAACCTATTGAGTGGAGCTAAAGACCACCGATAAAATTTACGGGGTGAAAACCCCTTTAATATAAATAAGAGTGCTTTCCTCCGCCGCCAACATTAGCAAAATCTTATGAGTCAATTTCTCTGAGTTTAATATACTTGATCATTCATTTATTACACGAGCAAGTGATCATATTTTATCGATTAATTAATCCCATTTAAAAATAAAATCCAATAAAATTTTAAAAAAAAAATCTTATCTGCTTGTGTAACTACTTTAAAATGTTGCTACACAAGTTACGGTTAGTAAAATACTTTATTAGGTAAAAATGATATTAGATTATTCTTATCTCCACTTTTTATAATTTTACAGGATAGCAGTTTTAAAAATTAATTTTCTATTATTTTCAATAAGGATATTTAATCTTTTTGGCTATAATTTAATTCATTTTATATATATTACGATTTTTTTTTTGTGTGTAAATAGAATAAATATAACTATAAGAAATTGATTTATGATCTACATATTATATTAATAATAAAACATAACTACGTATACATAAACTAACATTTAATTGTCTCAAATAATTATATAAGCCCTTTAATTAAAAATGCTCCTAGGGGAGACCGGGAACCAAAAAATTTCATTTCACCATTATTAAACAGATTACAAATTTTATCATTTTAAAAATATACAAAAAAAAATTTCCTACTTTGATCGGACCTTTTCCTAAGTCTTTGGTCTTTTCCTTTTTTGATTGAACCTCTACCTTTTTTTGATCAGACTTTTTCCTTATTTGATTGAAAATCTTTAGATCTGACTTTTTACTAAGTCTCTGGTAATTTTCCTTTTTTTTAATTAAATTTTCTCCTTTTTGTAGGATCTTTTCCTTTTTTGATTGACACTTTTCATTTTTAAATATGACTTTTTCCAAAGTTTCTGATACTTTTCCTTCTTTTGATTGATAGAACCTATTAGTTTTTTGATTGATACTTTTTCTTTTTTGATTGACACTTTTCCTCTTTTGAATTGGAAAACCCTGTAAATAAAAAAGTTTAATAAATCCGGGCTTTTGACTTCAATTACTCTCACAACATTTCTCAAATATGAAAAACGAAAATAAAAAGTTTTTTTTTTAAAAAAACTTGACTATCCAATCCTATCGAGATTAGCATAAGGAAGAAAATCACGCTCCAAAATGGAGACCATGCTAATCGGGATATAGCGGTGGGGTAAGCCACGAAGGCCAGACCGAGTCCGGAGTGAATAACCTTATCAACTGAAGTATCCTGATCGTGAGCCATGAAGCCAATTATGGAGAAGACTACAGATCCCGCAAAAATGCTGGTACCCGAATTGAGCAAGCCCACTATCATGCCGTCCCTTATTACACATTTTATGTTTAAATGGCGATTAAATTTCAGGCAAAAAAAAAAGATTGAGTGTATATAATGGTGAAAAAAGAATGGGAAATAAAATGCTATTTTAAGTTTATAACGTTTAAAATTTCTAGTCCCCTGAAAAAGGTTATAAGCAAGTCATAATAATTTTATACTGTTTGATGTAAACCCTACTATTAAAAAGTAACGCCGTTATTTTCCCGTTATTGTAAGAAAAAAAAACGTCAGTATCTTACTAATTACTTTCCAATAAAAACAAAGACTATCAAACAAATTTTTAAAAAAATCGAAGGGGATAGGGTTGAATCTTCAGTTGATGATATGGAGTACAACATATATATATAATCCTAACGTCAATCATTTTAAAATTTTCTATTCTATATAGGAATATTCAACCAGTAGTATTCTTTATATATATTTTCTTCAAATGATATTCATTATACCAATATTCATCCAATAGTATTTATTTTCCATCATATGACTGTATAAATCAGCTTGCTTAGTTGTTTTTTAGCTTTATATTAGTAGGTATAACCAATATAGGCATCAATCGATAACTAATTAAAAGGTTTATACAATTGGAGTCAAATTTCTTAATGTGCGAATTGACGTCTTGGGGAGGGGGGGGGGAGGAACATTTTTCCCCAACACAAAATATCGATATTGGTATCAAATAAAAGATAATTATAATATTTTTTGACTGAAATAATAATATTCGCCCTTGTTGAATATTTTAATTACTTTTATTTAATATAATACCCATACCAGTTTTCTACCTCCACCCTCAGACTAAGTTCCTCATTAGTGGGCAGGTCTAGGTCCTGGGTGATCAAAAATATTTATCCACACAAATTATTGATATAGGGTATCAAATAGACGATATTTAAATAAGAAATTCCCCCTTATGAGACGATGGTTAAATCAGAAAAATAAAAGGTAAATTTCTGAAAATGAGATAGGCTAATTTATGATTTGTCTATCATCAAACAAAGAGGAAAAATATTCACCCACCATCAAATTAAAGATAAAGTTTTGATTCCCCGTCATTCTAGGCGAGTTATCAGCTGATAATATTATAATGATGATAATAACAATAGTAACGATGGCTCAATCACAAGCTATCCATATAAAGAAAATATTAATAGAAACGTCGAACAGAACTTAAAAAGCCCCGAAACATTTCAAAATAGGCAAATCAGTCGCAACCATTTTTCAAGCGTTAAACCAGTTGACTATGAAATCAAATAACGAACGAGGATTTAAAAGCTAGTAATTTAAACTTAGCTCTTAACATAGTTGTCTAATTAGATCAAAATAAATACAAATATTTATATAATAATAAGACTAAATACATTTTAAAGAGGGGTGTATAAACCTGTAAATATCGTGATGAAAAGAGTTATAGCTAGAGATCGTCATCAAGCAGCCGAATGCGGGACCGAGCGAGTAAAATATTTGGAGAAATGCCTCCTTCCATACCTTGAACTGAACCAATTTTACCCAATCAGGCCTCATGTAAAAAATCAATCCATTCGAGGCGCCTTTTAAGGTGACCGCCCTGACCAATAGTACGATGAGTATTACGTAGGGGAATAAAGCTTTTATATTAATAAGTTTGTTCGTTTTATTTTCATTTCCATGTTTAAAAATAGCGCGAAATATTAAAAATAAAATAGGAACCTGTAAAGTACACGACTTTGCCCGTAGTTTTGATGCCCTGCATGAGACAAAAGAATACGCCGCACCACGCAAAAAATAAGCAAAGCACTAGTTCCCACTGAACTTGGCCCATGTTTTCGAGGCCGTCCGATATCTTGAGCATCCTATTATTGAAATATTCTTCCGCGGGGGAGTCCTTCCTACCAAACTCGTATAAATCTACATCTTTTCATCCCCACCAACATGCGTAAAAAACATATAATATTTAAAGCCTTGCAAAACTTTAATTCTTTCTATTTTTCCGTGTAAAATTGGGAAATTAATGATGAGCAGTTGGATATTAAGGAACAAAAAAAATATATAATTGATTTTAAAAAAATTTTGGAAAGTTAAGCGGTTGGAATAAAAGAAGAGAGAAAAAGGCACTGAAAAATTCTATCATTTAAAAGGAATTATTAAATTTTAATTTTGTCACATTATAATAATATGCAAGGATTGGGTTAAATTTAATAAAATTCCTTATTATTTTTTTTTGGGGGGGGGGGGGGGGGTGGAAGATGGGGGGGGGGGTGTTGGTAGCTCAAGGATATAAGTCGCTGTTGAGGAGCGGAAAGTTGGTTGGGAATCTCAATGTTTTTTTTTTAATTTTTGGTTGAGACTAGGGTTGTTCAAGATCGCCAGTTGTGTTGTTAAAGAGACTAGTTATCCTCCTCACCTCTCCTTAAGTAAGTTACCAGTTTTACAGCTAGAATATCTAATTTTGCCTTGAAAAAAAAAACTAATTTGAAAATATTACATAGAAAATTAAGTGTCATTGAATTATCCGTATCATTATAAAAGCGACGGGGTGATGGAGGGGGGGAGGGTGGAGGTTCAGCAGATTTCCGTAAAAAATTAATATAAAGTTTTTAAAAAAATATAAATATTTTCAAAGATTAATATAAAAAAAAATTCATACAACCTTAAAATCGAAGATAACTCAAGCCTAATTATTGTTAAACTATTTTCACTCCTGCACTTTACACTTAAAATTCATGCCTTAATCTGATAGCAATAACGGCGCCCTAAAAAATATCGAAGGTAAATCTAGAGTAAGACCAAAATATTTAATTTGCTAAATTATCCCCACTTCCAGTATAATGATCAAAATTAACTAGATCTGAGGAACATTTACTTAAATTGGGTTCCTATTGCACGATTCTTATTATAAAAAAAAAGAAGGAAAAAGCACTGACAGGGTTGCATAAAATGTATCCCTATAATAAATCTTTCAAACGTATTTTCTGGTCTTTAAAAAATATATATATTTCCGCAGTATAAGAGCAAATTAAACTTTTCGAGAAGGTTGTCAGATTTATAATTTAAATGCAAAATATATATCTCAAAACCTGATTGATTATGCGACACGTTAAAACAATGTCCCTTGAGGTAGATCATATGTTTACTGGAACATTCTCGGGCTTTAAAGGCGTCAAAACAATTGGCCGTATTCCACCAATTGTCGCAATGGGACCAGGGTAGAACTGCCGTGAAAGAATTAGCCAGATAGAAAAGCGTCCACGCCAATATCATATTGTAATAGATGGAGACCTGAATGAATTCGATATCGAAAAAAGTTATTAATTGTAGCTAGTAATAAAATGTCTGGTCCGAAATACTAGACCCCACTTATAAGGTTTTATTTAAAGTGTAAAGGTAGCGTCACTGCGATTAGAAGCGTTAAGTATCCAGCATATTTAAAAAATGAATTTATTGAATAATGATAATGGTACCCTGAGGCGTCAAAAGCAAAACGAACTTTAATAAAAATTATTCGTCGTATGGGGAATAAATTAAGAATGATACCCATAATTTTGGTATAACAAGTTATAAATACTTCACAAGTTTTAAAATGATAACTTTCATGATGTAAAATGCTATACAGAAAAAAACTATTATTTTTCAAGTGGCGGGTGGGGCTCAGGTGTTGCCGGTCATAACTGACGAGGAGTTAAAATCTATTTCCCGAGTTCGTTCATTGTTTCTGAAACACTTTTTTTTGGGTGTTAGAAAAATGTGGGTGATACATATTAGAAGTTTACAAATGGAAAAATTTGCAGGCCCGCTCCGGTTGAGATCAAATTTTTCTTTAAGGTCGGCTCGGCCCAGCCCTGTTTTTTAAATAAAAAGCCTAACCCGAAACATATGTAATTGAACATCAAAATAAACAACTATTTATAATATTGTGGAGTTGTTAAATTGAAAAAACACTATGCCACGGATTATCGCTTCTATCAAATATCAGAATTCATCAATAAGCCTAATAAGTTACATAATATGTATACTATCACTATCACTTATTATTTGACCATGTGAGATTAAATTGTAATTCAGGATTATAATAAAAAATATGAGCACATTTTTTTTCCCCGGCCTTATACCACATGAACTTTTTCTGACTGCTCAGCCCTGGCTTTTCGTCCATATTCTTCTTCTCCGTTTTATGGCGATTTCCAGGTTTACCTAGGTAGGCCAATTTTCCCTCTGATTTTTCTTTTCCATTTCTGAAGGTCCTGAGAATCAATATTTGTAAGATTCATGCTTCTCATATCCGCCGCTATCACATTTGTCCATGTCATCTTGGGCCTTCCTCTAGGTCTTGATCCTCCTACTTCCATCAAGGTCATCTCTTTACCCAGTCATCTTTTGTCATACGTTCTACATGCCCAAATCATCTTAGTCTATTTCGTCGCATTACCACTCCAATCATTTCTGTATTAAATCTTGCTAGTAATTCCTTGCTAGTTTTTCTCTCTCTTAGAAACCTCACACATTCATCTAATTTCTCATCTCTGTCTTTTCTAGTTTGGCTTCGTGAGGCGCTTTCATTGCCCATGTTTCTCAGCCATAAACAAAACAACTCCTCACAGAGCTTACGTGCCCTTTAACTTCAGAGAGACTTTTTTATTTGTTAGAATAGACGACATCTCTCTGAACTTCTTCCATGTTTGTCTGACCTTTGCAACAACGGCAGAATCTACACCACCATCTGCGTTTAGCATATCACCCAAATAACAAAACTTATCCACTTTTTCTAGGGTTAGCCTATTGCCACTATCCAAACCATCATTTTCTACGTTATCATTATTATGTACCCCTTTCATGCACGATCTACAAATAAGTCATTCTTGATAACATCAAGCTTCCTTTTTTCGCGCTACATCTATTATGTACCCATCTACGGCATCTGGTGTATTGGATTGAATTTCTAGCAACTCCTTTCCCACATACACCATAAGGCCACTTACCGGATTTCTCCATCTTTAGATTTTCCCCAACAATCATAACCTTTGTCTTTGCTATATTCATTTTCAGGCACTTTGCTTTCAAAGTCATCCTCCATTTACTAATTTTATCCCTCAATTCTTCCTCGATTTTCTCTAGCCACCACATCCATTACTAAGATAAATAATAATGGACTCAGCATGGATCCTTGATGAAGTCCTACCTTCACTTCAAAGCTTTCACTATCACTATAATCCGTCCGTACTGCTGTTTGTGCTCCTATATACATTGTCATCACTGCGATAACCAACCATTCTCCCACACCTGATTTTCTCAAGGCCCATCTAGTAATCTCACGCGGCACCCTCTCAAATACTTTCTCCAAGTCAACAAAGGCATAATAAAGTTTCTTTTCCTTCGCAAGATACTTCTCCTGTATTTGTCTCACCACAAAAATTGCATCTGTCGATGTAAAACCAAACTCATTTCATCAATTTTAGTTTGTTCCCTTATCCGCTTCTCTAACAACTTCTCAAATACCTTCATTGCATGTTCCAAGAGTTTAATAGCTCTGTAAGACCCGCAATCTAAAGGATCACCTTTTCCCTTGTATACTGGGATAATTATACTTCTTTGCCAGTCCTCGGGAATAGTTTCTTCTGTGACAATTTGATTTGCCAAATTCATTAACCATTCAATCCCTAAGTCATCAAAACCTTTAAACATTTCTGATATCACCATCGTTAAACCTGATGCCTTCCCTTTTTTCATATTTTTCACTGCTCTCTTTATTTCATCCTTGCCAAATTTACATCCTGGACCTTCTACCTTTGCACAACTAACATTATTATCCCATTCATTTTCTTCGTTCAAAAGTCCTACCAAGTAGATCATCCAGTTGTTCTTAATAATTACTATCAATCACCATTTTTCCTTCCAAATTTTTCAAACTAAATATTTTACTTAAATGATAGCGGCAATGTATTTTTTCCAGCACTGTGTTATTTTTACAATTTTGAATCATTTTTTGGAAAATCGAATTTTACTGGAAATATATCCTATCATGTTAGGAATACCTATCTTATGAATTGTAGACAATTTTTCTGTAAACTTTTGAATCATTTATTAGTTTATATAAAAAATATATGGAAAATTTTATATTAATTATATCAAATTTAAAAGTTCATGGAGAAATTCATAAGTTAGTGTGGGTATTTTCTGAGGGTATATTGGCTCGATGTTATTTGTCCGGTATTTTTTGGTTTGCCGGAGGTATTTTTGTCTAGGACATTTATATTCGGAATTAAATTAATGGGACATAGTTCAAACATCAACACGCCCTCTTTACTATAATAAATGCCATATATATATAAATAAATTTGTTTTATATTAATAAAATTATAATTTTTAAACAAATCGCTGCTAAATTAGATCCGGGCCGAATCGTTGCTGTGTCAAATTGTTAACACCGATTTGTCGCCGCGACGAAAAATGTAGCGCCGAATTAACATGATACCATGTTATATGAACCTTAGTTTATCCATAAACTAAATTCCGTCAAAATAAAGTGCGGAAAGAATAAAATGGCCCATATATAATTTGTAATCTTTTTAAAGCTTTTCTTAGATCGAATATCCTTTTGCTTATAATTGTCTTTTCGAGCGAAGATTAATTTCAAATTAAAATCAAACAGTGCAACTAAAAATACATTAAAAAAAAAATTTTTTACCAATAAAGAAACGATTATCATAGCCATTCCAATCCCGGAGAAAGCCGGGCTGAACTTCTGAAATAGCTTGAAGGGACCGAGGGAAGAGTATTGACCGAGAGCCAACTCCATCAGGAACAGCGGTAAGCCCGCTGCGAAAAGAACCAAACAGTATGGAATCAAAAAGGCGCCTGAATGTTTTAAAAAAAATTTTAGATCACATTTTCTGTAGGAACGGTCAGCGAATTTGGCAAAAATATAAATCCTTCCACTTTTCCTTTAACTGATTCTAATCGATTATATTTTTAATTCCTTTTTATTTTTGTTAAAAATAAGGGAATTTAGCTAAATTGATTGGCATTTATAATGAGAGGAAAAGTCCGTCCCAGATATAACGTCCTGAGACGCGTCCCTAACCCATTGGCCTCGCTTTGTAACGAGTCATTTTAAAAAAATTTTTAAAAAAAAATTGATATATGCCAAAATTTGGGAAATTAGAATCAATATTTGAAATAAAGATCCAAACTAAAATATTACCCCCATTCAGTCAGCGCAAATTCGTGGCTAAGTATACAAAAATGAATGTAAAAATATTATATTTTATATTTTGTTTACCTAGCCACCAATTCACCAATTTGCGCTAACTGTGAATGCGGGGTTAATAAACCCCTCCCCCTCTTCCCAACCATTAAAATTTGTATCTAATGGAAGATAAAATACTAATTGAATAGATTTATCAATAAATAAATTCATTAATTACCTTCATTATCCGATGAAATAATGAATTTTAATCATTTCATTTTATGTCATTATAATTTTTATTAATTTATATAAACAATGACTAAATTCTTATTTTTAACGATATTTAATCTAAATTTAATGAGCACTATAGAAGAAACAATTTTTTAAAAATTTATCCATTATTAGAGGCTCTCATCATAGCTTACTTAAATTGGTTAAATTGAATTGCTAAGATTGACCCTCCCGAAAATTGGCTCCAGGGAAATTGCTCCCCCCTTATAAAAAATAATATAGCAAATATGAAAAAATCCGTAAACTGTTAGGCTAAAAATATTTTATACAATAAATGGGCAAAACTTCTATGCAAAAATTATTGCCGATTTTTTTTTATAATGGAATAAAAAAAATTTCCTACATAATTCCCTTTTTCTAGGGATATTACAACGTTTGATTTTAAAGCCTATTAGAATATGTCACTTCATTTTTGATTGTATTAAAAGTGAACGACCAAATTTAATAAAATGCAAATAAGACCCACATATATTTTAATATATTGTCGGTCTAGAATTGGAGTGTTCCACCCGACATTTTCAACATTTTTTAGGTAGAAGTGGATAATAACATATTTATTTCCAATATATATAAAAATAAAAACTAGATTAAAAAAATATTGATTTTTGCCAAAGTTATAGCTCTGTCAAAAATTGATCAATAAGCTTTTCCTATATTTGATTTTTAACTTTAATTTTTCCCATTTTAAACTTATGCGCAAGTAAGAGCACTCCAATTCTATGCCGACGATATATAGGCGGAATGACGTTGCCGCCTGAGATATATAATATTATATCACACTCCATAGCATAAACCCTACAGTTGGCTTCACCAAAAAAAACCTTATGCAAAATTTCTTTCTTCGATTTCTCAATCAACCCAACCTCTATGGCAATTGAGTCACAGAGGACTCGAAAACAAACATTTTTTTTTGTATATAATTATTAAATTACGACGCTATCTAATATTTTAACAAAACATTAGTGCGAATTCGCTGGCAAATTATACAAAAATTAATGTAAAATATTGTATTTTATCATTTTTTGAATATACTTCGCCGCGAATTCGCGTTAACTGTGAATGCAGTCCAAGGTAATGTGTACGATGCATTGAGATCCTGTATTAACATTCTAAAAAACCGATTACATCATTTTTGTCAAAAATAAACTAGGATATCGTTCTCTATTTTAACTGCTGTTGTGGCAAACTTTTCAAAATTCTATATCCTTGATAATACCTAAGCTATAACAATATCATTTTTTTTAAATATGAATCTTGGATTGTTTTTTTCTCATCTCAATAAACAATTCTTCATCCATTTACACGGTTTAGGATATCAAATTTTAAAGATTAATATGTTCCAAAAAAAATAAGTATCTATATACAGTAAGACCATTCAGAATATATGATAGGAGAAAACGCGCAGAATTTTCTGGTCCACAATTTTTTCCAATCGCCTTTATAAAAAATATCAAGATATAATTTTAATCATCATAAATTTTTCCAAATGATGAGGAATCGATGCATGATTCTTGGGTTTAGAATTTCTCAAAGTTCTTTTATTGATTTCTCTAATAGCATTATGCATAACGTATTTTTTGCCTAATTTAGGAACGTGTTTAAGAAGCAGATATTGAGGTTTTTCCAGCGTCTCTGTTCCTTTTATTTCATGCTTAGCACGGATTTTAAAGATGGGCCCGTTTGAAAGTATGGGCATGGGTCTAATTTAAAATATTTTCTTTATTTAATTTTGTGGATAAATTGCATTTCATTTAGTGTATTTCGAGCATCTCAACATTACAGTATTAATACCCTTTTTATGGAGCATATGAATATTCTTAGAAATTTTTAATTTAATTTTATTCGTTTCTGTAGCTTTCATATTTTTTTTAATTTTCTGATATTCATGAACGAAAAGTTTAAAAAAAATAAGGGCCATATGGAAGGGGGGAGGGGTAATCAATATGAATTTAATAGTTTTGCAAATAATCTGTGGAAGCTTTTAAAAATTGAATATTTAATGTCGATTATCTAAGAGTGCAGATGTAGACTGAGGGAAAATAGTGGACAACATGCCAAAAGTATGCAAGATTTATTAACTTAAACTATATCACATTCGTTCAATTCATTTATTTAAATTCTATGTGTAAAGCTTGTCTAGTTTTCTATGCAATATATCTATCCTTTTACATTTGTTTTTGTGTGTAACATATATGGGTCTGTAAATGTTTTGGTAGCCTGTGGTGAAAACCAATTTAGAAGTATTTAAAAAAGGCCAGGGAAATCAAAATCCAAATTAGCAAAAAAAGGAAATTCATCTGCTCCCTTATTTACATAGGATTCTAGGCACAATGGGATAATTTGATATAAGCAATTCATTTTTTTAAAAATCTATTGTGTTTTTTTAATATTAGCTACAATATAAATTGCAACCTATTATTTTGGACATGTTTCTGGTCAAAAATAAAAGAAATAATAAAAAGAATGGAATAAAAACTTTAAAGGGAAAAGATGGGGGCAGCGCATGAAGCCCATCATAAAAATTAGGCTATAGGAAAACTTTTCCCAACCTAGGTATATTTAAGATTTCTGACAAAATTTTATGCAGGCATCTTCTCCTTAATAGATGTCTTAACCTTTTTGCCATCTATAAGCAAAATCCTTCAGCTTATATAATATTTTTTGGCTACAATATTGGGTAGTCATTTTTAAAAACGAAGCTGTAAACACTATTCCAATTTATTACTATTTATCCTACTAAACATTGTGCCATTTTCTTGTATATTTTTAAATGGAAACAATTATCTTATAATTATAATCTTCCACATGTGTTTCATGTGGTTTTGCAAAAAAATGACATTTAAGATTGATTTTTAAACCCATATATTTTTTCTATTTGCTATTATTGTAACTTGATAATATATAACTTGCATTTGTGATAAAAATGTTATTACTAATTGTCTTTCAAAATGATTAAGTTAAATTAATATAAATTATTATTTTTTCATCCAAAGTTCATGTATGTTTTTTAAATATGTTATATGTACAATTATATCTTAACATATTTATTCAATACCATAAGACAATATATTAAAATAATTATCAACCTATTAAAAACCTATAAGATATAAATAATGTCTAGATTTTGAGTTTAATACCTCCCCCATTATCATAGCATTTAAAGGGAAACCTCCAGATATTACCAAATCCAACAGCATATCCTAGGCATGACAAAAGAAACTCTATTTTATGCCCCCATAAACCCCTATCTTGTATGTTTTTACTTTCAATTTTTAAATTGTCTGTCGATAACTCTAAGGTAGCATTGACTTTACCTTTTACCTCTTCCATTTAGATTTTACAATATACAATACAATTACAGAATGCTTCCATTTAAATTTTACAATATACACTACAAATACAGAACGATTTTCTGATCATCATATCATATCATATCATTTAAAATATGGATATTAAACAGCAATGATTGACAACCTGTCATGGTCTCTATTTATGACAGAATAATTTCAAGTGATATATAAATCCACATTATAAATATTTATCAACATGCTTTATTCTATTTTTTTTGGCTTTCTGTCTGGTGTTTCTATTTTACTCTTAATTTATATTTTATCATGTTCAAGTTTTTTTATTTAATAGATATATTTAGTTATTAGTTCAGACCACGATATAACTTTGCCATACTGCAATTGCTAAGTATTTCAAAATAAGTTCTTTAAAACAAATATTTAAAAATTATAGGAAAATATTGTAATATGTCATGGAGTCAATAACTACCGCATGTTCCTATTTTGGAAAGTGAAAATAATATGCATTGGAGCTATTTATAACGATATTATTAATCAATTTAAATGATTTATTGACAGACACAATTAGATTGGATTGATAAAAGGTATATTTTAATCTTTTTAGATTTAAGCGTTTATATATTATATAATGGCGTTGGAGAAGACTTTAACAGAATGAATGAATGAGAACTAAGTATATTTCTAATGAAACTCGTAGATATCGAAAAATGAAGATTCAGAATAGTTATATTATATCGCTTTTCTGATAAAGTGGAGATTCTAAACGATAATTTACTATAAATCTTTTAAAACAAAATATTAATTATTTTTGGTAAATATCCATAAATAAAACTTTTATTTGACAAGTATAACGAAATACAAACATTAGCTTTGATGCTTCGGATAAGCAAATCCAGTTTTAATTACAAAATGAAACGTTGTCACTGGAAAATAAAAATATTGAATTCAACGGTTTACGTGTTATTTTTATTATATTCTTTTGGATACGTTGCTCATTTAGAAGATCTTATTAAAATTTAGCTATTTCTTGCCTAGTGTTGTTAAATAGGCTATATCCTAGTTGAAAATATTAGCTGTCTTAATGAAGAGTTAGTTTCAATTCAAGTTTGACATCCTTTAAATTTAAACCTCAATCGACATCGAGATGATAGTTTTTGTTTAAAAAATAAGTATCTTTTAGAGGTAGCTCAAACTGCAAAATGGAATATATATCTTAGAACCAGTGACTATGTATTAAAACTCTATTTAGTATACATTCAATTTATTCATTTACTTAGTTTTATGAATTTGTAGAAATCTGTATTAAAGTTATACCGTCATATATAATATTAATTAATTTATTTATGGACCTTGAGAAAATTAAAGCTTTTATCATTTTTTATCTAATCTATAATTTTGGATTTCGGGATAAAAATGATTCTAATTAATGAGTCGTTTATTTGGAATTATTTTAAAAAAGGTTAAGATAAGGTAAAAAATCGAGCATGTGCAAAAATATATAATCACGAATTACAAAGACTCGTTATATGTCTTCAAAATTTATGTGAAACTAAAAATAAGAGGAAAATTTTAAAAAAAATTTCTATATCAATAATTTTTTTAAAAAAAATAATAATAATGCTCTTATAACTTATGGATTTTGACAAATGAAATTATTTAATAGGGCTAAGAAATGAGACGGTGTTGTTAACCTGTTAATTTAGCCGATTTTAGATTTAAAAAAAATATTATATAAACCTCGAAATTTTATCAATAACGTCCAAACCTTTCTGCCATCTATGAGCAAAAACTCCAAGATTTGTGTAATATATTTTGGTTAAAATTATTGGGTTAGCCATGTTTTTATAAACCGAGCCATAAAAGATCACTAGAAGAATGTCATTAGAATAATATAGAGTTGATCAAATTAAAAAAATATATTTATAATAATTTATTATTATTTATAAACAATATCATGGAACTATCGAGCTATATTTGATTTTCTCTAAATTCAAAATAAAAAACTTGAAAATAATAAAAGTATATTTAAAATTTAATGGAGAAAAGAAAGAAGAATCATTTGTATCTGGCTCTTTTATAGACCCTTTTGTGATGAATGTTGGCGGGTTTTGTCAAATTTACTGGAACGATTGGCTTATCCGTATTCAAATTTAAGGTGTCGAATATGTTAGTACTACTGGGCGCGTTTTTGGAGTTTTTCGGGGTACAAGAGCTGTTCGCATTATTAGAGACGGCACTTGTAGAGGATGAGGTTTCCGTAGGTTTAACCAAGTATTTTATGTCGTTTTCGAGAGGTTTATAGTTCTTATTTACCAACGCAATGTTAGATGAAACATTTTCGCTTTTGACGGGATCATTCGTTTTGTGAAGGGAAGAAGTGCTACTACTGTTAAGTGAGGCGTTGGAAATGTTAGAAGAATTTTTGATTGGCGGCGAATTAAGCACAAATGGATCACAATCTTTATAGGCCCGGCAATTAAAAAAATAAGCTTGTCATTTAAAGGTAATATAGCAATTTTAAAATAAATTTTAATCAGAGTTTCGACTTAAAAAATAAAAAACATCTTTTTGAAAAATTATTTAAAACTATAACCTTTTTTTTGTCTAAATCCCTAAACTCTGATTTTTTTTAAAAAAGATTAATTCTTAGGTCTTACCAACATCTTGAGGAATATTAGATATAGCAGCTCGAGATGTGACAGATGAATGGGAAAAGAGCCTTTCACTCTCTTTGAATTTTCTGTGATTAGGTTTATCGGAAGATGATCCTTTATTTTTACCGAATGCAGACCTAATTTTTTTTTGATTAATTTAAAAAAAAAATACATGTCTAAAACCACATAATAATCATACGCCAATAATATGGAATCATTAGATTCGTTTGTATAATTTATCCTTATTCATAAATAAATTGAAACAGAAAAAAAAATATCATCCATCCCCCCTATTCAAATTGATAACCGATATCGACTTAAATAATGTAGCGATGTGGGTGTTTTGGGGTTTGGACCCTTCCCAGACTAAATATGCAGATGATTCAGAAGCTTAAAATTTTATATTCAAATAAATACTTCCTTCAACAAATATAAAAAATTTTCTAAGGTTTATATTCTTGGAAAGATCACAATATTGATTCAATCATTGCTTAAAACCAGTGTTGTTACAAGGTACTTTCAAAAATAGAGCACTAGCTTATTAAAATTAGACTTCATTGAATTTTTAATTCAAATATGATATCATTTAAGAAATAAAGTGGCTTCTAGTATAAGATAAGATAAATGTTTTCTTTTATTATTATTACATTTTATCAACAAAATTATTGCTATATTTTCATCTAGTCTTGAGCGACATTAAATATATTGGCTTGGCAAAATAACCGCTCAACAGTAGCATTTGAGAGAATTGGTGTATTATATTTAATAAATATATTTTAGAAAATTGGGAAAGTCATTGGCATTATTTTGTAAAAAAAATCAGGTGATTTTTCTCTCATATTCGTATCATTCTATTCAAAGAAATCATCCAAAGACTCTGATGTTTTTCTAGTTATAACCAACCTCTTGTTCTAAGGAATAAGATTATTTCATCTTTTAATGTACAGTTGGTTAAGCTACAATTTGGATGGATGCCAGCAAGTGCATTATCATCATTAATAAAGGATAATCTAACAAATATAAAATGAGTGAATTTATAGATATCTTTTTATATCAGCAATTTATAGGTGTAATCAATTATAACTATAAAATATACCTCATGGATTTTTAATATTAATTAATGGCAAATTAAATTTAGAAAAATAAATTATTAATAACATTTATGTACCTTTTATAGTTATAAAGTATTGTAAGCAAAAACACTGATTAAAACGTCAGTCAACATATATCAATTACGAAACAATGACACCTTTTTATAAAAATGTAGTGCTGCAAAGTAACCTTGAACTCATAGTGGCGAGATAGCAATCATGATTTAACAGCCTCATAAAAATATTTTTAAAATCCATCAACTGTTATGATCACTATTGTGCCATATGAATTCAAGGTAATGTCAATGAAAGTAACGTCATTACTAATGGCATTACCTGTTTTTAAGGAAAATGAAGGTCATTCGATACTTGTTTCAAAAAGTAATGAGTAATGTGCTTCTTTTGTTTAACAAAAAACGTTACTTGTTCTTCCCAAGAATATTCATTCAGTTCCTCGTCATTTTTTTATATTGTTATCAAAATTTAATCTGAATTCATATTTTATACCTTCATATATTTTTTAGATTTGACCTGCTGGACATTTAGGTTGAATTTTTTTTAAATAGGGCACAATCTAACTCACAAGATTTAGACTTGGTGCTCTTAATGTTCTTTCTTTATTAAAAAATGTTTTATACTGGACTAGAGCAAACTTAAATTATTATCTTAATTTGAAGTAAGTACTATTGACATGATATATATTCTTTATAAAATAAATTATAATATTAGACATACCTTGATTGACTGTATAAAATTTAACAACAAAAATGTAATAAATAAAATAGAAATGAAGAACTTTGATGGTTGATTTGAATTAAAAACTAGGCTTAAATTATATATTAAATTTTAAAAATAATATAAATATAATATATTTTTTTAAAAAAATTTGTGATTTCATCTTGAAAGATTTTCCATGTATGAAAATCATAAAAGATTTACATATTTGTAATCTTAGGTATAATTTGATCAGAAATTTTCCTTCTTTAAAAAAATTAGATGTGGAAATAAAACATATAAAAAATGCTTCATTTAAATAATTTTTAATATTTCCCAATAGTATAGAATATTTATGAATAAATTATTTATGATAAATTTTAAATATAAAAAATTTTCAAATTATACAAATAAATAATATATATTAGGTTCAAATTTTCAAATTGAATATTTTTGTTATTAATATTTGTAAAATCACAAACAAATATATAGGATTGAATTGAATAATTCGTTTTTAGGTATATAATCTGTGCCAAGTTAAACATGTATTTAGCCAGAAAAAATATTTTGAGCACAGAGTGCTCTAATTTATCAGATAAAAATTTTAAAAAAATATTGTTTAAAAATGGAGAAAAAAAAATAATTAAATATTTAGTATTTTTTGAGTAGCACATTACTTATTTTGAATAGCGAGTAAGATGTTCTTTTTTCACAAGATAAGAAGTAATGGTAAAGTGTTCCTTATTTCAAAAGTAACATGTTTCTCCTTGGAGTAACATTTATGGCACTATTAAAATGTAATAAGATCCATTTTTAATATTATATTAATGCATGAATTACTCCAAATCATGCACTGGCTTTATATCTAAGTAGCCCTTTGTAATTAATTATATTGTGGCACATATTTAATTTTTATCTAAAGGTTGTGCTAGTATTTCAATATTTTAGCCATAAAAATATTGCTAAAACTTGAAATCTGGTTAATAGATGTTCAAACCTTTGTGCCATCTATGGCCAAAATTTTTAGGTCTGCATAATATTCTTGTGGGTAAAATATTGTTAGCTGTTTGTAAAAATTGACTCAAATCAAGCCGTTTAACAACACTAGTTGGGCTTTTTGTAAACTTAATTTCTAATGTATTGCTTGTTTAATAAACTTTCAATACATTTGTATTTATCGTTTTAATAATTGTCTCGTAAATTTTAGTGTCATGAGTTGGTTAAAGTTTTTTCAAATGTATTATTATATTGATTAATTTTTACCAATTCTCTTTATTAAATTATTATAATGTTATTTTTATTTTTTTGGAATTGCCTATAAAAGGACAAGATTAATTATCATTTTCTTATTTTAAAAATAAAATCAGAAAAGTTTTTGAAGATTTTCTTGTATTAAAAGGAAAAAAAGACAAAATTCGTAAAATTTTTATTGTAAAAAACAAGTATCACTCTTGAAATAAAAATTATATCTATGGCATAACTTAATTAATTGCAATGGGTTTGCAGGAGTTGGGGAAATTTT
Organism: Gordionus sp. m RMFG-2023; assembly: GCF_954871325.1. Classification (NCBI taxonomy): domain Eukaryota; kingdom Metazoa; phylum Nematomorpha; class Gordioida; order Chordodea; family Parachordodidae; genus Gordionus; species Gordionus sp. m RMFG-2023. Next base: position 56,693,548 of record NC_088776.1, on the reverse strand, counting down.
TCATTTCACATTTTTGTAATAAACAAATATAACAGGTATATCATCAAATTATAATTAATTTGAATAAAAATATTATAATCAATTTGAGTTTGATACATATCTACTAATTTCATTTTTAAAAAGTTGAACCATAGACCATATTAACCCCAATTTTTTAACACTAGGATTTGTCTGGACTAGTGTCTAGAATAAATTTATAGCAGGCCCTGAAGATAGGATTAGTTAGTTTACCACAAAAAATTTGAAATTGGACCTAATAATAAACTCAGTTTAAAAAAAATTATTTTAATAGACTTTTACATAAATATGTAAGTTATTATTCCCACTTTATATATTTTTTAAAATTGAGGTGGAACAAAGGTATTGATATTTATATTATTTTTATCTAGGACTAATTGAAAGGGCAATGTTGTCAAACAAATTAGTACTTCATAATTATGTAAATCATTAACATTTATGAGGTATTCTAAATTATTTTATTTGTGGGATGTTTATATTGTATTTCAAAAAAAACAATGAGTTTCTAAACCACTACAAGAACATAAATAATAATTTTTATCACCAAGTAACAATAATTGTAATAGTAACATTTATATATTAATTGATAAATAGGCTACTTGTTTGTAAAGAGATATTTGTCCCATCCTCTGACAATATTACCATATTGTGAAGTATCCTCAAGATAACCACCTTCAAATGCATATATTTGTCTTTCCAAATTTGCAAGAGTTTCCTAAGTATGCAAAATGAGATTGTGTATTTTAATAAAAATAAACTCATTTACAGCTATTTCCTTTCTTTTTTTGACTAATTCAGTGAGTTCCACCTTGCAGTCCTCTACATTTACATTTTTTTTATTCGCCATTTGAATGTTAATATCATTCAAAATAACCATGGATTGTAAAAGTTATAGGTTGTGATGTAAAAAATTTAATTATATTTAAAAAAAAAAAAATGTCGTCTTTTTATCTTTTCTTATCTAGCACGTTGGTCATAGACCTTCCCAAAATGAGCCAACGTCAATTTTAAGAAGTCACACCCTTCATAAAATTATGCCGATTTTTTTCTCAAGGATACCAATAAACCTTGTACCCAGTTGTAGTTTAACTAAATGAGTGGAACTTACGCTTTCCGATATTGAAATAGTAATTTAATAATTATTATTATATAGAAATATAAATCTTATCTGTTTTTGAGTCTTGAATAACCATATTCATGTTATAGAGTGAGTTAAGAATATTTGAATCCATAGACATCAAAATTCCATTTCATTTGTTAAGTCATATTCTTCCAAAAAATGAACTGGAAAATCTTCGCCATTTGGGATGGATAGATGAATAAAATAAAATAATTATAAAACGAACATAAAGTATGATGTGAAAATCTCTTTCCAATATAAAATAGTTGAGTTATCCTGATAGAATCGTAGTGGCAATATCTCTACTACTCAGCTAAAGTCGTGATCAGAGTTTTCAACTTGCGAACTCAGTAGCGACTCGAGTTATGAACGGAGTTCTCGCGATTACTATTCTGAACCTGAATTGTTAACTAAATTATTCTGATATCGTAAAATAAGTTTCGACTAGAGTTCTGATTGAGTTTGAACTTAAGTCGCCGTTCGAGTTCGAACTAAAGTTGTGAAATCAGGTCAACTCGAATTTTGTATTTATCAAATTATAAAATTAATTCTATAGTCAATCTATGATATCTAATACCGTTTTTAAGTTTCTTACCCAAATATTTATATGTAATTAGTTATAATTTATGAGGCTTAAATAGAATAGGCACACATTATATTTTATAGATATATAAAAGATTTGAAGGTAACCTAACACTTTTAACATAATTAGCATGGTGCTAGTATTGTTAAACAGCCCGATTAGGGTTGATTTTGAAAACACCGGAATATATTTTATCCTAAATAATATAATTTAAGGCTAACGTTTAGAAAAAAAGATAACTTTTCTCCTACCTATATGCAAAATCTGGTTGGCATAACTATATCTTGTCTAAAATCTTAATCAGTCCATTTACCAATATTAAAATAGACCGATCAACCAATTAGTTTTAGATAATTATAGTTAATAATTATCCTGCGTTTATATCTAACTATAGATATATTCTAAGCAATTAAAATTTTGGTATCTAATGAGATCGAAATGTCTATTTATCAAATAATTGCTTGAACATGTGTCAACGAGTAACATTATCTTATTTTATATTCGGTGCCGTTTTTTTAATTTCAAGACATTTCATTTCCATTCAAAAATGATTGGTTCGGCTAAAAAAATAAAGGTATGCTATATGTAAGAGAATATAGTTTATGATTTTATAGCAGGTTAGTGGGATAGCGAATGGAAAAAATAATATATCAAACAAACGGAAGAAAGACTTTAATAAAGCAGGTTGCTATATTTTTTTTATAAAATTATTTATATCTTATTAGCCAAACAACAAGTGTTGATTAATAAAAATCAAGATAATTCTTCCGATGAATCTGATAGTAGCATACGTGATGAAATGGAAATGAAAGCTATTGAATCAATCAAATTTAAAAAAAATAAAACAGGTTGATGTTTGAATTCTTATATATGGAATTGCAATTTTTTTAGAAGGGTTAAGATATAAATTTATTATGATAAAATAATTATAATATATTTTTTGACTATTAGCTATACCAGTATTACAGAGATCTGATTTAGAAGATGATGATTCTGAAGAAGATTTGGATGATGAAGAGGAGGAAGTTAAGCCAGCAAAAAGCATTCCTAATAGTACTATAAATTTTATTTTATATTTAATAATTTTATTGCAAAAATATTTTTCCACATTTTTATGATCAAATCATAAATAATTTTTTAATTGGGTAAATAGGGTCTTCTGTCATATAAAAAATTCATATTTTATAAATTGGTATAGATATTTTTTATTTACACTGTTATAAATAGAGTAAAATATTTATGTAAGTAAGCAAAGATACAATTTTACCCCTATGCCTAAACCCACAAAACTCAAATGTTTTAAAAATCAAATCAATGGCTGAAATCATGGATATTTTTAGCAATTGTCACCATGGGTGTTATCAATGAATGTATTGACATAAATTTTAACAAGAAGAGAGTGACTTTCTTGTTCAAATCACTTAAAGTGAGATCAAAGTGTTCTCATTATATAATAATTTCCTCTTGTCAATCTATATTTACTAATCTAATATATAAGTTTAATATGTTTAACAAATTTTGATGATATGTATTTTGTTTTATTATATATTTTGACACAATTTTTGAAATATTGGGTCTTATAGAGAGGTCAACCTAGATAATTAGTGAAATAAAATGTAAAAAATATTTATATAATATTACTTTTAGTTTGCAAACAAGAAACAACAACACAAATTTTAACATATTTTCCATAAAGACATTTCTATTTCACCTTTAAAAGTAATGCCAAGTTCAATGTAGGCCCTTTTTGTGAAGGGCAGAGTCTATATGCCCCTATTTGGGGGTAAATAGAAAATATTATATTTTAGGCCATATGCCACTAAGGGTAAATAGCAAATTATACTTTAGGCTCTGTGCTCCTATTTGAGGGTAAATTGAAAATATTACATTTTTATTTTATGTGCCCCTGTGTGGGGGTAAATAGAAAATTATGGCTATATGCACTTACTATCCTAATTTTTAGCAGCCAAACCTTGTTATTTTTTAAATTATCACATTTTATAATCAAACCTTTTTTGTAAATTCGAATATTGTTTTTTTTGTAATATACCCGTGTTTTTTTATATATTGTTTTTTCTAAACTTTGTTTTTTCTAAAAGACTGTTTTCAAAATTTTTTTTTGAAACAAATATCACTATCTCCTAATGTTTAGAATATATAAAAAATAACGGTTAATGCAAAATTAGTTATTTTATTAAATCTACCCATTTTTATTGTTGGCTTAAATCAAATTTTATAATGTAATTAATTGTGACAAACTAAGCTTTATCAATATATATTTTATAAATATGATCAAAATATATAAATTCTATAAACATTACAATTAACAACAATTTCCATAAAACCATAAATTTTTTTGAGGTTTTATAATATTTTGACAACGGAAATGGGACTAATTTATGCACATATCACATATTACAGATAAATCATTTTTCAAGATTATGTCACATTTGTGATAAAGCCATTGTTCCTCTAAAATATGATTGTATAAATCATTTAGTTTTATACATGTTTCCATTGCAATGTATGACATAATGGGATTAATATCGACTAATCATTTTTAAGACATTGCATATCCCTCGAAATAGTTGTAAAGATATCATCATTGACAATTTTAAGCTGTTTTTCTATTTCATCATTACCATTTATTTTTGATAATTTTGCTAAAATTTGAACTGCTTTTTCTATATAAGTTTTGAATAGACCATGGGTTTATTTTCTGGTAAAAAAAATATATACATAGATTTTTAAAAAAAATTTATACTTGCTATAGTTTCTCAGGATTTTTGCAAAATTCCATTTGCTAAATTAAATAAGGTAAATAAAAAAATATATATAAATACCTAAATTTATATTGCTAGTAATTATGAAATTGATAAATTCTGCCTGAGAATTTGGTTGTTCTAAATTTCAAAAGTTATAATAAAAATTATATGAAAGATAGTATTATCTTAATATTTTCTACAGATAATAGATTATTTTTCTTCTTTTTTTTCCTGGACAATCCAATAACTGTTAGTTCTTTATACCTGATATGTCTTTTCATTTTAGCTGGTAATATTTATTACATTTTGCTTTCCATATTCTCTTTATCTAAAATAATAATAAAAAATATTTTTTGATCATATTTTAAATTGGAAACTAATAAAAGAAATAATTCAAAAATGAAACTACAAATAATGACATACTTTCATCATTTTTTTGTTGTTTGTCTCTTTCCAAAATCATGTCAATATCCTATATGAAGTTAAATTTTTTTTATTTAAATGAAGATATAATATTACTTTGTATAATTGTGTATACTTTATCCTGTAAGACCAGGGTAGCTTGATAGTATGGATAAGAGGTTGTCAGTATCTATAGATTTTAGAATATTTATAATTTTGTATTAAATTAATTACCATTACTAATATCATTATGCTTTTTAAAAATTTTGCTCCAATTTTTGACACAATAGTATGTCTCACCCTTTACAAGCCATAAAGCAACTATTTGGGACTGACCATGGGAATCAATAACCAAAATAATAAATAATGGCATGTCTATTAATAAAATATTATGAAAAATTCAGAAATCATATGTAATAAATTTATTTAACCTAGATTATTGAGCTTGTATGGAGCGTCAATAAAAAGAACCTCCGTGTAGCATTTCATATTGTGTGTCATATTTGAGTCTTGGAAATAAATTTCCATAAGCTAGTTGCTTCCTTCCAATACTTCAACAATAGGCTCCCGTCTCATCTTTTATTTGATTCATGACATCAAGTAATAAATTTGAAGATGGCTTGTTCATACTGCTACCTATATTATGTATATCTTTTAAAGTTATCAATGGCTTGTAAAGGGTGTGACATACTATTGCTTCAAAAATTGCAGCAAAATTAAAAGCATTGTCCTAATAGCTGATTAGGACCTGACCAATAGACAGGCCTTATTTGAAAGTTTTCCAGGAGCGTATATGCATATTTCATGTTATGTGAAGCTTCAAGAGGGAAATAACGGCAATAAACGTAATATAACAGGGGAGGAAGTGAAAACAGTATTATATATTCTACAAAAATTAGTATATGCGAGAAATGAGCTCGAATATAACAACATATATTTAAAGCTATTAAATTTAAATCATCCCTTAGTAACTAAATATTACCAAGAAAATTGGCATAATATTAAAAGTGAATGGGTTATCACTTCAGTCCCACATTTTAATTCCACTAATAATAGAACTGAATCAATTAATCAAAAAATTAAAAAACAAAATATTCAACACTAAAAAAAATTTTCAACAATATTTCATCAGTAATTTATTCAATGACAGCAGAAAAAAATTATCGCAAGATCATGGGATATGTAAAATATCCCTTATTTCCTTATGATTCTATATCTCCAGAATATAGTAAAGAGAAATATTAACAGTTTGTGCTTTTAATAAAATCCTATATAGTGCTATAAAATTTCCAGTTGTTGGGAATAATATATTCGCATATGTCGATATATTGGATATGGGGTATAAGAGTTCTGTGTCATATGAACAATCTACCTGTGGATATCTTACCACAATGCTCCTTGCCTTGTTGGACCATTATGGCCCAGCATCTGACTATTTTAATTTTTTTCTTCTTTAACCTATATTCCTCTTCAGTTTTATCAGTTTCAATAGCAATAATTTCACCTATGTTTTTGGGTTGCATAGTGACTTGCTAAAGTAAAGGATATTCCAAGTTTATCCTTTATTAATAAACAAATGTAAATGTAATATCGTTTTTTTCTCTGTTATGATCAGTCCATGGATCTAACTTGATTGTAGCTAAATTCCTCTTAATATATGCCAATACCATCTTTTCTTTGCTAGAAGTTATTCTGATAAACCTTATCACAAAAAAAATTGAACATTTGACTATATACTTAGGTGCAGCTAATTCAACTACTAAGGTGCTTTTATTAATTACTAAAATAATATCGCTCCTTCCATCAATTTGCTAGGTCTTTTGTTCTCTGACAAAAAATCAAAGATGCCACCAGTTTACTTGTAAACTGTGTCATGGTTTTATCTCCTAAATATAACAACTGCAGTTTGTTAATCAATATTCTAGGTCTCTATCCTCTGGCTCATTTAAAAGTTTTTGTTATTTTTTACAAAATTTATCATCTTAGCTAAGTTCCCGATTTCCCAGAACATCCCAACCTTATGAATATTTTTTTTAAACTAAACTTGAGCAATTTTAAGATCTACAAAATTGAATTTTTTTAAAAAAAAGAAATAAAAACTTCATCATGAAAAGTTTGTTATGCATCACAAATCAACAAAATTTAGAACTTTTGGTAAAATTTGATATGTAATCCTGTTTGAGTATTCGTAAAAAAGATTTTCGTATAAAAAAGATTCATATTTCTATCTTCTGAGATCTGAATATTTTATTTGGAACAGTTTGTGAAACCCTATCATGAAAAGCTGAATGTTTCTACTCTAAATGGGTAGAAAATCTTAACGATTTTGTGTAAATATTTTACCCCAACCTTCAAAGTGTCAAAATTGATATTCTTACATGGAATTTATCATCTGCCATTTTAACATTCCCTTCTTAATTTTTTTTATATTCGTTCTCCATTACTTAATTCTTATTTTTTTAATTTGTTTTAATAATTATTTTTATTCCAAATTTGTGTATTTTTAAAATTAATTGTTAAATTTATAGTTAGGTTTTTTTGTAAATTAGAAAATACATTTAATTTTACCTAAAAAAATTAACCACTCTAGTCGTAAAACAAAAGCATAATTCTAAACAAACCACTGCAAAACTTGTTAAAGATGATTCCATAGAGGAAGATGATGATTCCGATGACGAGGATGAGGATGATGATATTGATGAAGAGGTTGCATTTGACGATGAAGAACAGGAAGAAGGTGCATATTGATTAGTAGATTTTTTTTGAATTTAGAGACCATCTTAAAGATTTTTCGAATGTAGGCTATACTAGATTAGTCGCTGACAGGTAATAAGTGAAATATTTTATAAAATTTACAGAAATTGATAAGGTTTATATTTTATACAAATGTTAGAATACATTTCCAATAAAATGCGGAAATAAGAAAATACTTTTTTGAGCCTTTAATTTTTAAGATCTTAATTTGCCAAAAATATATTTGAGTTTAAAGTTTATGTATATCCTACAGGCAATTTATTCAGTTATTTTTTAAATTTATATGCCAAAATTGTCTGGATCAACTTTAAATGGTATTACCTTATTACGTACATTTCCTCTTAACATATACATAAAATTACGTGTAACAAATCGTTTATCATAGGCTGAAATAAAACTAACTCATTGAGAAATGCAGCAAATACTTTTATACCATGTTGATAAATAAATCTATTTTTTTGTCATAATTAATTTGTTGCTGAATGTTGACTATCTTAAGCCACTAACGATGAAGTGGATGACGAGGAGGATGAAGTAGATGATGAGGATGACGAAGATGATGATGATGAAGAAGATGATGATGGCCAAGACGATGCTGACGAAATCAAACTAAAATCTAAAGCATCAGGTCTGTTATATTCAAATATATAATATGGATAAATAGTAAATATGAATAAATGAGGGCATTTAAAGTGAACAATCAATGATTTGATTTTTGTTGCACCATTAGATAAAGTCCAAAACAGAACGGACAATTCCATCTTAGATGTTGTATCTTAATGTATTTCCAACTCTGATGATTTTTTTAATTATTTGTAACAAATTGTATCTGAAAAATGTTTATATTTCTTGTATATTTTAATTGAAGAAAAATGTAATTTATATAAATCTGGACTTCAATTATACGTGAAAATTTTATATTTTCAATAGAAATTCAAATTATAATCAGATAGTCGAAAATATTTACCAAAGTATAACATACGTTTGTTTCCATAAATGAACCTTTCACAAACCTAACATTAAATTAATGGTTCATTCAACACACTTTTGCTATCTATCATCTTCTTCTACAATATCATCCTTAAATTATTTTAATTTAATAAACATAGCAGCAACATCCCTTTACAATAAAAAAATTAATAATTATAATGTCATTCTTCTTTATTCCATACTTCTTCGTCTTAGTGGCCCTTTTTCAGGTTTACCCGGGTAGGCCATTTTTTTTTCTAATGGCCTTTCTCCCTTTTCCACGGTCTAACTGTCCAAAGCATCATCCTAGGATAAATCTAAAACTTTCATCCATGTCTTTGGTCTCCCCCTGAGTATCTATTCAATCAGTCATCCTCTACCTTCTATTTAACATGTCCAAACCACTCCTCGTATTTATTCTCAAGGCATCATCATATGCTTATATCTCAATCCTTTCTCTCAGAGATATTCTGTATATCCATCTGATCATTCTCATCTCTATTTTTTTTTAATTAGGCGAGAGGAAATTTTTTATTGGTTGAGATAAACATTTCTCTAAATTTCTTTCAAGCATATCCTCGCAACATCTGCACTATCTATTGCCTAGGTAACAGAACTTCCCTACTTTTCCCAAACTCATTACATTTTCAATATAGAAACCAGTCATCTTATCATTTTTCCACATACTTATTACAAACAAACGTCTTGCATGCCTTCTATGAGGTTCCATACTACATCTAATATGAACCCATTAATGATAGTAAGTACAATTGTGGGAGTTTCTACCAACGCCTTTCTTCCATCATTATAACTATGTGCCTGTCACCTCGATCTTTTCTAAACCCTTTCCTCCAAACATCACCTTCGTTTTTTCTATATTCAAAATCCCTTCTCTTTTGTAGCTCCTCCATCTTACTATTTTATACTTCGATTCTGATATACCTCCCTTTACCTCGAAACCTACTATCCCCATCATTTGTTCGAACCACCATTCGTGCCTTTTCGTATCACTGCAGTTATTAGCCTGTAATTTACTGATATCTAATCTCTATTACCTACAGTGTTCGGTAGTTACCCAATGTCAAACATTACAATAATGAATAAGTATACAAATAATATATAGAAATTTATTAGGACATACAAGGAAGCTTCTTGTTTATGTCGCCTGATTTTCTCTTACATGCCTGTAAAATGCATATTAAAAAAGGTATTAGGGACACAGCTTAAACTTTTCTCCTATTATTAAAACAAAGGCTAAGGATTTTTTTAAGGATAATTACACACATATATAACAAACTGAATTATTCTTATATAATTTGCGAAATTTTTAGGTAGTGGTGGGGATGCAAATACCGTTTCTCAAATAAGTAAACAATAATAATAATTGCTTTTTTTATATAGTTACAATCATATAAAATAATTTTGAAATTTAGTGTTTTTAAAAGTTGCCTTGAAAAAGGTGATTAATTACCTCGCCATTCAAATTTTTATTTAATCAAAAAGAGATAAAAAAAATAAAGATAATAATTTCATCGAAAGAGGAAATATATCACAAAATATAAATAATACTCAAGAATTTTTCTCTGACTCAAAAAAACTATTGTCAAAATTGTAGTCAAAGTAAACGTGCCAGTTTTTCCCCAAATATATGCTTAGATAAGAATAAACAAAACGTACTTACTTATAGTTACATTTAGTGTTTTTAAACGGCATTGATTTAGCCAATTTTCAAAAATAGCTAGCTAAAGATTTTGCCAAAATATTATTAGGTAATCCTCGAAATTTCGCCAATAGATGTTCAAATTATATATTTTTTTTGTGTAAATCACGTGATATTGGAACCCCTTGTTATTTAGGTTACAAACTAAAGTCGTAACTAGTCTTGCTAAACGGCCCGATTAAGATTTTCGCCAAAAATAATATTGTGTAAGCCTGGAGATTTTTGGCGTAGATGACAAAAATGTTTGGACCAATATTTCCCACATCCCTAAACTTTATTATTTTGGCTAAAATCTTAATCGGGACGTTTAACAACACTAGTCCTGAAACGTTTATTTTAGCGTCCTAATATTGCGCACAAATTGAGCGTTTCGAACGGTGCGTTGCAAGCGCAAATAATGCATTTCAAATAAATTACCGTTTGGCTTTAGCAACCTAAAAAAAACGCAAATAGGTTTTGCTTTTTCATTTCCTTTTTTATTCTTCGCGTTGTAATATATAAAAATGCAATATAAATAACTTACTTATATCCTGAAAAGGAATATTTAGAAATTAAAGAAATAATAACGCAGACGATAATGTAATTTTCAAAGACAAATCCCTTTTTTTAGAACTTATTTAAAATTTTGAATCGACCGATATTAATAAAAGGACAACCTCAATTTAAACAAGGGACGCGTTACGTTTTTTTATTTATTTAAGAATTACGGCAAAACGTAAACGCTCAATTTGTGCCCACTATTAACTCTTATATTTTTGGAGATATTACTTATCGTTTATTAATCAATTAAAGATTTATTAGAAACTTGAATTATAAATAATTTTCGAAAAATAATATTATGTAAGCCTGATTTACACCTCTATTTATCAAATTAAGAGGCTTGGATAATATTATTTTGGGTAAAATCTTATTCGGGCCTTTTTTAAAAATCGACCTTAATCGGGCCGTTTAACAACACTCGAATATTAAATATAAAGTCTATTTTTTTAAAATATCCGTTTTTTTTAATATGGCTGCTGTCCATTTAAATACCATCCTAAAGTTAAAATCTTTGTAACTTAAGACCAATATATATCTGTTAGGAATGCCTGGTTTTCGAATTCATTGTAAAAATCGATAAAAAAAAATTTCTTTATCATAATGTGAAATCAATTGCATATATTTTAAAATATATAAGAAGAGGAAAACAAATATACACCATATTTCCCCAAAAAAAATTTCAAACTATCCAAATCTGAGAATTTATTAGAGTATTTTGTAATATTTGAAATTTTTGTATAAATATGGGGGGTTGAAGATTCTTTGTCACTTAAAGATTATCTTATAAGTTGCATTTTGTAGTAATATTTGTTATTATTCGTTTTGTTTATATTTAAATTGATTTTATTTATATAATATGAAATATTTAATAATGGTTTCCGGCTCTCTATATATAGATAATTGATATTCATGTTATACAAAACAAACGATAAATTATTACAAGAGATATTATTTATTCGTTCTACTTATCGTTTTAACCAAATAAAATTCTTGTAATATAATCGAACCCCCCATCCATAATCCCTACACATTTTAAATAATATAGAGTAATTAACTATACATTGTGCTTTCTATTGAATCAAAATAAAACATTTATTTTTCCCGTTAAAACTGAAAAAACTTTGCGCTCAATACTTGGTATAGATTGATCTGCAGGTTTATAATTTTAAAAAAAATAGGGAAAACTTATTGGACCACCATATTTAAATCAAGAATTATTCACTTTATTTTGATATTAGATACAATATTCTATACCTTTTTTTAAGTAAATCCTTAATCGAGATACAATCAGGGACGTGCAGGCCTACAAGAGCCGGGTCGTGTTTTAATTTTTATTTTAATATATCAGGCCTGGGTCGTATATTATAAATCACAATTATCTGCTATAAAAATCAAAAATATATATAATATATATTTTTTAAAGCCGGGTGGGGCAGGACCTGAAAATATAAAACTCAGACTAGGCCCAAAAAAAATTTTAAAAAAAAAATCCTGGCCGGGCCCTGCAAATGGTACCTCTGCAGGTCTCTGATGACAATCGATAAACCTAAAAATAGGTCATTTTTCATGCCAACTCTATATCCCCACTAAAAATATCAAAATTTAACATAAACACGAACCCCATGATACTATACAAAATTATTGGATGCAGCTTCGGGCGAATATTTTATACATAATTATTATTTCTCGCCAGAATCCGTGAAGATCAAGTTTAGAGGAACCACTTTACCAACCTCCAAAGCTCAATTACTAAAAAAACTGAAAGAAGGTATAGACCTGGAGGGTGCTACTGTCCAAAACGATACCCTGTAAATTATAATAATAAATTATTATTGTTAAGCAATTTTTGATAAAAGATTTTTATAAGGGTGGCTAGTTTGAATTTAAATATCGCGCCATCTATAAGAAATGCTTTTTTGCGCGGCATTTATAACGGTCGTAAAAAAACTGCAATGTTAAACGATAGGGCAATAAATTGTCAGCGCTTTCGAAGACCTCATAAAACTGAACCATAAAAAAAGTGTCAGCTGTTGAAGAAGCACTATGAAATGATATTGGGTATACATTCTTTTTTTTAGCTGTAAGCTTAATATTTTACAAGTTTCGAAAAATATCTTATAAATTAAGTTATATATGTATGTTAAAAATCGGTGACTAACTTAATTTTTTCATCAAGCTCGCACATCGAAATAGGATCAAGGTTCTAAGGCACATCCAAACAAGTAATTTCATGAGGGTCTCTAATATGTATTGTTGTTAAACAGTTCGATTCGCAATAATTTTAAAATCAAGATTTTTAGCCAAAATAATATTATACTAGCCTCAAGATTTTTTTTTGATGGATATTCAAACCTTTCTTCCAGCTATGGACCAAATCTCCAGGCTCGCCTAATATTTTTGGCTAAAATGTTGGGATAGCCGTTTTTTTAAAATCAAGCAGGTTTAACAACACTACCTCTTTCTAAATCTTAAAGCACTCACCCAGCATATTTTTCATGAGTTTTTTTTATGGAGTTTGCAATTAATTAATTTTTTTCAAGACTTATACATTATTAAATTTGTTTTTTTTTATAAATATATTTTTATTTCTTTGTTCAACAGATTCGGATTTTTAAATTTCGCGACTTCTACTACACACGCCCCAGTCAAGCGTGCCCAAAGTTTTAATAAAAGTAATTTTTTTTTAATTAAAAAAAAATAAATGCGTAGTAAGAATTTATATATTGATAAATAAGAATACCTGGCTTTCCGTTCATTGAAAATTTTGTAATTATTTGTGGGCTTAGAATTAATTTTTGTTAAACGGCTCGATTTGAGCCGATTTATTAAAACGGCTAGCCTTGATATTTGATCCAAAAATAAAATAACGTAAGGCTGAAGATTTTGCTCATAGATGATACCAAAGTTCGGACATCTATTAGCGATCTCAAGGCTTTGGCAATATTCTTCTGGCTAAAATCTTGAGTTAGCCGTTTCTAAAATTAAACTACTTAGAGTGCATTTTATTAATCGTGTATTCTATGTTCAGGTTCTGGTGGCTCGACGTGTTACAATTGCAACGAAGTGGGTCACATGTCTTTCGAATGCCCCCAAAAGAAGAAGCAAGGCGGAGGTGGCGGAGCCCGATCTGGTAATATTAGCGTTTGAGAATGATATAATGAAATTTAAAAAAAGGCGCTTTTTTCCTTGTATTTAACTTTTGAAATTTGTATTCGAGGAAATGAAACATCTCATTTTTATACTAAAGATCCGTTGAGGTCGCTAGACCTACCCATGGAAATTTTGATGCGGTTTATCAGCCTTTATTTTTTTAGCCTGGCTCGTTAAATAATTTTAATTTTATGAAAACCCGAAAATAAGGTAATATCTTTCATAATTGTTACCGATTTATTTACAAAATCAATAAAAATAATTCTTTCAATTTTTACATACACGAGAGAAAAAAATGATTTTAACCGCAGCTAAAATAATCTCGTTTCATCATATTGTTGGTACTGGAATATCTTATCCTTGTTTTATAAAGTAGCCTACGGCTAATTCAATATTTCATCCAGTAAAATATTACGCAAGCCTGAAGATTTTGATCATAGAAGGATAATAGGTCTAGACATAATCTAGAGGCTTAAACAATATTTTTCTGGCTAAAATATTGAGTTAGCCGTTTTAAAAAATAGGTACAAAACGAGCCGTTTAACAACACTAAAAAATAAAATAATATTTTTAAAAAACCGCATATTTGTCCAATTTTAATATTTAAATATATTTTTAGTTTTTATAAGTTTTTGAGCAAAACTAATTTGTTTGAGTATAATATTTCCTTTGTATAAGCACCTATAAGTAACCGCATTAGTTCTTCGTATAAGTAAATAAATGGCGCTTTAATTATAGTTTAACAACTTTTAGGATTTCATAATTTAACCAGCTTATCAAATTAATATAAATAATTATTCTTAGGAATGACTTGCTACAATTGCAATAAAGAAGGTCACATCTCTAAGGACTGCCCCAGTAAATCATCGGGAGGTTTGTTTCATATTTTTCAAACATTTATTTTTAATTTTTTAAAAAATATATAATAATAAATTTACAGGAAGCCGTAATTGCTTCAAGTGTGGCGAGGAAGGTCACCTTTCAAGAGAATGCCCTAGTGGTGGTGGTTCAGGAGGGAAACGAGGTTGGTTCATATTTTTCACACTTTTATTATTTAGGTCACATAATTTATTTCGGAAAATTGTTTATTTATTTTTATGTATGAATGAATACGTTTATCATATTTGCTTTAGGTGGCGGAAATAGATTTGGTGGTCGAGATTTTTCCGCTCGTGGTGGAGGCCGCAATGGATCAAGAGGAGGGAGTAGGGGAGGTGGGTTCAATAAAGGTAAAAAAATTTTTTTAATTTTTTCGCCCATTGATGTGTGTTACCTAGTAACGTACAATGACATACAATAATATATAGACTGACAATTCATTCATAATAATGTAATTTAAATCATTGAAAGCATCATCTGGAGACCAGATGATAACCTCATAGGATCCAGAATGCTTTAAATTAGTTGAATTTTGTCTGCTATATTTCCTTGTGAGAATAGCCTTGGAATAATTGTGAGTTTAAATATTATTTTACTTTGCTTACATTAAAAATTTTTTATATATTCTATGCGTAACCAAAATGATGTCATGTACTACTTAGAACCGTAATCGAAACCATTTTAGTTCACAGGTTTCAGACACAATGTTTCATATGAGGTTGGAAATGCTTCTAGTACTAATTTCGATTAAAAAAGAATTTCGCGTTTTCGAGCCAGAACCATAAAATTTATATATTTTTTTAAAAAAAAATAAGGTAACGCTGGATCAAAGAAAAAAGTTTTTTTTGACGATGATTAAATGGTTTCGATGTTCTCCGGATGTTTTTATCACAAAAAAAGCTAAAATGACCGATAAACAATCATGTTATTTCTCATTTCAAATGAATATATTCATATATCAAAAATATAGGAATTTTTTTTTTAAACATGTTAATGAAAAATAAATATTTTTATGTAGTATATATAAATATTATAAATATAATAGCTAAAATGACCGATAAACAATCATGTTATTTCTCATTTCAAATGAATATATTCATATATCAAAAATATAGGATTTTTTTTTAAATATGTTAATGACAAATAAATATTTTTATGTAGTATATATATATATATATATAAATATTATAAATATAATAGTATGTAAAAATTTGTATATAAAAAAATATGATAATATGATGTATGAATATTATTTTTTTTTATAATTCTTATAGGGAATAAGATATACCTATATATTTTTTATATCTTATATTCACGCTATGGTTGTATGAGGCATAAAGATAAATGCAGACTAAGTACCAAACCAGAAGCTGGCACCTTAATCAAGGAATTGAGGGCATTTCTTCTGGAAGTTTCCTAACGATTTAAAATGTACAGGTTGGTTGATTTGAGTGCTTGAAAATAAAGGTGTTATGGTATCCCCTGGGAAACGGCCTCAACATTGGAGAATGCCTTCCCTTGCTATCAAAACTGCTTTCATTGTTCACACTATAAATTAGAAGAATTTCGCAGTTGTATTATGCAAAGTTGTTAAAAGATCAATTTGATAAATTTGACTGTAGAGACTTTAAAAAAGTGATGATTTGATTTTTTCTATTAATTGATATTTTAAACACAAAGATCCTGCTGTTTCAGATTCATAATAATTCGATTTGAATTGAATTTAAAAACGTTTAAAAAATATGTTACATAAATAAATTATTTAGAATTTTTTATATTTAAAGGAGATAGGACGAACATCATAAAGTTCAAATCTGGTTATGTTTTAACAGTTTCTGGTTGGATTATTTGTGATCCATATCAAAAAAATATAATTCATTCGGGATAATAGGCTATATAAATCCCTGAACCAATACAAAGCTTGAATGGTAAATTTCTAAACATTGTTTTGATGATTATTCTTTAGGATCGCTACTGAGTTGGGTAATTTTTTCTCCTATCTCCTTCAGGAAGGAAAGTGCCTTGTGACCAAAGTTTCCAAGAACACAGGAATTAGTTAAATTTATTTAACTAATTTCTTGATTATTTTAGCCACTTAAAAGAAAGATGTCTACTACTATTAAAATATATATTAATAGCCCATGTGTCTGAAAATTTTTAATAATTTACTATGTGATTACACAAAGCATGATATAAGTATAGATGTAAATTTCCCCTAGTTTTCTCACTTTTTATTTTATGATCAAATAATTTTTTTTTATTGGTTCATATATCATAATTTATATTCGTGTTAGGTTCATTTTTGATATTATAATAGCTTGACTCTAGTAATGTTCATTAGAAGTAAAAATTTTAATTAGCTGAAATATATTAAAATTTTTAATAATCACTTAAATAAGGAGAAGGATTAAAAGGTTAAAGAGATATAGGGTAGTCCAACTTCCTCTTCCAAGTTTTAATAAAATATAATAATAATTTAGCAAAGCAGAATGTTAAAATTTAATTATTAATTTTCCATAATGCAGTGTGTTTTTTGGAAGAAATAAAATATCAAGATATTTACTTAATAAAAATTTGACCCTTATTAATGATGGGTTTATAAATTAAGAGTAGAATGTATCTTAAATTTTATTATAGCAATCCTAAGTACAATTTATATTAATTAAAACAGGACACGAACTAATATGCATACGAGAGAATATAAATATCTAGTTAATTAATGTAATTGATGAAATAGGAAACAGCTGAAGAATGAGAATTTGAGTCATTCCAACAACTTAACATCAAGGACAATTGTAGCTGTACTAGCCTGATAATGTTTATCACAAATTACATTTACGTCTTGTTTTTTTGGTGTAGTCTGGAAACTATTTTTTAAATTATAATTCTCCAATCGAATGGATCTAGATAAATTATCAATGTCAGAACCGAATACTGAATTATTAAGTATTTCCTAAATAAAATATAATTAGGAGGATATTTTATAAATGATTATCAGAATAATAGAATTATCCATAAATTAAAATTTTTACAAAATAAATTTATGAAAATTATAATAAACACCAGAGTATTGAAAGGTTAAAATTATTAAAGTCTACCTCTCCAATGGAAATAATAGAATCATCCATAAAATAAAAAAATTAATATTTTTATTGAAAATTTTGTATATAAGAAAATATTTAAAAAAATTATAAATATGAAAATTTTTAACAAAAAAATATTTTTATGAGGAAATTACGCAATTTGAGATAAAATTACTCAAAGAAGCTACATAATAGTAAACGAAGCTGGAAAAATTAATTTTAAAATTTCCACTTAGTTTTTTTTTAACCCACTGTGCTTATTAAGTTATAAAATTAAATATACTGATTTGATTTTGGCTTTTTTTTAAATAATTAATAACTAATCATTTTAAAAGGAGTCGGCATAGCATTGTTCCTCAAATTACTACTCGTGATGAATGATATTACCCATATGTACCTTCCTCCTTATTTATTATAATAAACACCGGAGTATTGAAAGGTTAAAATTATTAGTCTACCTCTCCGATGGAAATAATAGAATCATCCGTAAAATAAAAAAATTAATATTTTTATTGAAAATTTTGTATATAAGAAAATATTTTAAAAGATTAATATTTTTATTGAAATTGTATATAAGAAAATATTTAAGAAAATATAAATTGTATAGATATGAAAATTATTTAACAAAAAATATAAATATTTTTATTATTTAATATGAATCTAATTTTTTGGGGAAACAAAAGGAAAGGGAGGGTAGGGAATAGTTTTGTATTGGAAGTTTAAAAAAAACAAAAAATAAGTAAAAAACGTAAGTTATTAATATGAAAAAAATAAAACTTAAATTTTAACATGCCAGCCAGCCGGCAAAAGGATTCAAAAGAATAGAAATAATTGTTATTTTTTTCAGAAAAAAATTTTTTTTTTTTAAAATATTAAATCAAGGAAGGAGGGGGAGGGGTATTTTTAGAACAAAATTATAATACTATAATACATACTTTTAATAATTTTATATATTTTTTTATTATATTTTATTCTAGGAATTTAATAAATTAATCTTAAAGTTTGATATATCATGTTATATATCTCTTAAAAAATTTTCTCTATGTAGGGGAGACCGGGGTAAAGCGATTGACGGGGTAACAATGTTAACACGAATAACTTTTAAACCCTTGAGCACAAAGATTTTAAATTTGGTGTGAAGATGAATTTTTATATTTAATAATTTCTTACCTATGTTCATCTTTTAAAAAACTTACCTGGTTTTATCTATTTTGTCAAAATGTTTTTTACCCAAAAAATATAAAAATCATTCTCTAGTATATTTGGCTTTTACTAAAATATACATATCCTCAGGATTCAAAATTTGGCACACATGTTCCTTAATGAATAAAATTTATCCGACATCTATAGCTATACTAGAAGCCACGCAATAACATGTCACCTTGGGGTAAAGCTGTTATGGGTCGGTTAAAATATATAATTCAGTAACACCAAATAATAAAAAAAAGTATATTTTAACAACTTTGTATAATTCTTTATAAATTTGATATCTTTCTTTTATATATAAAATATTTTTAAATATAAAATCGGCTCAGGATTCGGCTCGGGAGTCAGCTCAAACGGCTGATTGAGCCGCTCAATGCTGAGCCGTTTATTACGACTAAAAACTCGACTCGAGTGGCGGCTTAGCCGTTTAACAACACTACAAATAATTATAATTTCATTACTAAACTCAACTTATTCCAAGCTTCTCTTGTCCAAAACAGTTAACTTATAAAATATTCCAATTTTCTTCTAATAATTTTAGTATTACAAACAAAAAGCTAGGTTTACAATAAAATAAATTTTTGATGAGATTAATCAGATGTTATACAGATAAAATCAAACATAATAATGTAAAACGATTTTCTGGGCTTGGCAATATTTTAAAAATTATTGCAGTATAATTATTTTACTCATTCAAAAATTATACTGCTGATCTGGGCCAATAATGGCGCATGAAAGTATTTGTAACTTTGTATTAGTGATACCAATATAAAGTCTGAGGAATATTATGGATAAAATATATGGTAAACTTTAAAATCTGTTGTTTATTTTGCTTATTCATATAAGAATGATCCAGAAGTTGGTTCAAAATTAATGGATGAGACTTATTTGTTAATGTAAATTTAGTAAGTTTACGTAATGCAATAAAATCAAATAAATGGATAAAATCATTTTTAAATAACCATTGCACCTTCTATTATGATACAGGTTAAATTTAGGACTAAATAATATTGTAAATTTTTGCATTTGTTAAATTCTATTTTAAATTTATGTGATTAATTTCTAAAAAAAATATTAGGTATTGCTCAAACTTGATAAAATTGTCTTCTCTTATAAGTTACATATTATTAAATTTTAGATGTAATAAAAAATAGCTATTATACCAAATAAATTTATATAAATCATTTAGTTTTTAGATAATTTATTGGTATTTCTGATTGATTGAACAAATTTTTACCTGTGGAAAATTTTCCCAGGTCTGTCCAGAATCCTGAAAACTTAACAATTGTCAAATAATAATTTAAATTTTGAATATTAAAAAAATTCGAAATATTTAATAACAAAATAAATCTTTTTTAAAAAAAGGATAACGTTTTATTGATTGGTCGGTAATATGTTTTTATAATTTAAATAATTGGGATACTATTTAAAAAATATCCGATAGTTCTAAATAATATATTTATTTTGTGACAAATTATGATACATAAACAATATGTACAAAAAAACATCTAAAAATATTTGATTAAAAAAGTTTTCTTGATTCATCTAATCATCATCATCAAAAACGACTTTTTTGTTAGATCCGGGGAAAGGAGATAGATCAATTTTCGCGTTCATACCTTTTATAAATTTTTTTTATAAATTCAAATATAATTATTATTTGAACTTTAAATACTCTTGAAGAATTTTAAAATTTACTTTGACAATTTTAAAAGTTGTTTATAAAATTTAATCAGATGCATTAATATATCCACAGGCCCTAATAACTTGTATAAAAACCCAATAAATGCTTATTATGAACAAAACTATACAACAGAGATAAGAAGTAATCCACAAAAATATATCAAAGATACTATATATTTTATGATGATGCATTAGTGATTGAAAGTATTTACTAATCATGTAAAATAATATCAAGACACCATAAATTATAGAGATGTTTATTAATATTGTTGTTTTAATTAGTGATACAAAATCGCAAAATTTAAGCCGATTTTAAAAACGGCTATGATCTAGAAAAATATTATGAAAGCCTAAAGATTTTTCTCATAGATGGCACAAAGGTTTGGACATCTAATAGCAAAATTTACAGGCTTGAGATGTTTTTATGGTTAAAATTTGACTTGGCCGTTTTTAAAAATCGGCTCCTTATGTTAAAATAGTCAAGGATTTAATCGCTACAATCCTACTATAATCGCTCTAATATATTTAAGCAATTGTGATAAAAATTTAAATAGCAAAAGCAAGGGATTCATAATTAATAAATATTAACTGTTCGACTATATAATTACTTTAACAATAAAATGAAAATTCATGTTGGTAAAAAGATAAAATATTTTACCTTTGTTAAAACCACCCCTACCACTGCCACCTCTAGGCCCGCCACGACTTCCACCTCGACCTCCACGAGGAGTGAAACCTCCACCTCTGCTGTTTCCTCCACCTAATGCAAATAAAGATAAAATTTATTTGTTGTTATTTAATTTATCAAAATTCATAAATATACACTAAAATAAAGAAAAATTGAATAATCAAAAAATAAATGCATTAACAAGAAAATAGATGTAGTGTTGTTAAAAGGCTCGTTTTGAGCTGATTTTTAAAAACGGCTAACTCAATATTTTAGCTAGAAAAATATTGCCTACACCTCGAGATTTTGCTAATAGATGTCTAAACTTTGTTCCTTCTACAAACAAAATCTTCAGGCTTCCGTAATATTTTTCTAGATTAAATATTGAGTTAGCCGTTTTTAAAAATCGGCTCAAAACAAACCGTAACAACACTGTTTGAGAGATATAATTAATCAATGTTAAATAAACTTGGGGGATTCGATTTGCTAATATGAATCTCTGATCCATCAACTGTCGCACCGGAATTTTCCCTCAAAGCTTTTTCCAATTTTTCTTCTGAATCGAATTCTATGAAAGCGAATCTAATAAAAGGACATTTAAAATTAAAGTCAATATTATCATAAATATGTAGTATCTATATACAAAAATGTTGTTGTATCTATCTTTAGATGCATTTTATTATAATTTTATTTTACATTTTTTATAATAAAAATATTTATTTCAATTAAATTCATCAAATAATATGTTGGAGTTTATCATTTTATTTTACGCAAAGAATGAGACAAGGTAAAATTTAACATTTAAGATAATGAGCTTTCAACTATTGTAAAATATGCTATGAAAAATAATATGAAGATTTTTATACCCATCAGATTTTAAATAATTTTTAAAAAAAGTGTCCAGATTTTAATTATAAAAAAATCTTAATGTTTTATAATCTAACATTATTACTTATAATTATATTTTGTTCACTTATGGTTAAATCATAACAATGATAGGCATTTAAAAATCAATCTTATGAAAACAATAAAATCCCTATCCATATGCAGATACATGTGTAAGAATGTAATACAAGTACACTGAATCCTAGCTCCATGTGATAATATATTTCTCAGAATAAAATGAAAGTAATATGAATATCACCAGCTTCATCTAAAGACATGATACACTTGGAGCAAGTATTGCTAAGGTTGGATTTATATGGCAGTTTTTATTCATTAATAAAAGATCCTCTAGGGAATTATGATTCAGTTTAAATACTGGCTCCTTAAGATTCAATTACGAGAAACTAAGGGCAATTTTAATAGGCATTGTTAATAACGTGACCTACGTATTTTAGAAATTTTTTTTGGTACAAACCAGCATCATTTTTTTGAGATTTAGGTCAAATAGAAATATGATGCCTATACTTGTAAATAATTTCAAATGGAAAGTGAAAAGGTATATGAATTATCACTATAAAAGTTAAGTGATTAGTATTCAAATTTGACTCCAGTTTTTTTATTATAAGTTAAATGCGTCGATTAATCTCACCTTACTATAAATGACAAATATTACTAAATGAGAACAACCCTATCAATTACTGTGTATTCGCAAAAAAAAGAGACACAAAAATGATTTATTTACCCCTTAAACACTTGTGGAATCCTGCATTCCTTCGCTTCAGTGAAAATAGAATCCAATTTATCAACGCTCACACTTTCGGGAAGATTTTTAACGAAAAGGGTCGGAGGTTTTGGCCCGTCTATAAATGTAAGAATAAAATTTCTAAAATATTCAAGCGTCTTTAATAATTTATTCTTTTTCTGCACAAAAATTACTCATATCAAAAAAAAATTTTTCCCAATTTAGATACATCTTAACCTAATCATTAAACTCTATAAGGTTACCTCTTCTAGCACCGCCACCCCCTCCTCCATTAGGGCATTCCCTTGAGAAATGGCCTTCTTCGCCACATTTGAAACAACCTCCTCCTCCTCCACCACCACCTGTAAATTTGTCATTATTGAAAATAAAACAAAAAAATAATAATAAAAATCTACGGGTTTTTGTTTA
This sequence comes from Gordionus sp. m RMFG-2023, assembly GCF_954871325.1. Classification (NCBI taxonomy): domain Eukaryota; kingdom Metazoa; phylum Nematomorpha; class Gordioida; order Chordodea; family Parachordodidae; genus Gordionus; species Gordionus sp. m RMFG-2023. The sequence continues at coordinate 56,669,953 of NC_088776.1, read as the reverse complement.
TAAAGTATCAAGATAATTTAGACACATATCAAAAAATAACTACAAAAATGAGTTTTGTAATTAATTTTTTGAGAATATCAAAAGATTACCTCTTGAAGATTTATCTGGGCAGTCTTTGGACATGTGTCCTTCTTTATTGCAATTGTAACAAGTGACGCCTAACATAATTTTGAAATAATTATTTGAGTCAATATAATCGTGATTGTATAACAATTAGTGATCTACATCGGGCCTAATTTTTTAAGCCCGGCCTGGTCCAAAATTTTTTTAAAAAAGTTTTGCCGGCCTAGCCCAAACCCAAATTTTTTTTAAAAAATTTACCAGATCAGCTCAGCCTGAATTTATTTAAATATAAAAATTAATTTAATTACTCTAAATTAAAGAGATATGTTATATGTCGTTTAGTTTCAATAAATAAAATCAAGTATTTTTATTTTACATAAAAAATTCAATATAAAATTGATAAATTTAGATATATTTAAAAAAAAATTCCAAGGTGCGACCCGGCCCAGCCCAAATTTTTTAAAAAATATCAGGCCTGGCTTGGCCTAAACCCGATTATTTTAAATAGAATTAGACTAGAGTCTGGCCCAAAGCCCGTTTGAGCCAGGCCTAACTTTGCAGATCTCTAATAACAATATCTATCTTTTTAAAGATATTTATTTTTATTCAATTTTTTCCCCTATCTAACTCTTATTTTATGTGTTATCTAAATTTATTTAATTTCTTTCATGCTTCTTTTTCGCTTATATTTATATTATCGATATTGTAAATATACCGGGTCGTGATCCACCTCCACTCTTCTTTTGAGGGCATTCAAAAGACATATGACCTACTTGATTGCAATTGTAACAGGTTGTACCTCCTGAATCTAGTAAAAATACAAATTTATCATCAAGCTTGTTTTAAATAATCATAAAATTTTATGGAAATCTAAAACAATCTTCAAGAATAAATTCAATATTTTATACAGCTATTTTTACTTTGATTAAAACTTTGTGCTTGCTTAGGCGGGGCAAAAGCGGTCAAATTGGCGAAATTTAAAAACCCGATCCTATAGGAAATATTTTTTTTAATATAAATTTCATTAAATAAATAAATATTTATACTCTAATAAATGAAGTTTAATGATTGGTTTATTTTTAATCTCTTTTATAGGTGGCTAAACTAATTTCTCCTGTGATAAGTATCACTCCAAGAAATATGTTTTTTGAAAATATAGGTTAATTTTTAAAGGCATAAATAAATTAACTCATAACTCAATGCTTAGCAAATTATTTTCAGCTCGCACATGTAAACAAGCAACTATAGTAATAAGAATTTTTAATCCTAAGCTTAGAATTAAATTCGTGATTGATGCAATCCTAAGATTTATAAATATTAATTGTTTGACTTAAATCTAAAAAAATAGTCTAATTAGAAATGCAAAGATTTAAACGCCTTTCACTAAAATTTATAAATAAAATTATTACAGATTATCGTTCTCGACTATAACATTCTCAAGATCCATGCCGCATTCTTTCAATTTTTTTAATAACTGGGTTTTGGAGGTTGGTAAAGTGGTTCCTTTAAATTTGATGTTCATGCTTTCTGAATGGTATTAGAAAAAAAAAATCATGTAAGGTAATAATTGATAAAACTAAGGTTAATTCATTCAACATCTAGGTTACGTTTCCGCCTGTCATAATTTTGCTATAGCAGCTAGGACACTCTTTTTTTGTTCGTCTTTATTATAACATTACCATAAGGTGATGATGGTACTAGATTAGGCAATTTATCATTTTTTTAGTCTAAAAATCGCATTCTATTCAGACAACTATCAAAATTTTATTTCTAAAAAGAAAAAAAAAGGAATTAAACTGCTTCTTAGCTGAGATTTTTTTGTGAAACATTTTTAATAACATGTACCACATTGTGTTCTATTTTTTGAAAAATTTACTTTTAAAAAAATGATTCTAATTTTTTAAAGGTAGTAAAATTCATAATAACTTAATTTATGGGCAAAAAAATATAAACTAGTATATTTCTATAATCAAGAATGAATATAATAATTATTCATACTTATTTGGGCAACAGCGTTTGTATCACCAGCACCTATCATATTTTGAAAATTATAAATTTCAATATTAAGTAATGAAAATTATTCATTTAATAAAAAATATTTTTGCCCAATTAGCATTTTTAAAAATGCCTCATTTAATATATTAACCAAAATAATATTATGTAAGCCTTAAGATTTTTCTCATAGATGGCAGAGAGGTTTGTATGTCCTTTTATCAAATCCAGAGGCTTAGATAATATTTCAGCTACTATAATCAATTAGGCCATTTAGCAACACTATGGCCAATTAATTGTATGGGGAAAAATGTTCAGGCTGTATCCATCTTATATGAAATATAAGCCTTTTTATAATTTGCCCAAAAATTACATGAGTATTTAGGCTATGATATATTTAAGAATTATATGTGAAACCTGTAGTTTTAGGTTTTGCTTTGACTTGTGATTCTTCCTCATCATCGTCTTCCTCATCATCCTCTTCTTCGTCATCATCTTCCTCCTCCTCATCATCAGATGGATCGCTCTCTTCTTTAGCCACTGCTTTCACAATTTGTTGAGATTTTTCAGTTGGCTTAGGCTTAGTGGAGACTTGATAGTCAATAAAAAAATGAGTTTAGTCACAAAATAAAAAATTTCTAAAAAAATTTAAAAATATCACGATAAATGACTATCAAAAACTCAAGACAGTTGCCCTAAAAATAATTTCTGAATCCATAAAAAATTATTTACCTTTAACATTACTTTCTTCCTCGTCTTCTTCATCATCTGACTCTTCATCTGAGTCATCATCTGAATCATCTTCTTTAGGGGCGTTTTGTTTGATTTCTGTTGATGGTTTAATTGGTTTGGAAGGTATATTGCCTGTAAATGTAAAATATAGTAATTTAAAATTTATACCAGTATTTTTCCATTTAAATTTTATTTTGAAATAGTTTAAAAATCTTATTTATCTGGCTTATATTTTTGAGAACCAAATATATATTATCGGTTTTTCTTTATTTTCATAATAAAAAATGAATAAAAGAAACAAAATATGGAAGGATTTAAAAATATTTATAAAGACACATTTCACTCTAAACATTTTTCCATTTAAATAATATGATTAATGAATTACAATTAATTATTCATGATAATGCAACAAAATGGAATTGGTTATGAGATATGAAAAATAAGTTTTTCTTGGTTTGCCCATGGTTTATAGATATTTTTTGCATAAAAATAATTGGTTTTTTTATGACATTTGTTAAAAGATAATTTCTAAATATGAATCAAAAATATTGGATCATGGTGCATGAATATCAGGAAAAAAATGTGGATCAACAAGACATAATTCCTAGATTATCCTATAAGAATTTTTATAAAGTTTTGAATGCTTTTATCCAATTATGAAAATTTAAAAAAACAAAAATAAAATTTTAAGAAACCTAAGGTCAAAATATCATATATACACAAATAATGTTTCATTTATAATGTAAATAATAGAATGCAGTACACAAAATAAAAGATTCCACATTTTGATTTTTTTACAAGATAAGCTGTCAAAACCAATAATTGTAATGAAAATAATTTTTTGATTTAATACACATCAAAGGGAAAATATCCAAACCTAATAAGCAATTTTCAGGAAATTTCATGTATGGAAAAGGACAGACTGGAAAGTAGTAGACTATTTTTAGAGCTGAGATTTAGGGAAATTTATGCTTTGATAAATAAATAGGAAATGGAATGTTTAAAAAAATTTTCATGGGTGAGTTTGAGCCACCCTCTATGATATTGTGGAACATTTTTATGTGAAAAAAATAATATACTTGAAAATAAAAATTTAATCCATATTTATTTTTTGATAGATGTTTAGTCAATAATCAAAACTATTTCTTAGCATTATTTGTTTACTTTTATTATTAATAATATACTTGATTTTTAAAATAAAAATTTAATCCATATTTATTTTTTGATAGAGGTTTAGTCAATAATCAAAACTATTTCTTAGCATTATTTGTTTACTTTTATTATTTTTTTCATCCTCCTCCATATCTTCATCAGAATCATCATCATCATCATCAGAATCTTCTTCTTTAGAGGCAATTTGTTTTATTTCAGCTGGAAGTTTTTTAGTTTTTGTAGACCCATTTCCTATAAAGCAAAGCAAAATAAATTACAACCAATTAGAGATTAATATAAAAGCATTTTTTGGTTAAAACCAGAAAAGCATTAATATTTAAATGTTAGAACTAGTCATTTATTATTTGATTTGAAAATCAGTCATAATTATAAATTTTACCAATCCCAATTCAATAAATATGCAGAATATGCTAAACTCAGACCAAAAATATGTTTAGACTAGATTCAGGCAAATCATTTTATGATTAACTTAAACAAAAGTAAAATACTATATTAGTTAAATACTAACTTGACTTTTTTGCTTTCATTTCATTAAGATACAATTCATCAAGGAAATTCCATTTTTATAAAATTCTTAACTTAAAGAAGCAATTATCCAGTTAATTTATTATATATATGGTTGTGAATTGTCACCAAGCTAGAACTTTCTAAACTTACTCATCAATCATTATTAGTATATACCACTAATGAATTGTGAAAATGTTTTAGTGAAGCTAGTGACAACTGACAATAATAGTTCATATCATAGAAACTTTCATCTCCAATACCTGTATCTTAATTTAAAATACCAATTCAGTATCTTAATAAATATAATTATATTGGCAAAATTATTTTTAAAAAATGGAAATTAGTACACCACATAATTAGACTAGTAAATTTGTTTAATTTAAAGCAGAAAAAATAAAGTGCATGTGGTAAAATTTTGCATCTTATTCATAAATACTTATTATTTTTGAATTTACCTAAATTATTTTTTGTAGGAGTTTTGGTAGGTGGTTTGGTAGTTACTTCATCACTATCACTTGATTCTTCTGAACTAGATTCTTCTTTTTGGGAAACTTTTTTAGAAATTTCAACTTTTTTTGTTTCCTTTTCTTTAGTAGCTAAATTATTTTTTGTAGGAGTTTTGGTAGGTGGTTGAATAATTTCTTCACTATCACTTGATTCTTCTGAACTAGATTCTTCTTTTTGGGTAACTTTTTTAGAAATTTCCACTTTTTTTGTTTCCTTTTCCTTAGTAGCTGTTTATTTTAAGATAACGTAAATATACATAATAAAATAATATATACTTATATTATTTTTTGTAGGGGTTTTGGTAGGTGGTTGAATAGTTTCTTCTTCACTGTCACTTGATTCTTCTGAACTGGAATCTTGTTTTTGTATAACTTTTTTAGGAACTTCTAATTTTTTTATCTCCTTTTCTTTGGATACTAAAATTTAATATGAAAATTAACATGACAAAATAATATCTAATGTTTATATAATTAAGATATGAATAACATAAAGAATTATAATTATAAAATAATTATTTTATTATATTAAGTATACATTTTGCTTTTTTAGATTTGGGTTTTAGAATTTCTTCGGTTTCTTCTGCCTTAATTTCTATATTCAAATTCATGAATAATAAAAAAAATTAAAAAAATATACCTTTTTTTCTTTTCAATTTAGAATTTTCTTGATTTTCAGCCTTGGCCATACCATTAATCTGCTATAAATGATATTTAAAATAGAAATTTGCAATTCATACCTTTAACTTTTTCGCTACAACCATGTTTGAAGGAAATATAGATTTATAATATTTTTAGTTACACGAAGAAAATAGGGAACTAAATTTTCAACATTGATCTCTATTCTTCCCAGGAAATGGCATGTATATATTGTTAACAATAAAAGAAATCCTTGCAACTAAACTTTTAATTTATGATAAAAATACAAATGATCTATCCTTACCAGATACCAATTTTACCGATTTAGATGTATTTAAATATATATAATTTTAAGTAAAAATTTAAATAACATTTACACACCCATGTAGTGTTGTTAAGTTCCAGATTTGGGACAATTTTAAGAACAGCATGATTAAGATTTTAGTCATATTAATATGATATAATGCTGGAAGTTTTGTTCATAGGTTGCAATTAGGTTTGAATCCCTATTTGTTAAATTTTGGGGCTAACATATTATTATTTTGGCTAAATTGTGAATCCTACCGTTTTTAAAACGTAACAGGCCGTTAAACAACACTATTACCAGGATTGTAGTCAACTCTACTTCAATTTTATTGTCTGAATTTTTCCATACTTATCTTAATCTCATATGCCCTGCCCTGCCCTGCCCTGCCTAGCAAATCTCATCCTCAACTTGCAAATTACCTTCCTTATCATTTTAAAACAAAGTTTTGTTCAAAGATTTTCATTGTCAAAAAGATGAATCAGTTAAACTTGTGAAACAGCAGCCAGTTTAGTATTTTAGTCATAATAATATTAAGCCAACCTCAGGCAAATAGAGATCCAAGCTTTTCTGCCACCTTTGAGAAAAATTTAGACTTACATATTGTTATTTTGATTTAACCCAAATATATCTCTTTACCAACAATAATAAGAACAATAAAGTAACACAATATTGTAGAATCATATTTGTTGAGCTACCAATAATCAGATTAAATCATCAGACTTATCAATTGTGAATTACGCCCCCCCCCCCCCGCAATACATTTCAAGCAGAATCACGCAACAAAGTTGGCAGACATTAAAATCAGAAACATTCCACCAGATCACACTGCACAAACACTAAATATCTAGAGGAGCAAGAATAAATTTTGGCAAATATCTTTTACAACATATCCGTATTCTAAACAATAACGTATACTATTTAGATAATTGGAAAATTATCTTTCATATAACATTTCATATTTTGCGACATGGGCGTAACAAGGCATTTGAACAAAAGCTCATCGTATTGAGAAATATTTAGCACCTTTATAGTTAGGTTGCATTTGATATGTATTTATTTTTTTTTAAATTATTTTTTAAAGTTTTCACATCACGTGGTTACGGTTTAAAAATAAACCATAAATGCTGAGGTAAATTATTATAAGCATTAATTTAAAAAACAAGATGGGTAAAATTTTCTTTTCTTCATTAATTTAGGTATATATTGATACAGATCTTATAAATTATTTTGTCTTAATATTGTATTCTGAATATTAGATGACAAAATTGCCTTATTTACTCATTCCTCCTTAATTTTTTTTAACTATTTATGATTAAAATAATTTTGTCAGATATTTATTTCACGTCTATATACAATTAATAGCAATGTATTATAAATCAAGAAAGTTGACCCAAAATGCAAGTAAGAGTCTTAAAATAAATTGATATATAATGTTTATTGTTGTTAAACGGCGCTGCGAGCCTAGTTTCTATTTGTTATAAATGAAATATATTATATATCTATATTATAATTTTCCGATGTCCTCACTACGTCATCGTGACATCATGTCAACGCTACGTCATGTCATCGCTACGTCATGTCATCGGTACGTATTTAATTTTATTTTTTTTATTTGTTGATTTTATTTATTTATTTTATACAAACAGATGATACTACCAACAGTCTTAATTTATTTTTAAATAGATTATATTTTTTATAATTTTTAGCGATTATTATTTTTGCCATTTAGAACGGGAACCATATTTGTTAATAACATTTTATCACATTTGATTTTGGAAAAATGGATAGATATCTATTATAATAATCCTCAAAAAACGTCAATCAAATTTAGCCAATAGTGATCTTTTAAAAAAAATTTGTCCAATAAAAATGATTATGGGGTAATCGGTCCAATGGTAATCATGTAACAACCTTAACATTCATTCAATTTTATAACACATTTTACCATCTTCACTTCATAAGGTTTTTATTTTATAGTTTTTATAGTTAACCTACAGGAAACGTTAATATATTTAAATACTCTTTTAAACAAAGACCTCCTATCATAGATTTAAATCAAATATGAGGTCAACCTGATTGTCTCACAAAAACTCTGTGGTCGTATCCATTGGCTATTTAGAAGATTATTGGCAAGGGTCAAAATCCAATGTCTTAATTTATTAGGTAGCAATTAAGATTGATTGTTAAGGGAGAAATTAAAAGAGTATTTATGAAAGTCTTAAAAGCATTTAAATAATTTTTCATGATAAATGTAGGTTTTATATGAAATTCATGTGTATATTTAATAGTTCCTTTCTAAAATAATCATTTTTATTATTATTCCAAAACTGGAGATAGAATAGACACCAAATTTTATTTTTATAATTTTAATAAATATTATTCTATTCTCCAAATAACTTTTCTTTAAATCCAAAAAATTTAATAATTAACTAAAATATTGTTTTAAGCTGCGTCCAAACTGTTTTAAAAAATCCTTAAAATTTTTACAAATTATTAACAACATTTTGGACACATTTAAGTTTTAAAAAAATTAAAATATTCAAAATGTTTGATATGATTCAATTATTAGTTATTAATTAAAAGATAAGTAAATATTTAATTGTATTTATTATTATATATTACCTTTCAGTTATTAAACTTTATATGAACTTATTAATGGTTATATTTAAATTTTATTTATATACTTAATAAATAAATATATGTTGTAAATAATTGTATCAATATTTAATAAACAGTTGGAAAACTAATAATAACTTTTATTTTGAAAGATAATTTTTCCATAAAATATATATAAATTATTATATTTGAGTTATATAATAAAATTATAATATAAATTATAAAATATCTTTTAAGAGTAGGAATAGGAATATTTTTATTAATAACTATAGGGTTTTCATTTTCTTTGTTGTCATTATCTTGATCTAGCTATTATTCTATAATAAATAATAGTAACATAATGTACAGAATCATTAGACATAGGGATAGCAATTTCATTAAGGTATGATGCAGTTAATTTTATATACATATATAAAATAATACTGTTCCGAGATGTCAATAATTACAGAGATTATTAAGAATTAAATAATTTTGTAAAAAATGTCCACTTACTAATCCTTCAATTACCATTAAATAATTCAATCTATTATAATATAGTGTTGTATATTTTCTCATAACTTCATAATTGTAGAATGTATGTTATTCATAACTTATAATATTTTTGATGAAATGTATAAAATTTTTGTTTTACTTATATATATTTGACTATGATTGTAGTTAACCTCTTATTATTTGATAACTTAAAATATTTTATTTTTTCTATTGTAATTTAATATCAATTTCTTAAATTTAATTTTATAATTTGTAACTAAATAATAAATCATTCGGAAAGGTGGTGGTTTGTTTAAAATTTAAATTAGGATGAACATATTTTCAGCATGGTACTTTCATTTGTATTCATGAATTTCATATAATGATAGGTAAATCAGATATATCCCCTTCATTTGATGATAATTTTGAAAAATTTTTCCAATTAATATATACATATAATAGACAGATTTAATTCTTATAAACCCCTTACTATTTTTCAGGATCCAAGGAAAAAATTAATTATTCTGAATTTGTCTGGGCTTGGGAAATATTTTTCACAATTAATTAGAACTTGGACGTAGCTTGCTAAACATTTTTTAAAAAATTTTTTAATTTTAAATATGGGCTAAAAATTGGCTTGAAAATTTCTTATGAAGACATTGCCCGGCCTGATCAGAAACCAAGGCAGATGCAACTTTCATATTCTGATTGTATTTTTAAATACATTGTAATATATTTTATTTCAGTTCTCAACTACCAAAATTATTACGGTCTTTGGCAGGTTTGAGAAAATTTTCCCAAGCGCGTGGACCTGATTAGGCATAGGTGTAATATTTAACACAGAATATTTATATGGCCCTCAGGTAAAAGCTAATTTAAATATTATTTTTATTCAAAAAAATAGTATTCACTCAGTCTAAATGGGTTGGCCTTGGTATGAAGAGGTGAGCTGGGTTAAGATAGAATAAAAAATAGATATGGTTTTTAGAGATTTCCCTATCTCCAGGTTTGGGAAAAAAAATTTGAAAATTACTATGGGTTGGCCAGGCTTGAGAAAAATTTTTATAAAATTATTATGAGTTGGACTGGGCTTGGAAAATATTTTTATAAATTATATTGGGCTGGGCTTGGGGAAAATTATAAGCTTGGGCGTTTGATAATTTTTTTATTATTAACTATGGGTCAGACATTGGCCTTAAACAAGTTATTTAGCAGGCTTGTGCTCGGCCTGATCAAAAAACCAAGGCCCATGAAAATCTGATTTTTATTGTAAATTCATTATGATTATTTAAATGTTTTATTTCAGTTCACAATTACCAAAATTATTATGATCTTTCGGCTTGGATGAATTTTTCAAAATTATTATGGCTTTGTACTTTACCTGGGAATTTTTTTAAAATATTAAATATTATGTATAAATGATCAGTAATGTTAACATATTGGTATTATCAAGTAAAAGTTTTAAATTTATTCTTACTCAAATTTAATCTTAGTTTTAATGGATTGAACCTGGCCTGAAGGGGGGAAGGGGTAAAAAGAATAAAATTGGATATAATTTTCAAATAACAGGTTACATCTAGCATAAATATAAGAAGAAAGTTCTCATTCCCCGTCATTTTTGACTGGCTATCTACTAGTATTATTAATGTTATAAATATCATATACAAATCAATTATATAATATATATACCAATTGTCATGTGGTAGAATACTTGATTCACATATACATATTAAATAATATTACAGAATGCTGACTGTACTAGTGGTTATGAATGTTTGGAAGCATTAACAAGTCGTAACCTAGGTAACCTCTTATCAGATGAACAATTAAGAGTTGCCATAGGCCATCAACTTGGATGTAACATTGTTCAACCACATACATGCATCAATTGTAAAATATTAGTTGACTCCAAAGAAAGACACGGTCTAAATTGTATATATAGTCAAGACAGGCATGCAAGGCATGCAGCAATTAATTTAGCTATTAGCCGTTCTCTTACCAGGGCCCGAATACCAAACATCCTGGAGCCTACAAATTTATCATTAGATGATGGCTTAAGACCAGATGGCTTAACTTCCGTGCTTTAGTCTTTAGGGAAATCCTTAATTTGGGACTTCACATGCGTATCTTCTTTCCCAAAAAATTTAAATTCTAATCCGGTTGATATAGTCGAGAAAAAAAAACAATGAAATATTCCAAATTCACAAATTATATTTTTACACCGATCGTTATTTCTTCCCTTGGACATATGCCAAGCGGAACTTTAAAGTTCTTAAAAAATATAGGGATAAGACAAGAGCCCTTACATAAGAACCAAAAGAATTCTATTTTTTAAAACAAAACCTTCAAATCACTATTTTAAAATATAATTACTCATGTTTTTTGGGAACTTGTAGTCCCTCCGTTTTTATATAATATTGTTTTATTTTATTTTATATTTGATATTAATTTTATTTCTATATATATTTTTAATTTAAAAAATAAATGACATTAGTATCAAAAAAAAAATAAAAAATAAAGAAATTGTATACAATTAATAACGTTTATGTTTTTGATCAGTAAAATTTTCACTGTATATCCAGTTTCTTAATCTTGATTTATTATTGAAAAATTGCAAATTATTTGAAATAATATTGTACTCTAAATATTAGATAGACAATGATTAAGACTTCCTCTCAATATATCAATAAAACATAAAGTGAATATTAAGAAATGATTAATGAAATAAACAAGCATCCAAGTAGTATCTTTAAGTTTCAATTCAAGTTAAATTTCTTCTTGAGTTGTTATTAGATAATTATTGTATTTTAAAAGGGTTGAGTTTGAAACTGTGATTAATGTATAATATATTCTGAATTTAAAATAATTAAAATATAAAAATAAATTTTATAATATTTAATCCGCAAGTTGGCGGATTATTTTATAAAAATAAAATTTTTTTTTGTTTTAATATTTTTTTAGATACTATATTAAAAATATTATTTTAAGATGAATTTTCGTCCATTTCAAAAAAAATAATTTCACTGTATTAAATATTTTCTTGTGTTAAAAATTAATAATGTGAAACAATCTTGATAGCAAAATTTTTTTTTGTATTATTTTATTACATTACATAGATTAAAAATAATATTACAAATATAATAATGAGATTTTCAATATTTATAATAAATAACATAGCATTAAAAAGAATGATACATCTAGCATAAAAATACCTTATGATATTCCCTTTTTAAGTAGTAAATAAAAAATGTTATTCAATTTATATTGGTAAAAAATGTCATATGTTTAATTTAATATTTAATGGATATTAGTATAATAGTTTTTCTATACCTGTATACCTGTAAGATTATGCTATGCATAGAATCATAGGAGTAGCCAGAATTTTCTTAAAGGGTGGGGGGTATTAAAAAATTTATAGGGGCTAACCCAGACCCCATTCTCGGCTTTCGGCCGGGTTTTCCTAATGTATATATAGTCAGAAAATATTTTTACAATATAGGAGCTTAATTTTAATTTAAAAAAAATTATAATTGGTTAAGAGATGCGTGAAACAAATAGGAAATATATTTTTATTATTTTATATCAAATATAATAAATTACATATATGTATATACACATTAATACAAAAGCATGGTAATAATTTATTCCAAACAAGTTTAAGAAATTTTATTATAAAAGGTAAGTAGACATATAGTTGATTGATATTATATAGAATTTAGAAAATATTAGCTAAAATTCCATTTTTACAGATATATTTGACAATATAGAATATATTACAGTTAATATTTGAACAAACTTTACTAGTCTTAATAATAAACATAAGCAACAATTTGTGTTCAATTCTTTAACGCCATCTATTTGTTTAAAAAAAAAATATTATTCATCCCAATTGATGTATCTTATTAGACACTGACGCTACTGAAATATAGAATTATTTTTTTCATTTACATTCTTTAAAAGATATTTTCTGATACCCTTATCAATATTTTATAGTCCTCTGTAAATTTATAACTATTGGTAAAAATTATTTGATTGCCATACGATCATAGATAAAATTAGATATACTGTAAATCTAAGACACATAATATACTGTTGTGCATTAATTTATTTATTTATTTAATTTATAATTTAATTTTATCAATAATTTCATAATTATTTTTTACTTTGATTAAGATAAATAAATTAAAGTTACTCACTTTAAAAAATTATATTTATATATTATATTATTTAGTATAGATATATTAAAAGTAATTTTAATATATTTTACTTTTGTGTCTTAAAACTTATCTTTGGCTAATATTTTATTTCTTAAAAAACATTTTTGGTTTCGCTTTTTTTTATATAAATACTTTTTTCCAAAAAAAGTATAAATTATAATCAATAGTTTTAGTTTAAAAAAATATTAACTTTCACATTCTTTATTTCATTATTGTTTAAGATAAATGCATACATTTTTGCGGGATTAGAAATAAAAGAGGACTAAGGAGGATATTTTTATTTAGCATAAAATGATATTCACAAATATTGATAAATTTTTGAAGGGGGCGGTGAATTTCCCCTTGTCCCCATCCCTGGCTACGATTATGAATATAATAAATATTTGTTAACTAGAGTTGAATCGGATTATATTTTTTAAATAAAGTTAACTATAACAGATATAATTTACCTTAAATGTTAATTTAGTTTTCTGTCCCTTTGGAGGTTAACTATAGATAGATAGAAAGAAAGAAAGAAAGAAAAGAAAGAAAGAAAGAAAGAAAGAAAGAAAAAAAGACTCTTAAAAACTTTTATATACTTAGACATTATTCATTCTTTGGAGAAAAAGCCGGGGGGTCGCATCTATTCCTTGCTTATAAAGGAACTTACTTAAATAATCAATTCGAGTGATTATTTTTATGTCACATAGGTCAATGTTCCTATATGATTATTTCCAAAATTTTAGGTTACTATATATTATTATTTACATTTAGACCTGTGTACCGACAGAACTAATGGTGGTCGGTGCGAGTTTCAAAGGTTTAATTGGCAGACAAAGGCGAGCCAATTTTTAGCCACTTTACTCGAAGTACAGTTATAAATTTTTATTATATAAAAATAATTTTATTCAAATTTTCCGGATATAATGATGATCTTCCATATTTTTCTGGGAAAAAGCATTAAAAAAGTGATACACCAAAAATATTAATTAAGAAATGAAATATAAGCCAAATTCAAATATTAAGAAAAAAAATGGATTTTATAAAGCTACTATTAATGTGTCCTCAAAATTTTTAAATTTAACTTATTTATTTCCTAATAAAAGCAAAATTATATTATAAAATTATTAATTAAAGTAAGTGATAAATTAAAAAAAAACATAAAAATAAAATTATCCCACAATATTGTTTTATTTCCCATTGAAATATTATGAACATCCAAAAACACCTCGAAATGAATGAAAATGAAAAAAAGTAATTCTATAAATTAATAAATATATCATCTATAAATATTTAATTTTGTACCAAGATCATCCTTAAGAAAATTGATTCAGGGTAAATAGGAAATTATAAATATTTAGTATAGATCGATCATGAAAATATATCGAAAGAGGAGATTATAATAAATTTGAAAAAAATTGATGAAGGTACATTCTATATTTATAATGCTATAAATATTTATCTTAAGTAATGATGCTATGAGATAACGATTCCATGAAAATATGAGAATTTGATTCAAGTAAAATATAGATTAATATTGAATTGAATATTAACATAATTTTTATTAGTTATTATTGATGAATCTCGATCTAACTATGATCAAACACTAATTTTATAACCATTATTTAATAATAAAAATGGTATCTGATTATTTTTATAGGTGATAATATACGAATACATTTTAAATAATGATAGTTGTTGTCGCGTAGCTAACGTGGGTGGGGGGGGGGGGGTGAGAAATCCCTGTGTTTATCGATAATATATATATTATAGTGTTTAAGGGGAAATGGTAGGGATTCCGGGAAAATTTGTAGAGATTAGTGGAAGTGTAAAGGTGATAATGTACTGTAGAAGTGATATCTAGAAATAGGAGAAAAATATAAATTAAATTAAATAATTAAATTATAGCTATTTAGAAATAATTTTAAAATTCTTTAGAAACGCAAAATTTGACAACTTTATTAATAATTTCCAAAAACACAATTTAAAATCATTTTATTAAGTTTTTTAAAAACGCAAAATTTGTCAACTTTATTAATAATTTCCAAATAGCATGTAATTACCAAATTTTATAATAATGTTTTTTTTTATAAATGTTTGGGTTTTTATATATTTTCTTTTTTTTGCAATAAGAATTAATATTGACAAATTAAAAAATTCGAAATTCATAACAATTTTATAATAATTTAATATTACATTATAAACATTCAAATATAAAAAAAAAACTAAATATTCAAATATATTCATAAAAAAAATATATAAAAACTAAATATTAAATCTAAAAATTCCCTTAACAATAATAATCAAATATATAATTTAAAAATTCAAGTACAATAAATATTCAAATTTGAGTTACATTACCACAACAGTTGCTTTATTAAAAATAATCTTCCCAACCTATAAAAATAATTTCTAGCTATATATTAGCCTAAGGAAAGCCAGTCGGAGGTCGGATAAAAGCGGGTCTGGGGATGAAGCTCCCCATAAATTGATTAAATCCGGGCATGACTAAAATACGCGTCCCCAGACACTACGCGTCCCCGGACACTACGCGTCCCTACGCGTCCTTGGTCAAACGAGTTTAATTTATATAATATTAATAAAAAATCTTATTTAGCTTTATAAGATGAGTTAAAAAAAATTTTTTATGATTTAAAAAAAAAATGATAACTTAGTAAAATTTTTAAAAAATTATTTTTTTTACATGAAAAAACTACGCGTCCATACGCGTCCCCGGTCAAGATACAATTTTTTTAAAAAAATAAAAGCAGATTCATATTGTTTTTCCATAATTTTACTAAGTTACCACTTTTTTTAAAATAAAAAAAACATTTTCTATATCCATTTAATGAGCTAAATATCAATCTGCTTTTATTTTTTTTTAAAAAAATGTATCTTGACCTGGGACGCGTGGTTTTTTTTATGTAAAAAATTAGTATTTTAAAAATTTTACTGAGTTACCACTTTTTTTTAAAATAAAAAATAACATTTATCCATAATTAGCTAAATATGAATCTGCTTTTATTTTTTTTAAAAATTTGTATCTTGACCGGGGACGCGTAGGGACGCGTAGTTTTTTCAGGTAAAATAATAATTTTTTTGAAAATTTTACTAAGTTATCATTTTTTTTTTAAATCATAAAAAATATTTTTTAACTCATCTTATAAAGCTAAATAAGATTTTTTATTAATATTATATAAATTAAACTCGTTTGACCGGGGACGCGTAGGGATGCGTAGTTTCCGGGGACGCGTATTTTAGCCATGCCCTTAAATCCCACCCTTTAATATTGGCTACGCCTATATTTAGATTTAAAATAAATATCATTTTAAAATTAATTCGATAATAATCAATCCACAAGGTGGCGCTTTATTATATTTATAGAAAAATCATATAAAAATTATTTAATTATAAACTTTAGTCTATTTATCATCAATGAAAAATATTTATTGAAACAAATTATGTTTTAAATTGCTAGATTGAATATAAATTTTAGTGTTTATCCCAATGGCGAAGTCTGGGGGGGGGGAGGTTAAACACCCCTCCCCTCCCATGAAAAAAATGAAATTTATTTTTAAATTTTTTTATTTTATTTTAATTTTACAATTCTTAAAATTTAAAATATAACTATTTTTATGCTTTTAATATTTTGATCTATAACATTAATCGATTATTTATATATTTTTTAAATAAATTTTAAATTATATGCAAATAACCTATCACGTTTTTCATATTTCCTTTTTAAAAAAAAAATCTACTTTACCAATTTTATTGTGTAGCAAAGCTACAACTACATTAAGTCTCATATTTTGAAAGATGATAGGATTTTTTATAAATCTATATTATATTTTTCCGATGTCCTCACTACGTCATTGTGACGTCATGTCATTGCTACGTCATGTCATCGTTACGTATTTATTAATTTTTATTAATTAATTTATTTTTTATAAAAGCAAGACTCAAATAAAAAGCTGCTATAATCCTGGTAAATAATATTTTTAATGTTAATAATGATAAAACTTATTTTAGATATTTAGTTTATTTAATTTTTTTTTTGGTTGCCTTTATGCTTCTAGATTCTTTGTTCTATCTTGAATCTTGGTAACATTTTTAAAAATTTTCGTGTATAACTAATTACCTATTTATTTATACTGTCTATCGAGCGGATTGAAGATTAAACTAATTTACTCATAGACTTTAGAAGAGTGCTTTCAAATGTTTGACAAACTTCATACTTAGGACTGCGTTTTAATATCTGTTTATATCAAATTTTTGAAAATATATTTAAAATATAATGAAATTTAAATTACTTTCTATATTTATTAAACAAATTTACAAGAAAATAAATTAAACATCTAGAAAAGATCATAGAATCATAAGTTTCAAAAATATCTTAAATCGGGAAAAGATAAATCCTAATGTTTTTAGACCAAATTGATTTTTGATAATTTAAAATATACCTGTTTAGGAATTCAGCCTAAAATTTGCCATAATTTATATTTCGCTTACAACTGGTATTTATCGGCTAAAAAATGATCGAAAAACTATTAAAAACTAATCGTGCATTACATATTGTTCATTGCTTCTATAATTTTGCTTCAAGCATGATTGCCAATTTTTTTATCGCTAAAATTGTTTTCCTTTAAACTATCTACCAAACGGGTTGAAGGTAAAGAAATATATAATACGCACTAATTACTGACATGAATTTCTGAGATAAAGCGTCGAGATGTTTGACTAACTTAACGCTCTAGGACGTGATATCATAGTTAGTTTTTGGTTCAAAATTCTGTTTCTTGTTTTTACAATCATATGAGCTAGTCGCGTTTCCAAAGAAAATAACTTACTTTTCTATATCTTCTAAAGAAGGAATAGGTTGGAGGTTCGCAAAGTGATTTTTTCGGCACAAACCCGAATTTTCAAATTTTTCTTTGTCTGCGCCCGACCCCAGCCCGAGCACACATTTTTAGAAAAAAATTTCTATAATTTGAGTTTATTTATTATAATATATAAGAAACGATGGAAAATTATTCGTATTTATTGACACATTGCCCTTAAATAAAAGTATATTTAATTCCCATAATCTAATCAGTATATTCATATAAAGTCGCATTTTATCTAATTTGTTATATATAAATTTTATTCAGTTTAAATATGAAAAGTAAAGTTAAAATGCAATCAAATCTGAAAAATTATTGTGATTAACTACAAATAACGATGTTGAAAAAAAGATGATATAATTGTTTGTATAGAGAAAAAATTTTCTAAAAAATATAATAGTAAATATATTTTAAAAAAAAACATATCTATATCAGTTATTCTGATTGACATTTTGGTGAAAAAAGAAGTTATTTATATTAATTAGGATATTTGTTATTATTAATATTTATTTGTCGGGTCTGGTTTCGATTCGGGCACATCTTAAAGCCTGACCCGAGCCTAAGCCCAAAAAATCTTTTATGTCCGAGCCTAAGGCTCGGGTTGCGCCGGGCTTCAAATAGCCCGGCCCCTCTAGAGTAAGTTAAGATGCCAAAACATTACCAATTAAATTTGTTAGGAATTTTCAAACGTAACAAGGTAACAACTGGAGGGGTTGGCAAGGAATTCAAATGGACGAAACACTGCCACTGAACAGTTGTATTAATGAAGTCTCTAGAGTGAGGTGAGGTATGGATAAACTCAGTTTGATCAAATTTTATTTTTTTACATTAGCAAAAGGATTCCCAGTCGATAGTAAGTAAGGAATTATGTTTTAAATTGGATAAGATAATAGATAAAAAAATGATAAAAGGATAATGGGCAAAGCTTTCTAATCGAACTAGGGGAATGCTAATACAGAGCTTCTTTGTTTAAAAAAAGAGATATTATGAATGTCATTTTCCATCAATTTGAACGCGCAAATTAAATTGATTCCACTAATATCCATGCCAAGTTTTACTATGGAATTTATTTTCGTCGTAATCGAGTATAACACCCTTTATTTTACGAGGTTGAAGTCGGTGCTGCCCGCCCAAAAGCATAGCCTAGATTTTCAAACCAAGCCGAGCAGCTTGGACAAAACATTTTAATGGCCAGGCCTGAAGCTCACGGTATTTTTTTAAAATTCTAACTTTTTTCTTTCAAAAAAGTTATCATGAGACGGAAAACTTGTAAATAATTGTATTTTGAGCCAAAATTATTTCTAAAGGTCTACATGTCCCCAGTCTAGTGTTCAACATTTGCTCAAAATTCAATAATCTTTAAAGATCCATGCCCTTTTGAAGATCAAAAAATGTGAAGATTTTTTTTTTAGTGTGTTGTTAAACGGCTCGATTTTCAAAAATGACCAATCCAAAAATTAAGCCAAAAAAGTGAAGCAAGCTTCGAGATTTGGTTAATAGATGATCAAACCATTCTACTATCGATAAGTAAAATCGGCTTAAGTAATATTATTAGATAAAATAGGGTTAACCGTTTTTAAAAATCTAACGGACATTTTTCATTTTTCTCAAAAATACTTCTTTGTCAATTTTTTTTGATCTTCAAAAAATTTTTGCTTAAAATCTTGGGCGAATCAGGTGCTCATTTGAATATTTTTGTTAAACCTTGTCCCAGTCTATCATAGTAATTGAAATAATCACATTATCCCTGAAATTTCTTGAATAAGCTCGATTCGACCATCCTGGAACATTGATTCGACCTAATTTAGCAAATAGCTTTTAATACAATAAAAAGTGTTTAAAAAAAACATAAATGTTAAATAATACTATCACTTCCATTGTTTGTCACAGTACCATTATTTAAATAATAATGAAGAAAAATAATATATATATTCTTTTAATTAGAACTCTTAATTCCTAACTAAAAATTATCCCCATATTTACTATGTATTAATATATTTTTTTATTATTAGGATATTTCCATTTCCATCACCTAGATGTATTTTTTGTCGGGCGTTATTTTTGTGTCCTATCCTGGTTTTCCCATTTTTCAAATAAATTATTATCCGATTATCCAATAATTTTATGTCGCACACTTTACTCTACTAACTTTTCTTAATGAAGAGGAAATTATGGAATATTGGATATACTTTTAGAAATATATTTAACTAGTGTTGCTAACCGGCTCGGTTAGTTTAGCCTATTTTTTAAAAAAGGGCTCCCTCAAGATTTTAGACCAAAGTAAGTTATCCAAACCACTAGATTTTGCCCACAGGTGGAAAAAAGTATGGACATGTTGCCAAAATTTCCAGGCTTAGGTTATAACATTTTGGCTAAAATCTTTTCTCCTATTTAACAAAGAAAAAAATATTACGTTTTAATCAATTGATGGAAAAAAAATGATGCAAACGATGTGTTTAAAAAGTAATTTTAATTTTGATAACGGAAATTAATGAACAAATTTTAGAAATTTTTAAAATTTTCATATAAAACGTATACAAGTTTCAGATCATAATAATGATACATATCAGATAAAGATTATATATATATTATATATAATATATAATATATATATAAATATAAATATAAACAAATGTAAAAATAAGTGCCATTTAATCTTCTTCTAGATTTTTTAAAAAATCAGACTTCATGTTGCACCATGTTTGAATATTGCTCGTCCAATTGTGGGCTTTGATATATTTTATTTTTAAGTTTATTTTATAAATTGTTAAGGGGCTATGGTTATGTAAGAGGTAATGAGTATAGTTGGACAATGGCTAAATGTCGGTTTATTTTTCTCAATTTAACGACGCGTGGGGAAAAAAAATTCGTTAACATTAAGGCGTTTTAATTTATATTAGTTTCTTGGGTGGCTATAAATTTAAGAAAACCCCAAGGCCAAGGTGATAGGTTTTACGAAAACTCTATTTAGCTGGATAAAAATATAGTAATCCCAACTGTAGTTATGCCTATATGTCCTAAAAACTTCCAATAAATAAGTTTAAAACGGAGTTCTGTATTGTTTTTTTTTAAAATTGGCAATAATTTAAACGGCAATTAATTTATATTTAATTTAAACATTCTAAAATTGCGATTCAAATTAAATAATATTCAATTTAAACTAAATAATTTTTAGTAATTTTAAATAGAAGTTAAATAGAAGTCTAAGCAATCCGAACAGAAAGCCAGAAAAATTCTCCCGGGATATATTGGACAAATTATTTTTAAGGGCCGGACATCACAGAAGTTTTGAAATTAATTTTAGAGAAAAAGAATGTAATAAAAAAAAAAAGAAAGAAGAAAAAAAGGAAATTTGCAAATTTTTGAGAAAATTTGTTTATAAAATAGTGTTTATTAGTATTGTATAGTTTATTCCTAGATTTTTAAGATTGATTTCTTCGTGAACTAATTTTTAATACAAGAAATTTCTGAGATTCTTTTATTAGAAAATATAAAAGTATTATGAAAATGAAAACTTTTCCTAATCATATCCATGGGGTTGGGGGGGGGGGTCACTGATATGAATAAATCAAATATTATTAATTGATGATTTAAGAATTTGACTTTCATGATGAGTCTAGTCCACCTACATACTCAAATTACTAAAAATTATTTCCCAAAATAAATTTTAAAACAAACAAATATTTGTATTATATGAAATGCACTTTTAAACATACCCTTTTGATATATATAGTGTATAATATTAATAATACTCTTGCATATATACATACATTAGTCGATGGGATGGCAATCACTGAATTATGTATTTCGACCTAGTTCTTAAATTATAAATCTAGTAAAACTATAATATGAATTAAGAAAAATCACACTTGGACTCAATCTATATAATTTTAAGATAAACTAAATCTAATCAAAGATAGAATATTTTCAAACGACTTTTTCATGATGGCAATTACACATAAGTAGCTAAATTTCCGATCCCACCATTCCAAAGATATAGTATAACAAAAACAGGCTATTTAAAAGATAGATTTATTATACTATATAAGTGATAGTGACCCGTGTCACTTATTTGAATGAATGGAATCCATATTATCACAAACAAAACAAATATAATTATTATATTTTTAAGCGTAACTAAACTGTAATAGCCTAGGTATACTACAAATGTCAAGGTAAACTGCAAATGCTTAGGCATATATTATGTATATATACATAAACTCCATTGAGTTGAGATTCATTTCCTCATGATTTAAACAGGTTATATAAATTATATTACTAGACATATTCAATTATAAAGTAATATAAATTATTAATTATATTTCATCCAATCAAATAGATTAAAAATTATCTGAAAAATAAATATATACAAATTTTATATAAAAAACATTAAAAAGAACTTAAAAAAAAGTTAGACATATCACCCTAGAGAGGAGTGAATTCGTAAAAAATCCGAAATCTTTATTTGCCTTTGGTTTTGGTAATAATAATGATCTCATTTCCTATCGAATATGCTCTAGGTGTTTGTAACTACTGGTATGAACACTGTGTTTGTGAGATAGAATTTGTTCAAGGCATAAGTAATATACCATCCGGGCATAAACCGTTTCCGTTTAAAGGTCCACTAGTTCAAGATTAGATGGGATATTAATATTTTTAAGGCAGCTGTGGGAATGTTAATAAATTTATTGTGGGTTGCCGTCCGCGGAGAACCTGCAATATCGATGTACAATCAACGCAAATGGAGGGTACAACTGGCATTATTACTGCTATGCGTAATTGTTCACCAGTCATGAAGAAGTTTAAATTAGAACTGAGGATAGCTTCCAACCATTCATTATGGCCAAAGTTTGCATTTAATATTATGTTATTTAAGTTATCTTCGAAGCACCTGTTTAAATGAAGTATTCAACGTAACTGATGCATTTTTGCTTTATAAAAAAATGCATTATTCAAATCGTAAACAAAAATTATGTTTTATTAAAATTATTAAGTTATTATTTAGATCCCCGTCTATGTAAATGAGAAAAAACTTGTGATATTTGTAGATTTTTTCATACTTTAAGAGTTTTAACAAGTGGGATGTAGAACTTTTTATTTTTCGCTTGGGAGAGTATGTAAATGTTGATTAAAGAAAAAGGATATATAATGGAGAAATTATGATGCGAAAAATTATGATTTTTTGTTTAACTTAGATTTTAATTTTTACTTTTTAATTTTTTACTTTTATTTTTCTTATATTAATTTTATTTTTCTTTATTTTGATTATGTTTTTCACTTTGTATTTGATTATAGTTATTTATTTAATAAAGATTAATAATCAGATTTTAGTAAATATATATTTTTTATTTCTATTTTATAAGGTTCTGATTCCCAATATCAAATCTTCCAAATTGTGACAGTAACCAGCGATCAAAGTAGCATCTCAGTCTTTTTCAATGCTGGAGACTGGACGACATGAGGCGGACAAGCTTGTACCTAAAAGGTAAGAACTAAAGATAGGTCAGGTTCTATAGAAGTTGATATAATATTGATGATCAGTTGAGCGGCTAGGGAACATAAAATAAAGGATGAAAGAGAATGTTGTATCGTAGATTGGATACTGATACCAACAACTTGCTAGTAGGTGTGAAGAAAGGATGAGTAAGAAAATTTTATCAATAATTTCGAGGAGACCCTTGATTTAAGTTTTATGAGAAACTAGCAAATCCCTGCATTGATCTGAGGGGTAAAGGATTTTGTAAATATTAAAATAGTTTTTACATAAAAAAAGGATTGATGTGCAGTAAGGATATTAAATAATATGCTTAATGGTATAATTTTTTCGTATAATAATGTTAAAATGATTTATATGATTAAATAGCATATTACAAATATGTTTGACTGAAGCTGATGCACTTATCTTATCTTTAATTTGTCTCATTATACATAAGAAAATCTAAGATAGTAATAAAACAGATAAAAAAAATAAATAACGTTCAAAATTACATTATCATTATCCGTAAAAAAGGTTAATGATGCTTACTACCTTGAGGTATTACCTATCAAATTTGTATTTTGTTTATTTTTCATTTGGATAGGCACTACCGAATATATTTATAATATATATTTGAAAAATAGTCATTTTTGGAAAGCGTCAGTGGCCTAATGGGCAAGAGATCCAATCCGATAGTTGTGGGTTCGAATCCTAGCAATGATCATATTTTTTTTAGTAGTATGTATCAAATAAAAATTGTAAAATCACGATTCGCTCGGTATTTTCTTTGTGTAAATATCATTAACCTAAAAAAAGGTAAAATGAATGAATATTTTTTATTGTTGCCAAAATATTAATATAAATACGATTCTAACGAAAGACGTATCATATAAATTTGTATAAAGAATTTATTATAAAACTTTTAAATATATCAAGTTCAAATAATAATAATAATATAAATCGTAATTAAATGTTCACTTTGTACTATTCAATATCATATGGCATAATTGTATATTGTAATATTCACAATTTACCGGCGAATGAATATATTGTATACTTTAACTTTTATAGTTTAAATTTTAGAATAATATATATTAGCAATTTTACATATTTAAATAAAGTTTTAAATTAAAACCAATCAACTCCAACATGCGGTTTGAATATTATTTAATAAAAGATTTATACAATATAATAATCTATTAAATAAAAAATAATTATTATTAATTTAAATTAATTTATTTTCGAATATGTCTAGTAATTAATTTTCGTAACTTGTTTAAAACATAAGAAAATGAATTTCAACTGAATTTATAGAGGATATAGAATTTTTTTTTTACCTAAACAATTGCAGTTTACTCAGTCATTTTTACTAACCCTAGACATTAGCAGTTTACCTATGTATTTACAGTTTGGTCAAAACCATTTTGAAATATCAAATTTAAGAAATAATATTTTACCATATACAGAGAAACATATTGCATTTACATCCTGCACAACAATCAGGTGTAGTCATACAAAATCCATTATGACCTAGACACCTCTTTTGAATTCTCTTCTCAATTTCTCTTGGATATAATAATACATTAAAACATTAGATATTTCATCAAAATTGAAAACATTCAAGTTATAATTTATGGCATCGATTAAACTAAGGACTGCTACCATGATTTTCTATAAGGGGAAAATACTTTTGGGTAGCTTCCTTCTCACTATATTTTACTGGAGGACTATAGACCCACTTTTTACAAGCCTTTGGCCAGGTTACATTTTTTAAAAGAGAAACATCTTGTTTTTCTAACAATAATTTTTAAATAATTCGTTATTTTTTTATAGGAAGATAACTTACTCATTATTATTGAGTAAATTAAAATTTTAATATACATGAAATAAAAATAACTTTTATGGCATATAATTTTTATTAAACAAAATTTTTTGTTTGAGAATTTAGAGTGGCATTAGTTTTTTCAAAAAAATTAATATAATATCCTCACTATTAATTTAATATTCTCCTTCCTTGGGTTAACTATACATTGGTTTTACTGTAAATTTTCTTTTTAATGCCTTTTCTCTGAAAAACTTATATTTTAGAAAAAATTATTATTTTTTGTCATTAAATTTTTATTATTTATGAAATCTTTCAAATCTGAAAAAGAAATTTTAAGCGACTGAAACAGTTTGATTATAATCATATTTTTTTAAACACAATGTTTTGCATCTTTTGGCTTTCGCATTTATACTGCCTTATTGCACTTTTATATAATAAAATACTAAATTCAATCGTCTACAATCTTTCTATACGCATGGTACCGATTATTTTTTCATTTTCACCTTGATTACATGTTTATCCCAAGCATGTTATACATTTCCTCATGTGTTTATGTATGAAACCTCACGACAAACCGGAGATGTTTAAAATACTATCTCCTCTTGCCTTCGGAACGTTGATTTTTACCATCAAAACCAAAAGTTACATTTTTTTGAGATGTAACGACAAAATAACTATAACTAATTATTTTTTAAAATTTTAAACATTAATAACATATCAATCAATTTCCCGAATTTTAAGTTACCGTTTATTATTATTTACATTATGCGCTCCAGCTGAAAGCTTATTATTTTGAGAAAAACGATCAGGTCGATACTAATGAAAATAATTTTAAAATCAAATAAAAGTTTACAAAAAAATAAATTAAGGTAAATTTCCATGTAACTTAATTACTTTAACAAAATATAACTTGTAACCTTTAATTAACTCTGAAGGATTTGTAACCGTAATTATTTAATTTTTAAAAGTAACTTTAAACAACTAGAGATTTACTTCTGGAGCTTACTACGTCCCCTTAAATATATCACCAATAAGGTTATCATATTTATATACCTGATTATCTTATATGAATAATTATATAATTCGCGTTATTTTTTCTTCTTACTTATTTTGTCTCGCGAGATCCCTTGGATGATATAAATTATATTCTTCCATTTCCGATTCCAAATTAACACTGGCATCTAAGTGACATATCTCATTCATTAGAATAACTATGAAAAGGCAGATAAGTTGACATGAATATTTCATTATAAATAATGTATATATATTTATAGAAAGAATGTTCTATAGAAATAGTATATTTAAACTTATGTTTTAAAAATGCGTAATAATTTTGAACAAATTGAAAACAGACGGGTTATATAATCTAGGGCTGTGTAGACACAAATTTTTCACCGATCTGATATTACTAAAAAAACCGATCCAATATTTATATAATTTTTATTTACTCTTTATCATTGTATCAATGTCATAAATGTATCTATATTCTATTTTTAATAATACCAACTAACATTCGCGAATAATTAAGTGTATTTTATTTATTTTTATTCTCCAAAAGTTAATAATTTCAAATAATATATTTACAATGTTTATGGAAGAATGTAATGTTCTACAACAGCTTAATTTTGAAGATTTTTAAAAAGGGCTAAATCAAAATATAATTTTACCTAAAAACGCCAAATATTATAACTATAATTTCAATACAATATAAATAAAAGTAAAACGAATAATCTCTCCTTAACGACACCAGTCAATCTTGTACGGCCGTGAAATGTGATAATGATAAAATCCTCCTCTTTAAGTCACTTCATTCTGGGAATCACGAGACATACTTAATATAAATTATTGCGCTTTTGTTAGAATTGGTTTCAATTTAAAAAAAAATTTTTAAATTGGTTTATGCTACTATATTGTTTCTTGTTTGTGTAACCATATGAGCTAATCGCGTTTCCAGAAAAAAAACTTCCTTTTTTCTTTCTACTAAATAAGTAATTAGTTACGATGCCAAAATATTACTAATTAAATTTGTTGTCTGAGAATTTATGGAATTCAAACGAAACAAGGCTACTTTAATTTTATCGGAGGGAGAGGAATATCAAATGAAAAAAATTCTGTAACTGTACAGTTGTATTAGTGGAGTTTCTGGAGAGGTATGAATATTCAGTTTTACTAAATGTTATTATTTCTTTTAGTTAGCAAAAGGATTCCCAGTCAATAGTAATTAAGTTAGGAATTGTGTTTTAAATTGAATAGGAAAGGACCATGGGCCTAGCTTGGAAGTTTAATACATAGCTTTTTTTTTAAAAAAAAGAAGATAGTATGAACGTTATTTTCCATCAATAATCTTTGAACGCGCAAATTAAATTGATTCCGTTAATATCTACGCTAAACCGTATCATAAAGAGAGAATTTTTATCGTAATCTATTAAAACACCCATTTTCTTACGAAGTAGAATTCCGTGCAGCTTCCAAGAGTTCAGCTACGACTTTTAAACCCAGCAAGGTACCTTGGACAAAACATTATACAGGCCAGGCCTGAGGCCCCCAATATATATTTCAAAGCTCATAACGTGGTAAATTTCTGCCCCTTTTCCTTCAAATTTTTTTTTTAGTAGACGAACAATTTGTAAACCAGGGTCGCATGTTACCAGTTACCAAAGTGATGGGAATAGTCACGTGATCCCCATGCTCAATACGCATTCTAAAAACAATCATTCGGCCAGATTTAACGGCTTTTTTTATATTGCTTTACTAATACTGCTAAATCTTGCATTAGTGTACTTGAATTTGCTTCAATTGTTCATATTTTAAACATCAAATCTTCTACCGACTAGATCACGGAGAAGGGGGTGGGAAGGCTTAGTCGTTAAATTTTTCTCTTAGTTGTATCTTCTGTGGCTGAGATAAATAATTCACAATTATAGATTTTAATCTGTCTGGCAATTTCGGCGCATGTCTATTTGACCCATCAATAATTTAGCGCATGAAAATTGTTCACAGAAAATTCCATGCTATCATTTGAGTGCAGATCTATTTGGCTGAGGAAGAACTTAAATAATTAAGTTTAATTTTATTTTATTGAATAAAGAACCCACGAGGTTCATGTTGTATATTTCTATTTTTTATTCCAGAGGCACGATTGCTATCCAAACTTAAATGCTTATCTCTCAATTTCCCCCACCAATTATTCAATGGGCATAGAGCCCCCCCCCCAATTTCTGCCTCAACCTAAATGCCATTTGAAAACTTTACATTGCTTTATGGTAATTTAAAAATAGGCTATAATCATTGTAAAAAAAATAATATTATTTATTTTATTAAAAAAATAAATCAATATTATACAGAGAATAAATATAAATAAAATAATAAGTTAACAAGGAAAACCGAATTATTCTTTTTTTTTGAATACAATATTGTCGGATATATATAATTCAATATTTACAATATATATGAAATAATTGTATTTATATATAAAAAAAATATGCAAATGAATTTGTTTATAGAAGACTTTTTCTTTGTAAATCCTCAAAAATAAAATAAAAAAAGGCAAAATATTCTATCCCCAGTATTGTTCAAAATTGAAGGCCTCTTTTGGCAGAAAAATTTCCCGGTGATGCGGAGTTAGATGGGTTGCCATTATTGCATAACAAATCCAATTTCAACCTTTTTATAAGGTTCGGCTCCTTATTTATATCATTATTTGTATCAGTCTTCGCAGAGGTGGAGTTTGGGCTGCCCAAATTATTAGTGGTGAATAACTTTTGGTGATTTTGTTTTATAATCTTGTTCAATTTGTCTAAATCCTAAAAAAATAATTTAAAAACAAAATATATTATAATTCTATTAAATTAAAAAAAAATCTTATAATTTTATTCCACAAGGATTACCGGAAATCACAGTATTTCTTTCAATTACCTTCGAAGGTAAATGCTTTTGAGCAGATTTTTAAAAACGGCTAACTCAATATTATGCAAGCCTTAATATTCTGCTCATAGGTGGCAAAAAGGTTTGAACATCTATTAACCAAATCTCTAGGGTTATACAATATTTTTCTGGCTAAAATATCGAGTTCGCCGTTTTTAAAAATTGGCTTAAATCGAGCCGTTTAACAACATTAGTGGAGATAGGTGGGTGCCCTTTTTCAGAAACAGTCACTTTACAAAATGCCTTTTTCTGAGATGCTAACTTGATAAAATATAAGAATTTTTTTTATGTCACGCCTGTTTAATAGCCCTTAGGCTGCTTTCATAGTGGAGACGGATCCGATTTTTACATCCGTTCCGTCAAAAGTCAATCTCATTAAAAATGATATATATGTTCATAGACTATAAAAAAATTATAAGTAACGTTATAACGCTCTATAAGATTTGCCGGATCAAAAAGTCAAAATGTTTTGACTTCAAAATTTTCCAGATCCGTTTTTAAGAAGAAAGGTATCTGAACGGACGCACTATGAACATATATATATCATTTTTAATGAGATTGACTTTTGACGGAACGGATGTAAAAATTGGATCCGTCTCCACTATGAAAGCAGCCTTTTTCTTCTTAAGGCTATGACCTAAATATATTTTTAAATAACACTTTATAAACTTTTGTAACTTTATAAAATTATGTAACATGTACAGAATCTTCTTTTTAAAAGTTTTGTAAATTTTGTTTTTTGTAATTCCTACCTAATTATTTCAATAACTTCCTATTTTGAATAAACATAACTGTCCATTTTTTTTATTATAATTTATATAAAAAAAAAAAATTTATTATTTACTCACCATTTTTCTTAAAAAAAATACATACAACTGATATAAACTTTAAGCTAAAATTAATTTTCTTTTTTATTAATTTCTCCAACTTTAAAAAAATAATAATTAATTTTACTTTCGAAAAAAAGAAATGATTTAGACCACTATTTTATTTTTTTACATTAAAAATAATAGCTTATTTCCTTTTTTCTTTTAAAGTTTTAAGGTCACAGTCTAAAAGAGTGGAGGGGCTTATCATTTTTTTGAACGGCTTTATTTATTGATGCGCTTAATAAATAAGATAATGTTAGTTATGACACCTACGCCTGTTTATATTGTTTACAGAAATTTGCGAAAATACCATGCGCATTTTTGATTTCTATGCGAAGCCAAAGGGCCATGTGATTTTTTTTTTTAAAAAAGTTAAAATATTTTTGGGTTTGAAATCCTGTTAGCATTATCTTTATTTTAACCACCATTTAATAATTAAAGTCCCTTGGGGAAATTTTTTGGTACAAATCTTGGTAAAATATAGAAGCAAATGATTCTCAGAAACGGCTCAGCCCCTTAATCAATATATAAACACAAGAGACCTGCATGCTCGGCCCTATGCGCGAGTAAACGGGCAGGACCGTATTTTAATTTTTTTTAAAATATACTCGGGAGGAGCCTAAAAATTTTTTTTTAAATACCCGAGTTGGGTCGTATATTTTAAAACCAATTATTTTAAATCGTCATTACTAGCTATAAAAATTACAAATTGACACTGTAATTCTACCTAACGAGAAGGGTGGTTAGTCTCTGATAAATATAAAATAAATTTGTAATAAAAATCGCCTTTTCATTTTACCGGGATTGGTGCCAAAAAAAATTCCACGAAGGATTCTAATTAAAATACCGCGAAACTGATAAATTAATGTGGTGGTAAAATAAAATAAAGATGGATAATTAGAAAACTTAAGCGAAAATATTGACGGGATTTGACGCATTTATTTTGAGTATCCACACCTTATAGTATTAATACCTTTTTAAAAAAAATTAGTTTTCTGTTGGGGGTGGGATCTTCTAAGGTCCAATTTTTTGTGGCAAATTTCCTATTACCCCCTGTAGTAATTTGGGAATTATGTTTATAATTCCATAATTTTAATTTTAATAGTGTACAATAGGTACCGAACATTTCATTGAGCTACATTATCAATCAGTGTAGAAGATTCGAGAACATTTGCATTTTTGTGATGCAGTTTGTTATGCATTAATAATAATATTATAAATGTTATGTTGAATTAATAATGAATATTTGCCTTTATAAATATTATGTTGAATTAATAAAGAATATGAATAAATTGTTAAATTATTTGTATTATAGTAATGATT
This sequence comes from Gordionus sp. m RMFG-2023, assembly GCF_954871325.1. Taxonomy (NCBI): domain Eukaryota; kingdom Metazoa; phylum Nematomorpha; class Gordioida; order Chordodea; family Parachordodidae; genus Gordionus; species Gordionus sp. m RMFG-2023. Next base: position 56,638,457 of record NC_088776.1, on the reverse strand, counting down.
GGTATTAAATGGAAATATTTGGATCAAAGAAATATTAAATTATAGAATATAATGATGATTGATAAGTAATTATTATATTTTAGAAAAATAATTGGATCGCATGGAAATTTTCAATATTATAGATTAATATTTATGAATTCTAATAATTTGGAATGAAAATTTGATTAACAATTTTTAATAAATTAAATATTGAAATGTATTAATTTTGGAAATGTTCATATCAGTATAATAATGATTGAGATTAATGGAAAACTGTTATGGTAAATTTATTATGGAAATTTTGAATATTATAGATTTCAAATTGATGAATTGTAATAATTTGAAATTACCCAAAAAAATCAATTTAAAATCCGTCATATTTAAATAATAGTAAGTAAAGATAGATTTTGTAATAAATTAGAAATAATATAGTATATAAATTCGAATTATTATAACCTTGCTGGGACTTTGGTCAAAAGTAAAGACAAAACTAGTGGATCGGTTTGATAGTAAATCATCGACTCCCCCCAGAGGCGCCGTCATCTTGGATAAGGACGGAGAAGGTTTAAGTGGTGAAACGTATACAAAATGTCCGACAGAAACTTTCTTTTTGCGACCAAAAGCCGGTGAGCCACTTAAAGGTGTGAGGAGTGGTAAGGGGGATAGTAGATTGACGGGTGTCAATTGTGAATGACAGATGGGGGTTGTTGGATTTTTCTTATGGAAAAAAATATATTGTTAGGAATGTAAACATTTTGTAATTAAACTCTTTAAGTGTTACTGATTAATTTTTCTCTCTCAGGCCTTTTGACATGAAATAAAGAAGTTAATAATAAAATATCTCATTAGTGTTAATTAGATTTTTAAGTTACGTTTAAAACGAAAAAAATTTATCACTTAATGCAACAAGAAAAGCATATTTTTTTGAGTGGAGTAATTCTTGATTTAAATTATATACATATATATATAATTATAGTTTGTTTGCTTAAAAATAATTTTAAAAAATTTTTGCATCGCATTTATTAAATTAAATTAATTGTACTATTATATCACAGAAAGAAGCGAATTTGGTAGCAAAATTTTTGATTTCTTCGACAAATACCTTCATAAAAACAAATTTAAAATGTTTATACATTAAGATAAAAATGATGAAATATTCAGCTAGGGGGAAAAAAAGAATAAACATTTAAATCAATAGAAAGCTAATAATATAAATGAATGAATTAAAGAAAGAAAGCTGATAGAGAAAAGACGTAAAAAATTTTTTTTATGTAAACTAACCGAATTATAAAAAGTGATTATATCGCCCCGACTCGGGTCAGGTCCTTTATTATTAATGTGATGGGGCAAGGTGGATGAGCTGCGAATCCTGGAAACATCGTTTTGATTAAAATCTGATTGATCGGGATGTAAAGTGGGGGGCGAAATGTGTTCGTTAGAATCCTGTATCAAAACCGATCTGTAGACCTGGGTGGGAGATTGTAATATAATAAAAAATGATTTTGGCATGTAGGATGAGATTTTTTTTTTAAAAAAAACCGAACTGGACCGAACACACTTTATTATCTGAAATTTTGGTTCATTGATTACCTCGAACCAAAATGGTAAAATATAATTTAGATTCCATCCAAACTTGATTCCAGTAATTAAGCTGATTTTTAAACTCTCATTTTTTTTTGCAAAATCAATTCATCTGTAATTTACAGGGCTGCGCCAATACTAAATATAGGACAGGGGTCAATATTTTTTTAAAAAAAACTATACCGAAATTTTTGTCGGATTAAAATTCCCGCTTTAAATTTATAAAACCCCAAATTACTTATTTATAAAAGATCTAAAAAATAAATAAATAAGCAGTTTACATTATTCCTAGCTTGAGGTTGAGTCCTGTATTGCTTCATGATATCGGCAAATGATTTGTCATGACCAGTCACCTATAAAAAAAGTATGATTTAGGGTTTATTATTTAACTAACTAAGATGTAATGTGGATTTAATTAATCTATCCTCAGTTATACCCCACTCTAAAGCACTTTTTTTAAAAAAACTAGAGTTTAAATAACATTATAAACCAAAGGAAGTGAGTCTATACCATAATAAATACAAAATATGGGGAAAAGGTATAACTAGATTGCATCCAGTTTAAGAACGGGGCGGGTGGTTATTCGCCACTATGATCAAACAAAGATGCGAGTAAAATCATGTATCATATTAGTGCATAAGTTAAAAATTATAATTTCTAAAATAAAATTCTATAACTGAGTCCCCAAAAAGGAGCCATAATTGTGTCTAAACAGACTTATTTCTCAGTAGAACTATTTACCACCATCTTGCCCATGTTATTAAATTTTTTGGTGAATATAAAGAAATTCTCAGGGTTCATTTGTGAAAAAGCCGTATTTTATTTCCCAGATTTTTTAAAAACTTAAATGTTGATGGCGAAAAATGCCCGTTCGTAGAGGTATGAATATGAAGTTTTTAAAATTTTTATATTTGTTGGTCTTTTTAATTTCTGCCTATTATTAGATTGATATTTATGTTTGAGGGGAATGACGAGGCACAATCCCATATAAGTGATTTACCGAGGGCCCAAGGTATGGTTGTCATACCTTCAGGTCTTAAGCCATCTACTTGAGATAAGTTTGTTGGTTCAAGTTCGGAATGTGGGCAGCTGTTAGGCTTCTATTTATTACGTGGATTACTGCTGTGTGGCGTTGGTGTCGCCTTTGACTAAATATACAATTAAGGCCATGCCCACCCTTTGAATGATGGGTGATTTGCATTTGATGCAAGCATGAGGCTGTACGATGTCATAACCTAGAGTAAACCAATGGTTACTCTCAATTGTTCATATTATAAGAGATTATCAAGGTTACGACTAAAGAGTGATTCTAACCATTCATGACCACCAAGTCTATCAGATAATTGAAGGAGTTGAATGCAATGTAAAGATTGATTGACTGATATATCTGTTTGTTATTTCATTAAAGGTGTAAAATTTTTTTTGTGTGTGATGATTGATGGTAAGTCAGTCTTAATGGGTAAGGGAATATAAAAAAATATAATACCCAAATTATTATAGCGGAAAAGTACTCAATAAGTATCTATACAGCAATAGATCAAGTATTTGGATGATGGTGTTCAATCAAGCCACCTTTTTTTAGTAATAACGTTGACTATGATGTACAAACAAGCTATTGATGTATTGAGAAGTTCAACCACTGATCATGTATATGGTGCATGATATCAAAAGCAAGCTGGTCGACAGCCAATATCACCTTGTTCTTATAATACAGATAAATTTTCTAATGTTGCAAACGAACGCGTTCAAAATCGCGTTCGTGAATGAATTTAATTTTTTTTTGACGAACGTATTCGTATTTTAGGTTCGTTCACGACTTTATTGGTTTTTAAAATAAAAAAGATATACTCTATATAATTTATCTCTTAAATTACTGTTCTTTCTTCTCTTTAAGTGAAGAGAACAATTAGGAAATATTAATTATTACGATGTAATTAGAATAGTGAAAATAAGGTAAGGATACTCCAAAACTTGTATCAAATTTTTATTAAGAAGGACTAACGTTAATGTTATAAAATCTAAAAAAAAAATTTGGCTATCTTTAATTTTCTAATAATAAAAAAAACAAGCTTATCTCCTTTTTTTCGATAAAGATTTAAACAGGGTTAGCAAGTCTGCATATTAACCGATCAAATTCAATCAATTGACAGGAGGAGTATACTCTAAAAAATTGGAATAAGAAAAAAATTAAAAATATGTTTCAAAAAATGTGATCACAATGCTGCTTAAATATTGAGTTATCAATATCAAGGGAAGCATCTCACTAGTAGTGAATATAATAAAAGAATTAGACATTTTTTTAAGGTAGTGATGATCAAAATATTTCAAGTGATTTCAGAAATAAAAGCGGCACGTTTAATATAGCAGTAATTTCTATAAGAAACAATCATCACCAAGTCTATTTAGAAGTGGCATTTTATTAACAATTCTCTACTCTTTCTTCAGAAAGAAAATGTTTGATTTAGGTTATATTCTTACTAAAACAAAAATCGATCGAAGATCTCGACAACAGAAAAATTGACTAAAAAATATTAAAGAAAATGATAATATTGAATATGAAACAAAACAAGACTCTGCCACGGAGAGTGAAACATTAGTTATTTGAATGTCAATGAATTTAAAAATTATAACAAAATTAATATAAAATTCATTTTACTATTATATATTGTCATAAAACATTCATTTGAATTTGACCATATTTGACTGGTCAAATATCTATGAATAGACCGAATCGTATTTGACCAGTAAAATATACAACCCTGTTTTTACAAGTTTATGGATCAAATTTTTTTGATGTTTTGGTCATAGCCTTGATTCCAATTTTTATAACTCATTTTTAGTTATTATGTGATTTTAAGCAGGGTAACCTGAATTCGGGCTCAGAAATTTAAAATAGTTTGTTTGGACATTTTGAGAACAATTTAAACAATTCATCTAAGAGTAATTTGGACCCGGGGCGGGTTCCGACCTCTCTTAGTAAAATATGATCCGATTAAATTACTATTATCAAAATTTCCGCTAAATAAGATTATAAAAAACTTCTTAGTTAAATAAAGTAAATGTGTTTGCATCACTTTACTAAAAAAAAATATTAATGCAAGTTTACAATCGAAGAAGAAAAAATTTAAAACGGAATGCTAGTGGAAACAAAGATATAAAAAAGAATATTTAGATTCGGGATAAGGAGGGAAAGGGGATCTTTAATAAAAGATTCAAAAATTTTGATTGTATATTTTTTATTTAAAAAAACAGATGCTTACTTTAGACATAACGTAAACGCAGCACATTATGATTTGATCCACGTGCCTGCCCTTGAAAAGAACGGCCGTTGATTGGACCAAACACTGCTCGAAGCAGGTCCACACGGCGTGCAACAACAGGGTCTCCATTTTAGAAGAAAGGTCGGGATCGGATAACGCCAATATATTGGGAGTCGAGTATGACGACGATGATGAGGCGATGTCCAGTTTCTTGCACAAGTCCCTCAAACGAATGCTCGTTAGGTGGTAAACCTTATTTTGTTAAAATGAATGTGTAAGTCATATTCTGCCAAGTTTGATATCATGCACTTTTAGGTGGGGTTCGTTCTGGACCTGATTCAGGGGTTCAAAGATTGAAACCGTTTTGTTGAACATTTTGCAAACATGGATCAATTTTTTTTGACAACCACTTAAACACGGGGTATTTAGAGAACAGGGAATCTTTGCAAGAAGATAATTTCATACTTTTAAACCACCATGAACACTAGTACAGCCTTGCATTTTAGGCTTAATTAAGATTAAAAGATCGCATTTTATAATTATTAATTATTTCAGGGGGGAGGGGGTTATTTTACATCTTATAAATTTATTTATTTTTAGCTACAAATTTTAAAAATAAATTTTTTTACAATAATTATGTTAATTAACTTTTTGTCATGTATTATTTATCCTTTTCTCAACCCAAATCCTTACTATAAATATTTCGATATATCGGATCTTTCTCTCCTGTTTTTAAATATAATAACACCACCCGTTATAACAGGGCCAAAGAAATGAGATTTATATTATATAAAATAAAAAAAACTTTTCTGAAAAAAAGGGCCAAGGATCCATTCTTCACAGGTTTTACATCTTTGTTGGGTCTGTTATTTTCGTGATTTTCTGGTTCATTTACGGGGGTTAGCAGCAGGCTGCCGAGGCTCGTAGTAGATGGCGGTATGTGTCGGTGAATAGTTTTTAGAACGGAAGGGGGCGTAAAGGTAGCGAAAGAAGATGAAACATATTCGATGTTCCGTGAATTAAAGACCTTTTTTTAAAAAAAAGACAAAAATTTCTATCTTGATAATAATAATTAAAAAAATGGATTTTAATCCTAGGGACCTGATTAGGAGTCTCTAGAACTGAAGAAGGGAGACAGACAATTCCATACAAATGAAGAAAAAAGATGATTTTCGAAGGACCCACTACTTTCATTTTATAAAATTGTACGTCTTTGACGTTATATACTAGTTTTCTAAGTTTTCGACTCTTTTTAACCATTTAAAATTTCCTGAAATAATAAAAGGCTTATTCAAAAGTGAAATAAATCACCATTTTTTTTACCAACTTAATAAAACACATGAACTAATATAAATATAATCATAATTAAGTAAATGATGAAACTGGAGGGGAAAATTTAAAAAAAAACACACATTTTAATCATGGTCAAGTGATGCAAAAAAGTGAGGGAGTCTTAAAAATTGATTCTGCAATAAGGATGAATGTTTTTAGATTCTCGTTTTTTGTTGCCAATTACTTAATTATAGTTATTTACCATTTTTTTTGATTTAGGCAAACTTTTCGAATTTTGATCGAATAAATGTTTTGATTACTCTGATATACCCGAAAAAATATTTTTCCCTGAATCCCATCCAGTATAAATAATTATTATATCCTGACCCAGGGTTTTCAGATGTCCAATTTAAGGTCTTCAAAGCGACTCTCTATTTCAATGGGATTCCAATCCCAACCTAGGACGTATCTTATACATTATACGAAACTATATTCACGTATAGTTAAAATTAATCAAAAAACGGAAACCGAAAATAACCCATATAAATAGAAAATTTTTATTATATTTCAATAAGAACTATACGTAAATAGCAGCGCTGTTTCATAATAATTTAAAACATTTTGATTTTTTAATGCTATATATATATAGTATGAAAGATTGGGAAATAAATTTTAAGGAAAAATGGAGGCTGATGAAATTAAGAACTTTTGTCCCGAGAGGAGGTAAGAAGTTTTCTAGGTATATGTTTTGTTTTATTATTGATATTATTATGATTATATTTTAAAAATCGAATAATGTGAATAGTTTTTTTATGTGATTAAATTTGAAAAAATAAATATAGATATATTATAAATTTTTATGTAATAAAGTGAAAATGGTGGAATTACTTTTTGGAATAATAACTAATTTTTCGGAAATACCATAAAAAAAAAGTAATATCATAATTTCAATGGTAGTTATGAGGACGCTCTCATATTTTAAGCTAATTTTAAATTGATAATGAACAGAAGGGGTAAAATCTTATCCGTATTTTTTAGCGGTGGGGGGGGTTAGCACTGTTAAACTGCTCTGATTCCCAATATTAATCAAGATTTCAACCAAAATAATATTGTTCAAGCTTCAAGATTTCGTTAATATCAAACCTTTCTGCCATCTATTAACAAAATCCTCAGGATTTTATATCATTATTTTTGGCCAAAATATTGGGTTAGCCTTTTAACGTCACTATAGAGGGAGTGTTAGACCTCTGAATGAAGATTAAATATAAGAAATATAAAAGCTATAGATATAATTTTGTTTTTTTAACCTTAATTTAAAAAAAAAAATTTGTAACCCGTCATGTAATTTTATTAAATTGAAAGGGGTGGTTCGCAAAGTGTGTGACTTGACATGGAATGGCCTGTCTATGTGTTATAGGGCTCCTATAAATAGTTTGCCTATTGTTAGCCAGAAGATCATTTAAATGATAAGAAATTACATAAAAATAAGTGCATTTGTTATTATATGCATTAAATTAAAAAAACAGTAGAAAGAATTATAAATATAATATTTATAGAGCATATTCGTGTGGTTGATAAGACGAAACAATTTTCTAAGATGCATTACAAAGAAAATTTGTATAATTCGTAGGAAGAAAAAAAATAAAATAGTATAAAAAGATATTAAGAACGAAGAAAATTGTTTATAATAATTTTTAATTTTTTAAATAATACTTCTTTGCACCAAGGCACTGGATTGTTTTTAAGAATACCCCACAAGAGAGAATCATTATGCCATACGACGCTTTCCAGTATACCCTCTTCAATCTTATTTTAATATTTAAGTAATAATATATATATATAAACAAAAATGCAGATTTATAATTCATTATTATTTAATTTATAATATCTTTTTATTTTAACCGATAGTAAGTAAACGAAAAAATCTTATAAAAATAGTTATAATTTTTTTTTTTTAAAAAAAATATTATAATAACTCATATAAATTTGCTTCAAATAGATGAAAAAAAATTTTGAGCCCATACCTAGATTTTATTTTTGATTATTTTATCACCCTGCTAAGTATTTTTAAAAAGTCGTTATTTTTAAATATTTTTTGGGCTGTATTTAGCAACTAATTTCAAAAGGATATTTGAATAATAAGCGCTACATTGTAATCGTCAAAGTTTACAATTTCGTTTTAAATTGACCTGGTTCAGATTTCCAATTATTTTTTAAATTTTAGGCCCAGCCTATCGGGCCAGTAAATACGGACCAACAGAGCTTGGTTTTACTATGTAATATGTTTTTTGCATCAAACCTTGTTGAGGTGTTTGACCATCTCCCTACTCAACTTATCTTGGGCTCTTATGCAAAGCTCTATGACTCTGTAAAAGGCGTAAGCCGAAAGGCCCAATACGGCATAAGGTTGCTGTTGATTGACACTATGAGGCAACGAATGACTGAGAGCCACGTCGTGAGAAGAGGACGAGGAGAAAATAGTGATTTCTAAGGCTAGCGCTAAGACGGATGTGTTGAAGTCGGAATGCTCCAAGAGAGTCTAAATGAAAAATAAATAATACATACTTGATAAATGGTAATAAAATATTTTTACATTACATTAATTTTATTTATTTTTTTCAATGTATTCGATTATAACTTTTAAAGTTTGTTTCTATTTTTAACTTTTCGATTAGTTTCATATAATATATACTTACTTTTGAGTATAAATTACATAGTAATTATTAGTGATCCAAAAACTTATTATTACTTTTACTTTAAATATCAACCCTCGCACATAAAGTTATCACTTTTAATTTCATCAATTATTAAAAATGCTCTAATATATATACATATATTTATTTCATTATTGACATTTCTTTTTATCAACAACCATAAATTCGTATCATTTTTGAAACTTAAGAAGTCGATTTTTATCATTTAAAAAAAAACAATTAAATAAGCAACCTAATTTTTATGTGACAATTATGTATGAATAGTATATGGTGTAGTATTGTTATAAAGCCTGATTTGTGTCGTTTTTAAAAAACGGTCCGATTATAACCTTAGCCAAACTAATATTATGTAATCCTCAAGATTTAACAAATAGAGGTTCAAACCTTTCTGCAATGTATGAGCAAAATCTTCAAGATTATATAATAAAAATTGTCCCAAATCGAGCTTTTTAACAACATTAATATGGTTGGTGGTGGGGAGGGAATGTGATTTGAGCAATATGAAAGAAGGTATAATGAAATTGGGAAAACCCAGAATCTAGTTTTGTTAGTTATTTTTAAAAGTGAAAAGTGACTTTTTTTTTGTTTTAAATTATTTTCTTCGTTAAGTTTTTAAGTATTTTTTTTTTAAAAAATGAATATATAAACCGTGTAATCGAAAGACGCATTTTGCTTGGTGCTAGTGAATTTCGTGTTCTTCTCCATGGCCAATATTTTTTCCAACAAACAAAAGTATAGGCTACAACCAGTATCGAATATCTCCCTTATATAATCTTCTTTAGTTGGCTATCGATATAAAAAGATTATTTCTATTATTATGGCAAAACGTAACATAAAAGAAAAGGTTATCTAAGTATTGATCAAATCTTTCTAATATAAAACCCCAAGGACGCTTATAGACTTTTTTTCCTCAAAACAGAACATTAAATAATTTTTTTTGAATATAAGGCTATCAAAAAAAAGTTTGATGTAGAATGTAGGCATCCATTATAAGTTACATTATTTTTCTGAAAAGACCGTTTTTAGAGGCGGCTAAAAATAAATCTATTACCCAACTAGTATTTTTAAACGACCCGATAGAGCCAGTTTTTTTTTGAAAAAGGCTAAATTAAGATTTTAACCAAACATTTGTGAATACATGTCCAATCCTGTGGGACATATGGGAGCAAAATGTCCATGCTTGGGTAATTTATTTTTTGAGAAAGTCTTGAGTTCGCCATTACTTTTTTTGGCTAAATCGAGCAGTTTATCATGTTGTTCCCAACTTTTAGGTGATGCTCAATAAATTCTTCTCAGATAAAATGAACTCCACAGAGAAAGGTAGTTACTCGATCATTCTCTTAGATCTCAAAAGAATGTCATGATTTTACAATTAATATAAGGATTCGATTTATTCCCCCTTTTAAAGAAATTCGGTTTAATAGTTAAGTCCGTCCCCAAAATTCAGAAGAAAAAAATAAGAGAATAAGTAATTTTACAACATTTTACCGTTTTGCTGGCAGCAGGATAATTGTAATTCTTGACAAACTTTTCTTCGCACGCATTCAATCTATCCACCATTTTAGCTATAGTCGACTGTTTACACTTCCTGTTGTTTTAATAATTATTTATTTCAAAAAAATGTAAGATGCTTGATAAAACTGATTGAGACGACTGTCGAATATTAAATTTTTTTTTTTAAAGTGGATGGTATTGATTTCTTAAAAAAAAATCATTAATTGATGAATAATTAAAGTTTTTATAAAAAGAAAATAAGAAATAGAATTCCACAAGGAATGTTGAATAAACTTATGAATAATTTCAAATAATATATATATTTTTTTGAATTATTTACGAAATAAAAAATTATTCATTACACCTTGTCGCAAGTTTACAAGTTTATACTAATTTTAGATTTGTGTAAACCGATATTTCACAAACCCCCTAAAATATGAATCAATCAATAAATTATTACTCAATTAATGTAAGTTAAGAAAGTAAAAATCTGTTCCAATTAATTTAAATATCGATATAATATATGTGCCATGAATATTAAATTTATATTTTAAAGATTTATTTTTTAAAAAAAAAACGAATTTTATATGTATAAACTCTTTCATATGTTTAAACGATTCGAATATGAATAATGCCCATTATTCGATTATTTAGGTATATAAAAAACCCATTCCAAGATACAAGGTGATTCAATTTTTTTTTAATTACAAAAAAAATGAACCTCAATATAACCAGCAAATCATTGTCATCCACTTCGCTGACCACATCGGAATTCGTTTCAATAACTTTAGAATCTTCTTAAATTCAATATATATTTTTTTTTAAACTAAGTTTAATAAATCAAAGAATTATTGGTGCTTGAATGGTTAATAAATCGCTTGCGCCTACCGCGTATATAAATTTAATATGTTAAATGATTATTGATTAATAATATTAATGTCATACACATCCAAATCCAACAAATCAATTTTTCAAATAATTGTATAAAAAATATTAAATTTTATATTGGAAATATTGAACAATATGATATTGATATAAAATATTTTTTAAACTAGAATAAAAATACAAAATATATTCAATCATCCAAAAAAAAATTATCTAAGAAACAACAAATAAAACAATACCTTCAACTTCTTTTATCGCACCTGGCTCATCTAAACTGGTCAATACGCTTCTATGATCCATGTAGGAATGCATGATTCCCTTCAATTTGACCATCTGCTTATTATCGCTTCGAGTAAAGCTGCCGCCAGAGATACTTCGTTGTAGTTCTTCTTCGTTGAGGTTAGCGGAGGTCGTCATGAGTGAAGGATCATCTGCTGATCGACATTTGTGAACCAAGAACTTTCTGCCCAGTAGAGGGGTCAAAGTGACATGCGAATCGGTGGTCTATATTATACAACATTTTTAAAATTAATATAATAACATTCAAAATTTGGAAACTCGGACTGAAAAGTGGCCATGTTTCATTAAAAAAATCAAGTTTCGGGCTTTAAATTTGGCGCGGTTCCGAGGGTTTCAGATACTAGCATCTATCCCTTGGAATAAAACAAAAATTTTTTGTTTTTGAATATTCAAAAACAATATTGTAACTTTTTCTTTAAAGAATTTAAAGATTTTTTTTGCAAAAGTAGAGTAAATATTAGTGTTGTTAAAAACACCCGATTAAAATTAAAACCAAAATAACATGATGTAAGCCTAAAGATTTTGCTCATAGCTGGCAGAAATCCTTGGGCATCTATTTGCCAGATCTCAATACTTACATAATATTATTTTAGCTAATATCTTAATAGGACCGTTTTGAAAAATCGACCCCAAATCGGGCATTTTAACAACACTAGTAAATATTACCTTATCAAAATAATCCGACAATTTCTTCTTGGCGCTATTAACGTGTTTCTTGATAGACGCGTCCCCATTATTCTTGTTCGAATTATCTTGATCGAGATCAGGATTTTCAAATTGGTTGGCAATATCATCCAGGGTCGAAGATGTATTGTAATTCTTGAGAAGCTTCGTAGGAGTGTTTATCTTGGCCGATATGAATGACTCACCTAAAAATATTCTTTCATCTATGAAACCATCTTGTGTTGAAATGAAGATCTCCTCGTATAACTTGTTCAATTTTTGCCTACAGCATTTTTTATAAATTATATTAGGCCGTGTCCTAAATGTTTTGAAAAACCTCAAAATTTATAAATTTTAGCAAATTAATAAAATTATGAAACATGCCCAAAATCTTTACAAAAAAAATATAACCAAAAAAACGAGAATAAAATATGAAAAATAACATACTTTAATATTACTAGTTTTTTCATAAAAATTACCCAAATAAATAAATTTTTGTAAATGACAATTAAAAATAGCTTGTTATTTTCTTTTCTTTTCTTCATAATTTATAAATTTATTTTTTTTTAGATTTAGGACACGAAAAAATAGGGATTATTGTGCTTTTTCTATAACGTGAAAAATCTAAGGTAAAATAAAGAGTAATTATGATAAAAATTTTTTTACCAGTTATATTCGTAATTAGCAGGTTTTATCATTCCTTTCAAGGTATCGTTAGAATCCGTTTTCAGAGCAGGCTTGTGTGATTGCAAAAAAATAAATATTACGTTTAAAATGTATAAGTAAGGTCCTAAAGTTTGAATGATTATAAATTAAATAATGTGTAAAAAAAATAGACAACCGTATAGAATTTAAGTTAACTATATATCGATTAGTGTCAACTATACATAATAACTATTTACCGATGATATATGTTATATGTTAAATTAAAGATGTCATATTAGAAGAGGTCTTAAAATTATGACTGGACGATATGTCAAAAATGTTATATTAAGGTTTGGGGACAAAGAGAACATTTAGAAGGTTACCGACGATATGTTAAATGAGAAGAGAATATTTTTCGAATCAAGATTTGTAAAAACTTAACTATTATTTAGGACAACAAATATATAATGTACCAGTAGAACGTTTGGTTTCATAAAAGTTATATACTAAGACCGCACCAAATATATAAGCTGGGTATTTTTATCAAAAATGCAAACCATTAAATTATTATCAATTAATCAAGTTATAAAAAAAATAATATTTACATTGAGGGTAATTTGCAACGATTTCAGGTGATTTTCGAATTCATAAACTTTGTAAGTTTTGACATCCAATAGGAGGGACGTGCTATGAGTTGATTCACAAAAGAGGGTTATTAAATCTTTTTCATTTAGCGCATCTTGTCCATTAAAATAATTTTTAAATATATATATATATAAGGTAGTGTTGTTAAACGGCTCGATTTTTAATTAACGGGTAACCCACTATTGTAGCCAAAAATATTACACAAGCCTGGAGATTTTGCTCATAGATGGTAGAAAGGTTTGGACATATATTAACGAAATCTCGAGACTTGCATAACATTTTTTGACTAAAATATTGATTTAGCCGTTTAACAATACTAATAGAAGGATAAAATGAAAAGGGGATTCAATTAGTAAAAGGTTTGGATTTATTTGTTCTCTCAAGCACTGAATGGTCTAGAAGAGTAGAGATAGATTAAGATAGTTATGATGCAGTGTTGGGGTGGAAATGACGGAAATACCACTGCCTCCCCCCACCCCTCGAAGGAGATCAAAGAAGACAAGTTAGATGAAGGTGGTAGAGAAGGAAAGGTGAGAGAAAAATGTTTAGTGGGTAAACTGGCCAGCCTGGGATTAATCCTGTAAAAGGGAAACATTAACCAGGGAATAGGAAGTATGTGATAAATAAATCGGGGTAAAGTAAGTTTAAAGAATATTTTTTCAAAGGTTGAGAAACGATGTTGACTTAAATAAAATATTATTTAAAAAAAAGATAGTTACAATTAAAAAAAAATGATAATAAGAATTTATTGATTTTAAAAGAACTAAAAAAAACCTGTAATTTCTTTATCGATTAAACAAGTCAACGACATTTTGTGGCAATTGTTAATGTAATCGCTAAATATGAGATCCAAGCAGCACAAAAGTAAGTTAAAACTGTTCACCAGGTCTTCACTCATTCCTTCAACTTTACCTACAATAATGTATTTATATTTTTCAAACTCAAATATTTCTTTTCCTTTTCCCATTAGTTAGGAGTAGTGCTGTGTAAACATTTCTAAAAAAAATCGAACGCGTACGGGTTCAAGGTTCATTGGCCAAAATTGAGGGCGTTCACGTTTCAAGTTCATCTTAAAAAAAGGCATTGGTTCAAAACTTTATGAATAATTTTTTCTTTGACACAACATATTAACCATTGATTATCATTTTTTTTATCGTTTTTTGAAAAATGTTTTAATGATTATTAATTTTTTATGCAAAAATTTAAACCATTTTTAACGATCATTATTAGACCTGTGTGCCGATAAACGGCGGCGGTTTCCGTCTACTAAATTGTCGGCGGCTGCGGCGCAATATTTATTTTAAATTTTTTTAAAATGAATTTAATTTATATATCAATTTATTTTTTAATGAATGTATTACATTTTTTATAATTTATTTGGGCGATCTAATAAATTGTTAACATAGTTTAATTGATCTTAAATTATTTCCTGTCTCACTCCAATTTAAATTTATGTATTTTATCATTCTCAGAAATAGATTAAGGGATTGCATTTTTACTCAGATCAGAGTCACATCCAACACATATAAGAAATATTCTATTGATTTTTATTATAATTAAAATAAATTTGGAATGCAAGCAAAATGTAAGTATGAAATATAATAAGTCAGAATTCAGATTTAGCAAAATTATAATTGTCATGAGTAAACAGTATTTTATCAAGATTTGTGGGACATAAAGAAGTCCTTTTAGCATTGAGTATTAATCCAGCAATCGATCTTTCGCTGTGCAGGTATACAATGAAAAGCATAGGAAGTTCCAATCGCTTTTTCTTTCAAAAGATTAATGTGTCCTCTTCTGGGATATTATTTTGGCTGAGCATAATATGACATTCTTGTTCTAGATTACTTTTATTTTTATAATCTTTACTTGGAAGGGAATGTTTACGAGCTAATTTAGCTAAATAAGAGCTTGATGTTTGACCATTATCCTCAACTTGTATTTCACTCTGTGCATTTCTATCCTGCTCTAAAAGTTTTAAATGTCAAATTAAAAAATTGCAATGATGTCGTAGAATTGGAATTTAATTATTCTGAAACAACTTTGAGATTTTGAAATCTAGGATCAAGTAGAGTTGCTAATATCTAATATTTAAAATATAATTTTACTAATAACTTGAAATTCAGTAATGAGAAACTTATGGTCAAGCTTTTTTTCATATTTTCTTTTAAGCATATAATATCTGAGCAACCAGATCTATTGATTTGTATATGAGCTTCTATTTCACTGTGAAATAATAACCCTAAGTTTATTGTCGATCCTTTTTGGGAGGAAAGAAATTGCACCGCCTCTCGGAATGGATTTAATATTGTGTAAAGCTCATCAATCATATCCCATTCATTATTAAAGAGTTTTAAAGATTATTTTCCTATTTTATTTAGAACATTATTTATAGAATTTTGTTTCCACTGCGAACACTTTCTAGCATATATGCTATGCCAGCAGGTAGGGCAATTTAATATTAAAGTTTTTGCATTAATTAGATTGGTTGGTGCAATGCCATTTCTATTTCCGATTCATCAGACATATCAAAATGTTCATCAAGGTATGGATCAGAATCATTAATATCCAAGATATTACCTGTCTCATAAATTGACTGCAGACATTTACGATGTTCAGCCTCAATTTCACATTCCAAATATACTCGATATCTGAGGGCTGAAATAATTTCTCTAATTTTTTTAATGAGAATATCAATTTGGGTAACTTTATGCCATCAACTGTAACCAAATTATGAAGTCAATGCCCTAAGCATAAATGATGCTCATAATTCCCTAATCTGACGCTTCTTTTGACATTGGCCCCAGCATCAGTTACAATTTGTATTATTTTGGCTTTTAAATGGAACTCCTCTTCAATACTATCTCTCAGATAATATCGTTTCCCCAGTATGCTTTTGAGTCACTTTCTAATTGCTAGGGTAAAATATTTTAAATCAAAATTTTCATCTAAATGATGAAGACTAAATGTGATATAATTTCGACGCTTGAAATAATCGGTCCATAAATCAAGTGATAGAACAAAATTTTGGTCCAGAATAAATTAGATTTAAAACATGGGCCTTTGTAGACAAATAAACATCGTCTAGCGCACCCCGACTAATGGTTGTCCTATTTGGCAATTCTGACGAGGAATCAATTATTTTATATTTCTATTCTTTAGGCAATTTTATTTTTTAATAATCATTTTATATAAATTTTAAACCTTTAGAAAATCTGTCATACCTTTATTTTTATAGAATCAAATGGCATTAAATCTAAGCAGCACGTCAAAACATAATTTTGCCCTATTAGATTTCATATTTATTTTAAACATTTAAAAGATATTTAAAAAACATCAAAATAATTAGAGCTGGAATGAAACAAATTATAAATTAGATTTAGTTTTAACTTTCAAAATAAAGTTTTACATAATTAATTTAATAAATTATATATTAAGTTTATAAATTAAAAAGACATTTAAAAAACATAATAATTAGAGTTGGAATGAAATAGATTATGAATTTGATTTAGTAGTAACTTTCAAAATAAAGTTTTACATAATTAATTTAATAAATTATTTATTAAGTTTATATATTAAAAAGATCTCAAAATAGAGCTGGCAATAAATAAACTAAAAATTTAGTTGTTTTGAACTTTCAAAATAAAGCTTAATAAAATTAATTTAACAAACTAGTTAAAAATTTCAAATGAATAATAATAAACTATAATACTAACATAAGAACCATTTTATATTTTTTATATTGTTGCTGCATCTTGCTGTTAGCTTTAAAAATATTTTTAAACTTTGAATGGATTTATTATTATCAGAGTTGTTAAGGAGCAGCACTCCTGGAGTGCCGCTACATTTTCTCAAAAACAGCTGGAGTGCCCCTCCTTTTTAAAAATGAGGAGCGGGAGTAGCTCCTTTTAAGGTTGGAGCGGAAGAGCGCCGCTCCACCGCTCCTTTAAATTTAATATATAAATTATATTATTTTTTAAATATTAATAATATATGTTAATTAAAATTTAATGAAAATAAAATTCTATTTTATATAAATTTATTCATTATTAAATGTTATGCCGAGTTTTATATTGATTTTTCATCTAATCATTTTAAACATTAAACATCAGTTTTTCCTTTTTATATTGAAAATTTTTTGAAAAATCTTATAAGTCATATTAATATTCATTTTATAGATATATAATAAAAAATAGTTTTAGAAATATGGATTTATAATATATTGGATAGATATTTTTTAAATAATGATAGCAAAATTACTATTTTTGAACAATTCTCTAAATTAAAAAATATTTATATAAAATACAATACCCCGCTTCCCAACAGGTCTTAGGGGAGAGGCGTGGGTGTTTGTTAGATTCTAATTTAGAAAATTTATTACTTTTAAAAGCTAATAAAAGATTATAAATATTTTGATATATCATATAATATAAATAAAACGTTTTGATAAAAAAATATGATTTTGTTTCGTGTACCTTCTAAAAAAATGAAAATCAAAGGAGCGATTATTAAGCGGCACTCCATTAGTTGGAGTGGGAGCGCTCCTTTTAATATGTAGTAGCGGGAGCGGGAGCTCGCTACTTTTAAAAAGGAGCGTTAACAACTCTGATTATTAATTTTTTTTGATAGTTTGTGATAATTAATTAAGTGCCTAGATAGATTACTTGTACTTATATTTTTACTAAAACATTTTATTTCATAATTAAAATATAAAATATATATAAATATAAGTCTAAAAAAATAAATTACTGTGAAAATGAATTATGTTTATTCAAATCTTCCTCATCTTTTTTCGCCAATTTTAAACAAGGTTCACAATAAATATAATCAGGCATTATTGTGCTTTTCTTATTTTCATTCTTCAAAATAAGATTTCCAAAGTACCTCCAGACATAACTTGAATTATGATTAGTAGAGAGTTATTTCATAATTGTATATAGGGTGGTTTAAAACGTGCAAATCCATAAAAATAATTAATATGAATTGTTTGTGGAAATAAAATATGATGTATGAATGAATGTAAATGATATACAATATTATATATAGCAATAGAATACAATTCATATTTTAATTTTATTAATGTAAGTAATCAAATTAAAAATAATAATAATTTAATATATAAATATGCTTTCTAAAAATTACACACGCCGCACCGTCACCATAATAAAAATTGGCGGCGAGCCTGCTCGAGTTGCTGATCTCAATCGGCTACTTTTAAGGCGTGAATAAAAATACCGGCGGTGCACAGGTCTAATCATTATCAATTTTATGAGCAAATTTATAAAAAACCATATTTCATGATTAATTTTTTTGTTATTAAATTTTGAAAATTTATTAATTTTATGCTAAAGAAAAATAAATAAAATTTTTACAATTACTGCTGTTCTGATAATTTTGTGTTTAAGAAAGTTATATATTGATCATTGTAAGTCTTATATTGTTCGTAGGCTCTTGATTTTTTTTGCAAATTCCCTCATTTTCGGGTTCTTTTTATTTAGTGATTTTCTGTAAGTTTTTTTTTATTATTTTTGGATCTTGGCCAGTTTTTTAAGCTTTATTCTTCTATAATATTGAAGATTTGATAAACACATGCATATATAATTATAATCTTTACAAATGTACAACAAAAGAAATAATAAAAGAAATTTCAATAATGCTTTGTCTATATTTAAATTATTTTTGCAAATATTATCATTTTATATGAATGGGTTTAAATTTAATCGTCAATATGTTTCATTAAATCATCACAACACTGTATTTAGTTATAATGAATTCGTGATTTGAAAGGGTTTCAAGGGAATAATAAATCCATAGCAATAAATAACTCCACAAGGAAGGATGGTTTTTAAATTAGATTAAAAGAATCGTTTCTGTTTATCGATTCAGTTCCCTCCAGAGTCCCTTTTGGCCAACTTTGTATGTCAAAACGACAATTTTCCAAATCATATTTTATTCTATCTCAAAGGCCATCCCCTACCCAGCCTAAGGTTCTAGACAAACACTGGATCCTAATTCCTATTATACAATTTGACCCCAGACTCGGTTAGGTATATTTGCCAAAAAATAAATAAAAATTTTAATTTAATAAATTATATGATTTTATTTATCATTTTTTTTAAACCTTTGACGAATACGAAAAAGAGCCATGAAAATTCGAAAATATCCGACTTGCTAAGATTTTTCCTATTAAAATTGTTTTTTTTTAAAAAAAAAAATATATATATATATATAAATCAGAGAAAACAGCAGAGATACCATTTGCAAGGCCCAGCCCGAATTTTTTTTTAAATTAAATTTATTTTTGATTTTTATAGCTAAATGGCGATTTCAAATATTTTCTTGTAAAATGTACGACCCAGCCCAGGGTAATATTTTAAAAAAAAATTTTAAATACACCCATGTCGGGTCTGCAACTCTCCGATATAAATTAAGGAGGGAAAGGAGTTAACTTCCCTTACCTAAATCGAGGTAGAGTAGTCCAATGTTTATAAAAAAAATTAACATCAAAACGAAACACTCAGCAAATCGCTTAAACTAAGGATGATAATCGGGTAAAAGGCAGATTAAATTTTGAATAATATTCATAATCGCAATCCCTTTCCAGTCCGAGTTTCAAATCCTGATTCTTAATAAACTTCTCCAAATTTTCATTCTAAAAAATGAGATAGAATTCAAATTTTACTCATGTTACATTTTTTTGAATTAAATTTATAGCTAGTTATTACCACCTGGCGTAATGTAGGTTTGTCAAAAAATTATGTTTTTTTTTCTCCAGAGTTTGAAGAAAAAAAAATCATCGATTTAATTAATGATTTATTTGATTTTAAATTATGCCGACTCCATAGGTTCGAAAAAAAAATTAATCAATAACTAAGCAACCAAATATTTAATAAATTGCGAATTGCAAAGCCTACCAATTTTTATTTTTAAAAAAAATAATTATTAATCTTAATTAGAAGCTTATGAATACTGTTACTTGTGTATTATATAGACCTTATTTTCTAAAATAAACAGGTCAAAATTTATTATATTTTAAAAAATTATCTAAACTTACCTATTATTTCGTATAGAAGTTTCTTTGTCCTCTTTGTTCAAATCCTGATTCGTGCAATTTTTTTCACCCAAATCCGGTATTAATTTATCGATAATTGAATGAAGCATAAAATTATTATCGTCTGCTTTGGTCAGTAAATCGGTTGTGTGGAAGGTGTGGTTGAAAAGCGAGATAAATTTTGAATAAAACAAACATTTAGTCACGTGAAATTTTCTTTCGAGAGTATTGATTCGATATCTGAGATCGTTAGAGACATTTGAATCGGAATAATTACTGGATGCCATGCTGCACCATTTTTTCATCTTATCAAAGAAGGTCAATATGCTTAAATATGAGTGTTGTTATAAAAATATTTTTTTAAAAAAATTGGTTAATTTAGAAAGAGGAAAAAGTTGTGTACCCTATAAGGAAATTGATGAAAGCCTTGAAGGAAATGACAGGCCTCATTTATAGTAACAAGCGTTTGGTTTAATCTGTGCGATATTTAAAGCTATCAAAATCACAGCTGATTCACAGCGAAATTTTTGTTACATCGCAATTTATATTTTTCAAATGTTATAGTAGCGTTTTAATCGTTTCGCTCCATATTTATAAATTATATCTATTTATTGGCTTGATTTTGTAAATAACGCAGCGTTAACAAACTACGTTTACAAAAAATTATGCCTTTCTCTCATATTAAGAAGTCTATTCCCTTAATATAAATTTTAATATTTACCTTTTTATAATAATTTCAATGCTATATGATTAGTTTAAAATCAGGTGTTCACCTTGGCATCAACAGATCATTTCAAATTTAACTAATACCATTGGCTGGTACCCAAAATAATAATCACCCCTCATAAAATTATTTTTAAATGGCCTACATTTAACTATAAAAAAGGATTAATTGATCTATAAAAATTTAAATGGTTGAGAAATAAGAAAGAAAGCAAGGATCCGAAACATAACATATATTGGTTCAATTAATATAAAAAAAACCTTTTAAGATTCAGTTTTGATTTGTACGAAATTATAAAAATTTAGTTTGAAACTTTAAATAAATTCTTAGAATTATCTGCACAAGGAAATATATCTAACATAGCACAATTAAAGTATTTTCAAGATTATCTTTTATTAAATTAATATCTATAGAATTTTTTATGGTTTATACACTAATTTGGGTAGCTATCAATAAACCAGAGACCATTTGTGGGCCTGGATTTTTGATCAGGTCAAGCCCAGATCTGAGTAAAAAAAATTATAGGCCTAGGCATGGCCCATATTTAATATTAATAAAATTCCAAGCCCATAAAATCTTTATAAAATTTTCTCCAAGACCAAACTATAGCCAAAAATTTAATTTTTTATATTCAATAAAAATAAACAATATTTCAGTATATTTAGGCAATCATTTTTGGTTGCAATATTGAAATTTATTTTGGTTAGCAACTCAAAATATAATATGCATCATGGGTTAGCCCAGCCCATGAAGATCTCTACATTACATCAAGAAATTTAAAGATGCTGACTAGATATTGGCCAATCAAAATTGAATATAATAATCTTTGAAGCATTTTAAGTATCAAAAGGTTCAGATGTTTCATTCATATTCAGTTTGGATATTAAAAATTATGATTTATGATTAAAAAAATATCTTTGTAAGTATAGTAGAAAAAAAGTAAATTTTAAAATATTTTTTTAGACTGTGTCCAAAACCTTAAAATATTTATTTAAAAACCTTCAAAATTTTATAAGAAAACATTAAATAAGTCATTTTCCAAATAGAAAAATATTACTATGGGCAAAATATATTTGTGAAATTTTAAAAATCTTTTGAAAGTTGGAAAACTGGTTTTAAAATTTTTAAAAAGGTTTTGGATGCAACCAAAGTTTTTTTTAGATTATATTTCATTTTGTATAGGTGAAGAATTTGCTTCTTTATTTTTTAAAAATTTAATCACAATTTCATTAAATTTTTAAAGCTTTTTAAATCTTTTAAGAGATTTTGAATGCAAAATTAAAAAATAATTTAGAGAATTGATAAAAAAATATCAATAATCTATATTAAAATGCTTAAATTGGGTTGATTTTTAAAAATCAGGAAAATGAAATTATCTTGGCAAAATCCATTTACTTTAATGAGAAAGATATTTGCCTAAATAATATTATGTAATCCTCAATTGCCAAAGATGTCCAAACCTTTCTGCCACATGATTTTAATGAATTTGATTATATTAAATATTTTCCAATATAGTTAAAAATATCTCACTTGAAACCCTAAATAAATAGTCTTATTGCCTTATACTTTACAAACTACATTTTGCTCTTGATAAAGGTTATTGAATTCTATAAATTATGAATTATTTCTATATATCAGCATAAATTACTTTATATTTATGTATCTCAAGAGTTTTATAAGGGAAATACAATTAGCCTCACTTGTCATATAGGTTGGAGAATCAATTGTTGGCAATTTTTTATTCATACATTCACCAAATATGGCACATAATAGCCATTCCTTTTTGTTTCCCTTTAATTTAATAACAATTAAAATTAGTAAATATATCATTAGGTAGATATATACTATCTAATTACTCACCTTTAATTTTAAAATATTTCAGCTTAATTATATATAATAACATATGCATATTATTCTATTGTTATATTATATTTAACTTTATTTTAAAAAAAATAAATCTATATTATAAATTGTAAATTTTGCATAGCTGAAAAATAGAATTATACTTTGATATAAAATACTAAGAACAAATTAATATTTAGCTTACTTCGAGCATATAGTTGATATCAATTTTAGAGAATATATTCCAAGTATCATCCTTTATAAAGGTATTCAGATTTAAATCAAGACATATATCCTCCAGAATTTTTAAATAATCTTCATCGGGTCTTATCATTAAATCATCATTATTTACATTTACTATTTTAGTTTCCATGTACTATAAAGTTTTTTAAATATACAAATTTATTTATTTATTATTTAATAATTACAAAAAGAGCGGGAAAATATGTTTTTATTGTAATTTGTAAATAGTGTGCAGAGCCAGCTTATCTAAAATTTCGTCATGCACTATTTCTATTGGATAATACGAAGAAACTCAAAAATATATTTGATTATTTGGTATCAAACGGTAAACACTATTTTTTGTAGAGAATCAACTAAATTCCCGTATAACTAAAATAAATATTAATTAATAATATAATTACAAAGCTTAAATTCCAAGTATCAAAATTTTTAAATTAATTATTACCGTAAAGTAGCCTTTTACTTTGTCAATTATTTTTTATTATTTCTTTTATTTTACATTATAATATTATATATTATTTCTTTTATTATTTTGTTAACACTTAGAAATTAATTTAAATTAATAACGTTGATATGATTGTTTTTATTATTTTATATTAACATATTAAATAAATATCACATATAAAACGTTGTAAAAAGAAACAAACGGATAATAAAATATGACACTCAATATGAAATATTACTTTGATAATTGAAAGGTCCATGAAATAAACATTTATATATCCCAATTTATTCTTACTTATATCATCATAATTCATATTACATAAACATATTTCAAAATATTATTTTATAAAGTGTTATTTAATAAAGTGTTATTTAAAAAAGATTAGAAAATAATCATTGTGAAAACTTGTTTAATTATAATAATTTAATAAAAAAAATATTTCTAGGAAATAATGCAAAAATTATTTTTAAAAGAGAAACAAAACTATATAAATAAATTATTTAAAAAAAGGGGTAATAGTAGATAAATTCCCTCATTAGAAGCTCCAAAAACCTACAATAAGTTCTTCGTAAATCCCATCATGTGAATCTGATGCATCCATAAAAATTGAGTTCCCTGTCTTGGAGTTGGGAACGGTGTCATCTGTGCTTTGACTACAATGCTCTAGGATAAGCAAGTTAGAATACGAGGGTAGGGACGCAATGAAATGAATTTAGAACTAAGCCGCTAAAATGTACTTGAAAAATATATAAATATAATTCAAAACATGTTTATATACCCAATGACAATTACCCAAAATAGCGCGGGTTGATTAATCGACTTTCAAGTAGTTGAGGGATTTCATCAATGATCCTTTGAGCCCTGCCATTCATAAAAGTGAAGGTTGAAATATTTGATTTACGGCACAATCTACACCTACAAAGTGTAGACTGTCCTTGATTTTCTTTATTGTTATAAAAAATATTTCATGCTGGGTCTGGGAAATTTTAAATCATCTTCATCTAAAAAAATTAGTATTATTGACATAAATTCTTTATAAAATAAATTATAATATCAGAGAATTTAAATTAACAAAGTTTAGATTCAAAAAAAAACTTATAAATTAATATTAATATAATATAAAAATTGCTAGATAATTTAGAATACTATTTCTAAATGATAGCCTATTGTTGTGATTAATTATATGTAAATTTACTTTTTCGTATATTTACATGAAGAATTTATTTGGTTAAAGTTTTTTGAGATAATTTATTGAAGAGGATAAATTTAAAAGAAAATAATTTTGTTTTAGAAATAATGTTAATCATTAATTTTTTTTCTAGTAAATATTTTTACACAATTATTATTTTGGCGGTACTTTATAATTTTCTACTTTAATTTTTTTTAAATATTTTATAATTTTATTTATGTTTATTGTAAATGTATATCAGAGCATAAAGGATTAGTAAATTATTATTTATATATATTTTACTATTATTAATAAGAAAAATTTATATTCCCCAGACACATTATACTTTTTATAGTGGATACAAAATATCTGCTTTTACTCATATAAAAATTTTACTCACAAATTTTTGTGAGAAATTTATAATAAAATTAAAATACAAATGGAGCAAAATAAACACTTTAGGAATTTTTAAATAAACGTGAAATAAACAGAGGTAACAATACTATAAAAAACCAAATTATATATAGATGTTAGCAACAATTTTTTTCGGCAATGTGTTATTTTTTCAACGTTAATCTTTAGAATTCATAGAGTAGGCATTCTAGACATGCTGAAATACATTTTAGGTAAGATCATATTTTTAAATTTTAAATAACGCGCTTAAAAATGATTATTTAAAATTGAAAAGATAACACATTGCATGAAAAAACACATGGCCACTATTAATCAATTAAATTCAACTTCTAACTCAAAAATTTTAAAAATATAAAGAGGATCATTCTATTTCTAGACCGACAATATCTTGATTGATTTAATATTAATTAGATTGACAAGGACTGTACAAAATATAACAATAAAAATGTAAAAAATTTAATCCAAAATGAAAAACTTTTGTGACTGATCTAAATTAAAACTCGGCATAAATATATCATAATATTTTTTAAAAAATAAAATATTATTTTCCTTTAGGAAAATTTACGAGTAAAGTTTCGCGTTACCGTTACTCAAAAAAAGAAAACATCTTACACGCTACCTTCTAAACAAGTAACGAATGGCTATATGTTTCTTCTTAATAGTTAATTTCATCCAGGTTATTCCACAATACTTACTCTATATAAATCGTTATAATATAAATTTGATTAAGGAGATTACCCCCCGATAGGGTGAAAGCTAAAAATATTTTTTAATAATATATATGGCATTTAAGATAAATAGTTTCAATAAGCTCTGGCTTGCCAAAATTTTAACAACCTGCTGCTAAAAATACGGAAATTTGTTACATTCAATTGCCTTATTCACAGATTTGTTAAAGAATATAGATACAAGTATTTAGTTATAAAAATGTGGTATCTGTACCTAGATAGATTTTTTAAAAGTACCTATATCCGTTTTTAGATACTGTTTATTTAATGCTTTTTTATATTATAAATAAAAATACTTAAATGCATTATTTTATTTCATATGAGCATATAACTTATATATATATATTAAAAAATATTAAGACTACTATAACAAAAAATTATAATATAAAATATTAAAACATATATAAAAAAATATATAAAAATATTCATTAAATATTATGTCCGACTTTATTAATAAACTAGGCAAATTTCGATATTATAATCCATCTCAAAGAATCTGCCATTTTTATTTTCAATGAAATTGGTTTATTTAATTTTATTATACTAATTTAAATTTTTTTTTTAATAGTAATAGTGATGGAGGAAGAAAATAATAATGAGGCATCAACAAGTTTATACATGTTTTTCCATGGCCAATTTATATAGATATTTTAAAATAATATCTCAAAATAAAGAAAGCAAATCTCTGATAGTAATATGTTCGACATGTCTACCAAAAAATTCTAA
This sequence comes from Gordionus sp. m RMFG-2023, assembly GCF_954871325.1. NCBI lineage: Eukaryota > Metazoa > Nematomorpha > Gordioida > Chordodea > Parachordodidae > Gordionus > Gordionus sp. m RMFG-2023. Next base: position 56,611,678 of record NC_088776.1, on the reverse strand, counting down.
AATTTTATTTAACTTTACCTCAACTTGCAACGTTGTAAAACATTTAAGGGTATAGATACTAAATAAATATTTACAATTGTAATTTTAAATTTTAAGAAAAAACATCAAACACTGTTAATAAAAATAAAAAGGGGAATGATAATAAATCTATTAAAGAAAATGTTGTACTAGACTCATCGTCCACTGATATTATTGCCAAGAGACCTCAGACTTTAATCGAAACCATTTTAGATAATTTAATAACTACTTTTATTAGCAGGCATTCAGCCATTTTTAATTGTTGAAAATCCTTCATATATAAAAATTATCAAAACATTAGCTCCACAAAAAAAATATAATTTTTCGACAGACAGTGGTTGGTAGAATTTTCCAAAGATGGGAAGATAAAAATAAAGAAATCATAAAAAGCCTAATAGAACCATCGCTAATATGTACAACAGCAGATTGTTGGAGTGCCTATCGCAGGTACAGCTAACATTTAAATTTGTATAATAATTAATTAAGAATAAATTATTTGAACAGTTTTAAGAAATGTTAATTTGTAGTTCATTCACAGGAGTCACTGCACACTATATAGATCCAACAAGTGTGGAAAGAAAAAATGAAGTGTTGGCTTGTAAATGAATGACTGGTAGTCATATATATGATAAAATAACAAAGATTTTTAAAGATATAGCCAGCGTCTACATGAGCGGGAGGGGTAGGAACAGTTTGCATCCTATTTTTTTGAGGGGGTAGGGGGTAGGTTGCTTTAATTGGGGTAGGATAAATTTTTTGGGGGATTATCTATTAAATTTTGAGATGAAATAGGACAAAATTTATTGCTGCAAAAATTAATATTTTTATTATAGTATTATTATAATACAATACATCGACCAAATTTATATATTGCAAACAATCACACACATTGTTTTCCAAATAAACTATCATTTTAAATGTAATTTAAAAGGTTTAGGTATTTCAGAAAGCTCATAATGGCATAATAATTAATTCATTGTAAATAATGGAGGTTTTAATTGAATTTATTATCTAAAAAATAAATTCTTTATTATTTAAAAAATAAATTCTTTATATTCACAAAATATAGATAGTTAATAGTAGAGATAGATTAATTTAAGTTATCCTTTATAAATTCTTTGAAAAGAGTATCAATAAATAAATAGGTGAAAATAATGATAATGAGACACGCCGCCGAAGGCGGTGGGAATTTTGTAGGGGGGTGGGCAAAGGTTGTAAAGGGGGTTTGCGCATCCAGTAAAAATCCTGTCATGTAGACGCTGGATATAGCAAAATATTATTGCATTCATAATGAAATCTCAAAGACCATTATTGACAATGCCAAAAATTTTCTCAAAGCTTTTATTTATCTATAAATATAAACATAATATATGATTACTTATTAATTATAGAGTTTTCAAGTTCAAATACCAGTAAATCCATGGATGATCTGGAAACAATTTTTAATATGTTTAAATTTAATCTTTGAATGGCATTAGTTTTTTGGTAAAATTTAAACGTCGGTTTTGATACTATGCGGTTAGAAAATGCTTAGCTATACATGTATCCCATTAATTTATTAAAAATGTTTTGAATATTTGTCTGATTGTCAATTTTTTGCTTTTTTTAAATTTTGTCTCATAGTTTAATTGAAGTATATTGTCCTTAACATCAGATATTTGAATAGGTTTAACATTGATTTGCTATTGATAGGATCCGATTACTATTTTTCACGTTGTTATGGTTTCCATAAGTTTCATTCAACAAAGTATTAGTCATTGTATAAACAGTGTTATTGTCGACGATTGCTTTGAGTATGTCTTATCTATGGTGCGATCACTAATATAATCGCCCTCCATGTTGTAATATGGAATAACATTTTAATTAATCTTTACCCATGAGATATTGACCTCGCTTGTTATATTGTTCGGATTCTCAATTTGATCTCTTATCTGTAATCAGGGACATCACAAGCCTTTATAGTCCCAGGGGGCTCAACTAAAAAAATTTATGGGGTCATCTCCCCATCCCAATACTTCCTATGTTGATCCACTATTTTCCTTGCCTCGGCCGGAGTTTTAAACTCTGAACTAAGATTCAAATTCCATTTATGCATACATACATATACTAGTAGCATACGAATAATAAATAAAACAATACAAGACATTTGATAAGTAAAGATAATTATTTTTTAATAAAATTATTTATTTATCTATTTATTTTATTATTAATATATATTATTTTGTAATATAAAAGAGCATTCAATATTTGTGATTTCAAATATAAATTTTTTTGCAATTAACAAGTTATAAAAGTGATAAAAAAATTATTCTTTTTTTCCTTTATTCACCAATCTATCTTTATATGGATTGTTGCTACCGACAAATTACATTAGAAAAATTTAATACCATTAAAGATATATTCAGATTAAGCCTCACTTATAGCTTACATTGTTTTAAATAAATATCTTATATATAAATTAATTTAGCCATTTTATTTCTCTGAACTTTTTTGCTTTCAATATTTATTTCTCAGAACTATATTATTATTCTTTGATTATCTAAAGCATAGTTTGAAAATAAAAAATTAACTGTACTTTGTTAAACTCCATCTCTTTCATCGCCTCATTTCCTATAAAATATCATCAACATCAATATTTTTTTTATTTTCATTATTTAAATCATTCATCTCTAAATCAATAGCTCATCTTTCTTCATTGTCTAATAAATATAAAATAAATGAGTAAAAGATGTTGTAATTAAATATACTTAGAGTTTAAACAAAGTAGTTTTGTATATTAGTTTGGATCTTAGAAATTTTCTTAGGAAAAAGTTGAGTAAATTAAATGATTTTTTTGTTCTCTGACGTTGAAGATTCAACCGAGCCACTACATTAAGGCTCCTAATTATTTATTTTTCACCAAAATTAATTTAGTTACAGTTAGATGGAACTACACATCTATGGGGGAGCATCAAAAGCCTTTATAATCTCAGGGGGCTCAAAAATTTATTTTTCAAAATTACTAAACATTCCTAAATTACCCTTATATTTTTAGCTTACATTATTACATTTTTTTCTAGCTAGCAACATTATCCTAAATTATCTTTTTCTTTTTTTAAAGCTACCACTATCTAAAATTATCTTACTTTTTTTTAATTAGCTAACATGATCCTAAATACATTCATTTCTTTATTTTACCTATAATTATTCTAAATTACCTCTTTTTTTAGTAGTATAAAAAACACATTTCAAAATTTGGAGCTCAAGCCCCTGAGTGCCCTATCTAGTAACGCTCTGCTCACATGATACTACTCCCAAATACAATAATAATTATATTTTAACAGTAACAAATTATTATTGCATATAGAACGGTAAACTGTTAAAATTCATATGTATAACCAGGATTTTGCTAGGGAGTGGGAAGGGAGGTACTAATAGGTGAGGTTCTTATAAATTTTATTTGAGATCTTTAGGTTTACTTATTGTATACAGTAATGAATATGATCGATTAATTGTAATTTAGATTATATTTTATATTCAACATAATCTATTATTTGATATCAGTAGCGTCACTAGAAGGGGGAGGAGGGTAGTCTCCTGAAAAAAATTTTTTGATAGCCCCCTGAACAAATATTTTTTTAATAGCTACCTAATACTTCTAAACGAAAATTTTTTTTTGATAGCCCCCTAAACAAATACTTTTTTAATTATATTATGTAATATATATATTTTTGATATAATTTATAAAATTAAATAAGTGCTATTTTAATTAAATGATTAATACTAAATTATATTTTCACTATGTTAACAATTGCAATCCAATTTTGTGTTAAAAATGGAATATCAATATAACTCATTGTTGAAGATTGGTATTTATGTTGTATATATAGTAAATGATGTAGATGTATTTAACACATCTTAAATTAATTCAAGTATATCAAAAATATATATTACTTGATTTAACACTCCTTAAAATCATACATTATTGTCTATTTATCTCCTGTCAACACTTTAAAATATTTTATTAAATAAATAAGTTAATGATTAGTCTTTAAAGTTATGCAAAAATGAAGGTGATTTAAATTAAGTAATAAAATAATAAAAAAATGTAAATTGTAAGGCGGTAAAATATAAATACTAAAATGTTTTTAATCACTACGTGAGGCATAAAACTAAAATATATTTATATATAACACTCATGATTTATATACAGTTGGTTATAAATATATTACAGTTAATATTATAATAAATTTTACTAATAAATGGTTTTGATAATAAATATGGTAACAATTTGCAATCAAGTATTTAATGCCATCTATTTAATTGTAAATAATTTTAAAAATTAAACATTTTATTACATTTTGCAATAGATGTAATAAATTTGATATATTTTCTTCTCTTTTTTACGTGTTTTTATGAAAGCTATTTTTTTTCCTTTTCAAAACAGTTTTGAGTTTAATTTTTAATACAAGTATATTTTTGATATTATTACAAACTACTATTATTTTAAGATATAATATACCAAGGTAGTGCTACAATATATAATATCTTAACTGCTTCATCATATCATTCTGGTCCTTATTTTAAAGTTAAAAAATGTTTCATTTGTAATATGGCATTGCCGTTTAAATAACTCCAGGCTTCAATATATTTGCATAATTATATCTTCCAAAGATTTTTAGTGTTTTTATTTTATCAATTTATCCAACATAATAAATTCTGATATAAGTTTACATTGTGAGTGGCATGGCTCAGTATCTATTATTTGTGTGGCAATGTAAGTTAATATTATTACTATAGCTGCTGAGAGCAGATTGCATATTTTAGATAAGCAATAATGGTCAACTGTCTAGTCGTTTATATAATATTAAAAATGGAAGATATCTTTAGAAATTTAATATCTCACAATAATTTTTTCGATTACTTATCTAGCTTCCATCATATCATTTGAGAGGAAGCTTTAACCACCATTTAGTTTTATGATTTTTTGTCGTTTATAATCACTTCTTCAAAAATTGTTGATTTGGTTAGGTCTATAAATTTTTCCTTATTAGTCCATTCTATAAAACATCGTCTAAAATGGTAACAGAAGTTATTAGTTTAATGACAATGTAAGTTGCTAAGAATTATATTATATTATATTATATTATATGGTTTTTAAAAACCATTATCAATTGAGGCATATGTATGAATTAATTAACCTTTTGTATCACTTGTAATTCTTTGATGCAAAATTTTTTTATATCAGCAATCGAAAAATACTGTAATAAATAAATTTTTTTTAGTTGAGCCCCCTGAGATTGTAAAGTCTAGCGACGCCCCTGATTTTGCAACATCCCTTGCTTTATCAATGTTAGTTTTAAAGTGATAATTTTTAGACAATCATTACTAGCCAATTGTAGAGTATTATTACCTACACTAGAAAATAATTTACGATATCAATCACTAAATAAAATAGAAGTCCTGGAAGAAAATTGAAAGAAAAACATTAGATAAAATAAATAATTCCACAAAAAAAAGTTAATAAAATTTAAAAAAATTTTTCATCTAAAATACATTAAATTATATAAAATAGTTATTTAATAAAAATTGAAATATATTGAGGAAAAAATATATATTGCATTAAAAATGACGTAATATTTTAGAATGCATTTCATAATTATATAGAAATGATTTTATTAATATAATTGTAATGTATTATATGTTAAAAATATCTTTTTATATTATTTTTAAAAAAAAATCTATGTTTTTAAATTTTTTTTATACTCCCTTGGACCCTCCACTTTTAAAAATGGTCTGGGTTCGGGTACAGCAAAAATACGAGGGTTCAGAGTCCGGGTTCGGGTTTACATCCCTGGGGTTGACAGATCATGATTCTCATAAAAATATATAAATTTTGAGAAAAATTTAGAAAAAAAATGTACCCTTGGAGGTATTAATATTTGCTCATTTATATAAAATCTAAATCTAAGCAATTTTGATTATTCTAATTTAAATAATTTTATATAAATTAGCATTAAAATTTTATATCGGATTAATTTTCTTAGCATTAAAATAATTATTGAATTTTTTTATATATATAATATATCCTAAATTTATTTAATAATAAATAATAAAATGGATTTTTATAGGAGGATTTTATATTAGTAAAATATATTTTATAGTATTATGTCAAAAATATAATTTCAGAATTACCAGTATCATTTTTAATAATTAAATTTAGCAATTAATTAGAATTTAAGTGCAAAATATAGTAAAATAAGGTATAATAAAATGTTTTGATTAAAATAAACTAATAATTACTTAAATATACACGAAACAAAAAATTAATTTAATTACGATTTTTATTCAAAAGAATTATTGATTATTTAATCATGTCAACCCTATTTATAGGAACGCTTTATTTTATAACAATTTGATTTTTTTTGAACAAATAGATTTTCTGTTCGTTTCAATCACCTTATAATATTTGTGTTGCTTATACATACTCAATAAGCCAGTGAAATAATAGATTTATTTATAGTATTGTATCTTCTAGATTGATTTATTCATGGAATACAATTCTGTAGGGCTTTATTTCGATTTGCCATCGATTAAATGATTTTAAATTAATGTGTATTCATATAAAAATAAATAAGAGAATTAGTCGACGTGCAAACCACAATAACTGACTCCTATATAAGTAATGTACATACACTTAATGAATCGCCAAACGAGTAGTTTATATGTCAGCTACAATGCGTATTTTTCGGCTTATTATTTTTTTTTAACTTTTAGTGCGTCTTTCTTAAATTTAAAAATCTGATTTTACAAGAATTGTATTTCATTCTATTGAAATATCTACTCTATGAATTTCAGAAAATTTTGCCATGAAATTTTGAATTTAATATAATTTATATTACTTTATCTATTGATTATTTATATAAATTAGAAATGATTCATTAATGGCAAAATTGTCTACAATTATAAGATATGTATTCTAGACATGCTGAAAAATATTTGTGGTAAAATTCACATTTTTAAATTTAAAAAAAACCCTCAAAAAATGATTTAAAAAATAAAAAACATTGCCTCTAACATATATACATCATTGGATATATTTAAGAATACCAGATAATATTTGTAGTAAAATTTTGATGAATTCAATATTAGTACAATATGAGTATTTTTTAATAATATTTTTTATATAATCACAAATATATTTTCGACTAAATATTAAATCATTTTAAATAGAAAATAAAAAAAGTAAACATGATTCCGTGCAGGGGTGATATATACACATGATATCTCCGTGCACAATTTGATTTATGCCTCGATACCTTCTCGATCTCAACTCCAAAAATATATATTAAATTTGTTAAGTGGATCGGCACCTCATTAACAATATGAATTTTATTAAAATGAAATGAATAATATATAAATTTATGCTTATATATAATATTATGCACTGATTTGATTAGATTGATTATATATAAAATTACTAAATAAATATATATAAGTAGAAGGCAAAAAGAGCTTAATTTAATAGTGAATATGTTCCTAAAAAACAAGTATAATTATGTTTAAAAATTTATAGTTGAAGTTTTTGTTTAAAAAATATGGATTCGCGGTTTTCAATTGTTATATTAAAAAATTTTCGCGATAAAGTTTTTAAAAAAAGTATGTAGGCTGGCAAAAATTGCCGTTAGATGACTATTGGCTGAAATATAAAATTATTGAATTTTGAATATTTATTAATTTTTTTATTTTCCCAACTATTTAGAGGGTGCGAGCATTCAAGTCTAAATCCTATAGAAACTCTCAGTTGTTCGTTGGTTAAGAGATTATCTAAGGTTTGAGTGCTTCGAGCAATTTGTGCCCTCCATATTTTTTGTTGGATTGTAATAATTTTATGTCGTTAATATCAGTATAGTTATGGCTTTTTTGCAGGTTCTTTATTAGGGGTTCGATAATAGATTTGTTGGATATTTCAGTTGGAAATGTAAAATCGTCTGACGTAGTTTATTCCATCGTTCGATTGCTGCATTTAAAAGATCATCATTGGGAGTTATGAAGGATGACATCGCTGCGATTTGAGAATAAGGGATAATAGTTCTAATGGAATCAAGTCGATACCACCTAGTTTAGCAGGTAATTAGGCAAGGTGTGCCAATTAAAGTCAGAAAAAGAGAGATTGAGGATTCTTTCTATTAAGGTTTTTAGGCAAATATCATGTTGATTTTGAGGCGGTAAATGAAAAGTATGCGTGGAAAAGATGTAAGATTTTAGGTAGATATAAACATTTTAGAGCTTTCTACTTTATATATATATATTTTTTTATTATTTATTCAATAGATTGCCATACATGTGTACAATATACCATAAATTTTCCAATTATTTAACAATAAATTTAAGTGATTTATGGCATGTAATCTTGATTAGGAATTTGTCTCGTAATTACAGCTAAACGTAGAAATGCAGGTATATGGTTATTTTGACAATATTATAATTTGGTGATTTAATTTTATAGCTGGTTGATTAACATTATTATTTGTGTAGAAATTTTCTTAAAATCAATAAAATAGATAAATGATTAGCTCAAAAGAAAAAGAATAGGATAGATTTCTATGTTAATATTCATATGTATGAATTAACTCAACGCTACATTTAAATAATATTTATTTAAAGATAAAAATATGTGTATTTTGACGACAGTAATTGGATAAATTTAAAAGAAAACATAGTGGGTATATTTATATTGTGTGTATCTCTTCTATATAATATGAAAAGTATATATATTATGATAATGGTAATAGTCAATTAACAAACATCTTATATATTTGAAACTATTCAAATAATTAATGTTAATAGAAATGCAATTTATTTAGTATTAAATAAAATGCTACAATTTAAACTGGATGTATCAGATATTCTCTTATACTTTGATTATCATATTTTTATCAATATTATTTTTAAAGTTGCCGAACTTTCGAAACATTTAGAATAGCTTCAAGGGGATGGTATTCCATCTAGTTTAGTTCAAGATCGAGTGAGAATCTCAAATGATTTAATTAATTTATTGTAAAGTGATTTAATATAATATTATCAGCTATATATATATGTTTTTCTATTTTTATAAATTGTATCTTTAAGCGAATATAAAAAATCAATTTATTTAAATACATTACAGTTCTCCCCACTATAAATTGAATTCATCATAATAACGTAATGGGGGTTTTGAAACTCTTTTTTCTAGAGTTGTATTTCCATTATGTTCTGCAAGGTCCAAATCCTCAGTCATTGTCATGGGTGTTTCTTTAGCTTGTACATGAGCTTCCCTCAGTTGGTCGGCATGCTTGTTTTTTACAATACCCTAAGACTCAACATCATACAATATCGCACTTTTCCGTTGAACCACTGTTCCTTCATGCCATCCCGTAGTCCTTTCGTTTTTTACCCAAACTTTTTGCTTCTCTTTAAATTCACGGGGCTCAACGTTCCTATCATTATAATTTTTTTGTTTCCATAACGCGTTTTCAGTCCCTTCTCTCGTAGATAATTTCCATTGATCTAACGTCGTCCTGAGCGGCCTTCCAAACATCATTTCGGCAGGGGATTTACCGGTAGTTGCGTTTGGAGTATTTGGGTGTGTAATTAAAACATTCGCTAAATTTAACTGTTACGGAGTCCCACTTCTCCTTCCAGCATAGAAACGCGTCTTTATCGTACGTATATAGCGCTCAGCCAAACCATTCGACTTGGGGCTATAAGGGGCCGATCGAAAATGTTTTATATTATTTTTAAAAAGAAACGTTTTGAATTCAGATCCAGTAAACTGAGTACCGTTATCTGAGACAATGTAACGAGGTAAACCAAATCTAGCGAAATAATTACGCAGATTATTTATTACACTCGTCGAATTAATATGTGTTAAAATTGCAACTTCAACCCATTTGGTGAAAGCGTCTACGCAAATTAACCAGTACTTTCCAGACACGGGACCTGTCAAATCAATGTGTATTCTTTCCCAAGGTCGGGTAAAAATATTCCAATTGTATAATGGTATATCTCTGGCTCCCGGTCTTTCTTCCTGACAAATTTTGCAGTTTTTTACGAATTCTTCAACATCTCGGTCAAGATTTGTCCAGAAGACATAGTATCGGCATAAGGATTTCATCCCCACTATCCCCGGATGTCCTCGATGGATAACATTCAAAACCTCTTTTTTTAGGTTATCAGGAATGATGATTCTATCATTATAAAATAAAAGCCCTTCTTCGAAAGAAATATTATTTTTAATTAAGATGAATTTTTTTAAACTTTCAGAATAATTATTCATATTATCCATATGCCAATGATTTTTTATTAATTTAATAATCTCTTTTAGATTTATATCATTGATCGTTTCACTAATAACTTTACTTCGAGTGAACGATAAATCTTCAATTAAATTGATCCTTACTTCTCTAATTTCATTTTCAATTTTTTTTTTAACTTCATTCATTTTTTCTCTCTCTACCCCCAAATGGGACAGAGCATCGGCGCATTTGTTTTGATTACCCGGCCTATGAATTATCTAGTCGTAATTTAAAAGCTTCGTGGCCCACCGTATTAAACGGTTATTTGTTATCTTATTAAGGTCTCTTTTATCACCTAAGATATATTATAAAGGTTTATGATCAGTAATCAAAATAAAATGTCTTTCATAAATGTACTGATGAAACTTCTCGATAGCGAACATGATCGCCGAAGCCTCCCGATCAATAGTGGCGGAATTCTTTTCAGCTGCTGAAAGTGTCCTCGATGCGTAAGCAATCGGTTTCTCCTGGCCAGTAAGAAATCGGTGTGCAATAACAGCTCCTAGACCATCTTCGGAAGCGTCACAAGAAATCACGACAGGAATATCGGCTGAATAAGGAATTATTGTATCTTCTTTTGATAATATTTTTTTAACTACATTAAATATTTCATCTTCTTTAGCTGACCAAAACCAACTCACATTTTTACTCGTTAGTCGGTGTAAAGGCGCATAAATAGAATGTAAATTTTTAATAAACGATTCATGATAATTTACCATTCCCAAAAACGAACCTAATTCTTTAACATTAGATAGTGTTTTACAATTTTTTATAGTATTAATCTTATCTTCGGTCAGGTGAATTTCGAATTCATCAATAACATGACCCAAATAAGTAACTCACCTCCAATTTTAATTTTATCGGTCAACGTTGTCAGTCCAGTCTTATCAAATCTTCTTAATACTTCTTCTAGATTAACTATATGATCAAAATTATTCTCGCCTGCAATAATTACATCGTCTAAAAATACACTAACCATAGGAATTCCCTTTAATAGGTTTTGCATAAGGTGTTAAATATTATCGGAGCGCTAGTCAACCCAAAAGGAATTCTTTGGTATCGGTAATAACCGACATGAGTAGAAATTCTAAGGTCTCTACATCCTGGACTAACACTGAATTGTAAAAATGCATCTATTAAATCTATCGTTGAAAATATTTTACCACCCGCGATTCTATTTGTCAGGTCAACGAAAGTTGATAATAATGAGGAGCCCTTCACACGTTTGTGGGCAAGCCGCACGTACTTGTACACATAATAGTTCATAGACTATTATTTAAACGTCTGTGGGCTGGAACAGATAGGGAGGAAGAGAACAGCCCACACCCAACACCTACGGCCCTATTTATTTTTAAAAAAAAAGGGACGGGGAAGGTACTCTAGAAATATAATTTAAAACCTAAAAAAGAAATAAATATATGATTAAAATTAAATTCAAAGTACAAATACAATCACTTATCAGTTTATATCCATCCTTGAAGATAATATCCATATTCATCACTCGTACCGGAAAAACCGAACCCAAAAATCATTTGAATTTATTTGATAAAATTTTAATCTAGTAATGTTTTAAATACTTGATTTGGGGCATATGGAAGTGATTTGTGAATGAATGATTTAGTTTTCACCAATTAATTATATTAAAAATTACATAAACCAAAGGTATATAAAAATATATTATATCTTTATAATAAAATATTGTTAGCTAGCCTAATTATGTTAGAGGAAAATGATTCTGATGAAATAGTTATGGTTGATGTTGACAAAATTTCTTCACAAAAAGAGCGATTATATGGGATCAATATCAACTCAATGGTGAAAAGGCTGATTGCAATCATTGCAAGAGCATTATTAAATGCAAAGGCAAAACAATATCGCCTCTTATTAATCATTATAATAGGTTTCATTCACATCTCTGTAAAAACAGTAATAAAATTGACACTTTTTTAAAGCCTATATCACCTTTTTCTTTATCTAAAAAATTTAATTATAAAGATAACTTACTAAAATTATTTATTAATAATAATTTATCTTTTAAAATTGTTAATTCACCTGATTTTAAAATTTTTATAAATAATCTTGATTCTTCTATAAAATCAATATGCTTCAATACTCTTAAATTGCATATGTATAATACATTTGCAGAAAAAGAACAGTTGGTAAAGGATATAATATCCAAAAATAAAAGTAAGATTAATTTTTTATCTGATATTTGGACTAGCCCAACTCAGGTTCCTTTTTTAGGGTTAACAGCCCATTTTATTGATGATAATTTTAAAATAAATAACATAATTTTGGATGTTGCTCCAATAAATGAACAACATTCAGGTGCATATTTAAAGCCTTTATTAAAATAATTAAAAATTATAATTTGGAGAATAAAATTTTTTATATAACTCTAGATAATGCTACTAATAATAAAAAATTTATTGATACATTTTCTTTAAAATATCCATCAATAAAAATAGGGCACATTCGATGCTTTGCTCATGTTATTAATTTAATATCCAAAGAAATTTTAAAAATTTTAAATCCATCAATTTTAAAACTACGAAACATTATTATGATGATACGTAATTCTCCTAAAAAATTAAATTTATTAAAAAATATATGTAGTTCACTACATCCTCCTATAAATTTTTTAAAACCCAAATTGGATTGTGAAATAAGGTGGAATAGCACCTACCAAATGATTGAAAGGGGCTTATTGTTAAAGCCTGCTATAAAAAAATTAGTTAATGAAGTTATAACTAATATTATAATTCTTCAAGAAAAACAATTATCAGAGGTAAAATAAAATTTATAAATAGGTAAATAATACTTTATTAACTAACATAACATACAGGAGGAATGGGACGATCTTGTAAAAATTAAATCTATCCTATTGCCTTTGTATGAGACTACAAATATGGTTTGTGGGGAAAATTATCCTACTTATAATTTGGTTATACCCTATTAAATTCTAATTCTTGAACACTTAAAAAATGAGAAACCTTGTTTCCATAAAACCTCTAACAATGATTTCAAAGTGGCATGTGATAAATTGTTGGGCTATTACAATTTAACTGCAGATGATGCAATAATAGCTACAATATTGGATCCCAGGCTCAAAATAGAATATTTTAAATCAATATCTCTTGATTATGATATTGATATATCCAGGTTAACAGACAAGTTTAAAAAGATTTACAGCAGATATACAGGTATTTAATTTACCCCCATTTAAATACATATCATTTTATTTTATAAGCTGCTGATAATTACAACTGCCAAAATAAGAATGAAAGTCAACAAAACAGGCTTGACATTGTTTTTAAACAAAATTATGTTCAACTATGTGAAATCGATTTTTACCTGAGTGAGCCAAGATCAAAGAGTGACTGATCCATTAATGTGGTGGAATACAAATGCACATAGGATCCCCATACTCTCAAAAATGGCAAGAGATTATTTATCTATACAAGGAACATCAACTGCGCGTGAAAGACTTTTCTCAGTTGGCATTAATTTGTTGTCAAAAACCGCATGTCGTATAAAGAAGAAAATATAAGAAAAACCCTATGCCTTAAAAATTGGCTTAAAATTATAAATTAAATGAATAATATAATATTTTAATTTTGTTTATAACTTGATTATATTTATTTGTCATCGGATTATTATAATTTTTTCTGCTTGAAATCAAATTTGCAATAAAAAAATTTGTCAATATATTTGAGTATGATTATTTTATTAAGAAAATTCATTTCAATTATTCAAAAATTATTCGAATAATTCGAATCGAATACAAATAGTAGATTTTATTATTCGTACGAATTCAAATAGTAAATTATTCGATTCGTTTAAACGAATCGAATACGAATAATGCACTATTCGATTCGAATACGTTTTTGAATAGATATATAGGTAATCCTGAATATTAACTTTTTCTTTGACAAATTCTGGAATATGAAATTGAGTATGTTCTTTAATCTTCTTCAGAGGCATGGTATAATTTTAATCTTTTTATTTTAAATAATTCGTCGTCGTCAAAAATGACTTGAAAAATAAATCGTCGTCGCCAAATGAAATGATTTAATTAATTTATTGTAAAGTGATTTAATATAATATTATCAGCTATATATATATGTTTTTCTATTTTTATAAATTGTAAATAAATTGATTTAAGCGAATATAAAAAATCAATTTATTTAAATACATTACAGAATCATTAATAGAATCTATAGAATATGAGTCAGATTATTTTAATCAAAGACAGAGGCAAAACTTGTCAATTTTTTTTGATAAAGATATATTTAAAAGAATTTATTTTAATACTAAAACATCATTAGATAAAACATTTTAATCAAATATTATAAGAATTAAAAAGGTAAAAAAATCGAATTCTGTAAACATAAAATTTCTTTCCTTAAATAGGAAAAATAAAAGGCACAATAATAAATAAAAATTAATTTGATGCAAAGCTAGAAAATGAACGTTTTCAAAAATAAGAGTTGTTTTAGATTTTATATAATCGTTTTTAAAAATAACACATTTTAGATCATTCGTTGATAATTCTACCCCAAGATTCCGAATTTTATTGTGGTTACGGACATATAAATATGGCAAAATAAAGTTTAAAATTTATAGATAGATCAAAAACTATCAAAATAAAGATAATACAACAATGTACTATGATCATAAAATGATTGACCAAAAAAACCGGACATAAATAATATTATAAAAATGAATATTTTTTTTAGGCCATTTTTAGTTACGACCAAAGTGATAAAAATTCTGTATTGTTTATATTTTTATTTGGAAATATTGCTACATATGATAATATGTATAAAAAATCGTCATTTTGAAAAACATCTGTAACTTAGTCGGTAAGTGTCTTGATCACTCTTCCAAAAGTTCTGTGTTCAAATCCAGCAAAAACCATGTTTTTTTAATTCAACTAGGTGGTGTTGATTATTTCATCTCAAAATAAATTTTATTACATTTAAAAAAATAATTTATCCTTCTTTAGATAATTGCTGTATGTTGACTTGGTTGGTATTAGTGTTGTTAAACGGCTAGTTCCAGGCGCGTACGCAGGAATTTGGTCTAAGGGGGGGGTTAATAAAATTTTTTAAGAAATATTATTGATTTTTTAAAATATCAAACATAAATTTATTAGGACTAATAACTATTTCTAATACACAATTTTAAATTAATGTAAATTATAAAAAAATTATATGTAAAGAATCACTTAAATGACCCTAAATAGAAAAATAGAAATTTGAATTTTTTGAGCCTTTACACAAAAAGTTTCTTAGGAATAATTTCATTTTGTATGCTATATATTTACAATGTAAAATCCAATCTTCGTTGCGATTGATATAATTTTTCAATTATCTCATCGTCGTCAAATGCCTATGAATATTCAAAAGATCCAAACCTTTCAATCTACTTTCAGATGTTGTACTTCTTGGTATGTTTTTCAGAGACCTGCAGGCCCAGCCCCCGGGCTGGACAGTATTTTAATTTTTTTAAATATACCTGGGCCGGGCCCGAAATTTTTTAAAAAAACACCCAAGCCGGACCTGAATTATTTTAAAAAAACACCCAATCCGGGCTGTATTTTTTTAAAACAGCCTATATTTAAAATCGTTATTATTAGCTATAAAAATCAAAAATAAAATTTTATTTAAAAAAAAGCCGGGGCGAGCCTGAAAATTTTTTTAAAAAACCCCAGGCCGGGCCGTAAAAAATCTTTAAAAAAAATCCGGGCCGTGCCCTGCAAATGGTACTTCTGCAGGCCTCTGTTATTCTTCTTAAAAAAGAGAATGTTCTCTCATTAGTTTACTAATGGGAAGAGTTTATAAACCCTTTTAATACATTGGGAATTTAATCTAAAATGTGTATGAAATAATGCAGAGCATCAATAGAATTTTTTGGGACTATATCAAATCTTATAAACATAGTTATTCAGCTAGTAAGGCATCATAAGATACTTTAACATCTTCATAATAAAAATCTAACAAATATTTTTTTCTCTCATTATCTGAAAAAGATTGGGAGGGCTTTTGTGGAAGTAATATTTGCAGATTAGTAAGTGCTGCATGATGAATTAAAAATTTATTTATTTGGGTTATAAATGTATCTGTTTATAAGATATACTCTTCTACTGATCTTATATTAATGTTTTAACTTGAGCTTGCCTTGCTACAAGTCGAAAGAGACAAATATCAAACACGTATAGCTTTGCTTTTGACTCAACAATAAAATATAAAATATGAAATTCTTCATCAACATTAGCCTTAATTTCCTTGAGTTCTGATAAAATGCTATCCGCTATTCACATCTTATTAATCAAGTCAATGTCATGTTTTTGAAAAGTAATACTTAAAATAGTTGTATAATTAAATTACATTCTAATGAGAAATAAAATAAGGAATAAGCATTGAATCCAATAATTTTTTTACTTCTGAGGAAATATTTCATTGTGATATTTCAGTAATAGCAAATAATTGGCTCTTCTAATCCTTAAAAGCTATTACTGCTTGATGGCAGTGACTCTTTCTCGTTTGACAAGGTTGCAATTTCTTTTTCCCTGTTGGACAAGAAGTTTCAGAAATAATTATTATTTGACTAGAAATTTGAAAATGGTAGATAAATATTACGCCACTAAAAATTTGAAAATAATAAGTAAATATTACGCCGGAAAACTTGAAATCGAAATTAATTGATAAAATAACTTAGTAGATAAATGTGATAATAAATATAATTAAATATATATTTAATATGAGATACGAATAAATATTAACAAATATAAATTAATATAAACAATAATATTTTTGAAAAATATATCCGACATCTGCATTTTTTGGCTTTGGGAAGAGGGAATTTGTCCCCCTGCCCCCCCCCCCCCGCTGCGTACGCCAATGACTAGCTCAATATTTTGGCCAGAAAAATCCCTAAGCCTTAAATTTCGCTAAATGTCTAGACTTTTGTGCCATCTATGAGTAAAATCTTCAGGCTTGAGTATTATTATTCTGGATTAAATATTGAGTTAGCCGTTTTTAAAAATCGGCTCAACTAGTAACTAACATTAATCTTATTTTTTTCTGGGAAGATTATAAATGCTGGGCTTATTAAAAATATCTAACAGTTTAAATAGGTATATTTTTAATTTATCTATTGATTGTGAATCATATTCATCGTTTGATTTTTTTTTAACAATCTGTTCCCATTTTTTAGATTTAAATAATACTCAATCCTTATAAAGAAAAAATGACCATAGCATTAAGCGTTGATAAATCCTAGGTTAATAATTTAATTTCTTTTCATAAATTTTGTAGACCTTTCATATTTTTCGCTTAGCGTTAAATAAATCTCTAATGCCATAATCTATTTCTTATGCACCCTTTGCCAAATTTTTTTAAATTCTTTATTAGGCATTTCATCCATTCTGTCTATGATTTTAATTTCTGTTTATTCGTTATAAAGTATTTTAACTTTACAATTATTAATTCCATATATTTCCAATATGAGTTTTAGTTTTACTAAGTTTTTTTTAATGTCGATTGAGTCTCAAATTTCAACCAGAATACTGTCGGAATAAAAGTGAGTTGTCCAGAAATGTTTTGGCACTTTGCAAAATATTAATGATGATTTTAAATTTGGGCAAATGTTTAGTGTCTTAATTGTACTTCGGTATTTATTAATAATATCGAAAGTAAGTTATCAGCAATATGAGAAGAGTAAAAAATGAAATTTAATTTAGAAATTTATGCCTTTGTATAGCCCTTTAAGCTTAATTTATATCCGTATACCGGTGCCGTTAGGTATAAGTAAAATAGGAAAGTTTTTGCATACACCAGAATCTAAAATAGTGAGACACAATAACTAAAATCTAAAATAGCGAGGCACACATTCTGAAATATATGGCAACATTCAATGCACCAGTTATGCCTTAATTCCATAAACCTCATATCAGCGGAATATGCTGTTTGGGGCAGCATGTTAAAAGAAAAAATACGATTTTATATCATATTATTAATTTAAATATACCATTCTAATTATCAGCTTATCTTAGATTTATCCTCAGATAGGGCAAAATTAGCAGCAGAATTTAAATACAAACATTTAATTAATTAAAAAATATATTAAATGCAAACACCATTAAAAAACAAGAAGTAGATATTATAGGGAAATCGATAATTAATTTTCATTCATTTGTTTTTGATATAAATACATATATAGACCAAGGTATAATAATATTATTTAATAGAGATTCAACAGGTTTTAGATTTATGATAATGTAAAGGAGCATAAATTTCCTGGAAACGCATTATGCATAATTTGTGTAATATTTATTTTTAATTTTCGTATTTTATGTATATATTTTCTTTTAAAGATTAGAGGATAATTTGGAATATTAATTAGTAGAAAAACTTTTTTTTAAAATATTTTAAAATATCTTCACCCAGTTAAATTATAAAAAAAATTGCCAAAATCAGAATCATTGCTTAAAGAATTATTTTTCAATAACGAAAAATACAAATTATTATTTAAAAAATACTATTATGCATTTTAAGGTAAAATTTTAGTTAAAGTCACACTTTGGTTTATAATAAACTTTTTATATTTTTAAATTATTCATTGTCTAATAAAAATGATTTAAAAAAAATATACATAAAAAGATTAAGAATATATTAAAAAAGAACATTTTTTAAAAGAATGCAAATTAAAAAAAATAAATGTTAAAATTTTTATAAAAAGATAAAAATAAGTAATAAAAATAAATTTCCTATGTCACAGCAGGCATTGGGAACCATGAATAGGGAATAGATTAAATTTGTATAGAGCATTTGAAATTTCTTTTTAAATAAAAACACTCATTAGGAATATCAGCTTTTAATAAAATTTTACGACATAAAAATTTTAAAAATTTAGAGCTTCATAGCCAAAATTCCTCAAGGTGGTCGTTACAAAAGAATAAAAATAATATTGATTAAAAATAAGTATTTATTAGTCTGGAAAATAATTACTAGGAGTAAATACAACCATTCATGTATATCCCCATGCGAAATCTCCTCCCTCCTAGAATGGGAATAGATATTTAACCTCAAAAATCGGGAAAAAATTATTTAAGAAAAATTTTTTAAAATGAAAAAAGAAGGAACTAAAAAATGGGAAAAAAATTGATATTTAAAAAAACTCGCTTGTATTATGATTTAATGGCATAAACTCTGGTCCCCAAATAATGCAAAATTTTGTTTCTTAATATTTTGTATTTTTTTTCGCCATTAAAAAATTTTAACTTTATCTATAGACTTTAGTTTATATCGGATAACTGCCTAAATTTTGATTGAAACTTGATATTAAATGTATCACATAATATATTTGATATTTTATATATACCAATAATCTGAGGCAAATTATGCATATAGCTTTATTTTAAAGTAAAAATAATCCAGCACCTATAAATTTAATAATTAAAATTTTTTTTAATATAATATCCGATTTGTTATAATTATGATCCCATATAATTGATTTGATTTCAGAAAGATTATCAAACACCAATTACCCTTTAATTTGGAATATTGGAAATATTTATAAAATTTAAGTATATAATCTTTAATCTTTAGAGTAATGAAAAACAAAGTTTTCCCTTATATTTTTATCATTGATAATTTATATTCCACTTTATCTTTGAATGTTATAGTGCCAACCTTGCATAATTTCTCCTTTTCAAAAGCCAAAACGATGGTTCCATTACAAATCTTAATTCAAAATAATTAAAATAATATATATGTTTCTTGTTTATACTTCCAAATCAGTTTTTTATATACTATATTTACTTTTAAAATGCAAGTATTAAGATAAAACTGTCTAACAAACAACTTTGTACACTTACCTCTTAATATAAATTTATTATTGCTATAAATAAATTAAAGCCAGAAAAAACATCTAAGGAAATTTGACATTATATGACAGAAATATTAATATGAAAAAAAGGAGTTACATTTATAAGACTTTAATAATAGTGAGCATTGCTAAAGGGCTCTAAAAACGGCTAACCCAATATTTTAGCCAAAGAATATTATGCAGGGGGAGATTTTGCTTATAGAAGGCAAAAAGATTTGGATATTTATTACAAAATTTTGAGGTTTGTAAAATTATTTTGACTAAAATCTTAAGTAGAGATTGTCTAAATCGAGCTGTTTAGCAACATTATTTAACAGATATGTTTTTTATTTTACCAAGGCATTAACATTCACAACATGGATTTTTCCTGCAATAATTCTTACTCCTTGAGTCTTTTCAATCAGGTATGCTTAATTTAATTTTTGTGTTTTATTTATTAAAACTAAATTTATTAAAAATACATATTTATTATTAGATAAAAGCTAAAAATATAAAAGTCCCATGAAAAAATAATAATTTCAAAAACAGTATTATTTTTTTTATATAGATAATTTAATAATTTAGGCTTAGAGTAGACTCCCGGTACCAAAATGAATTTAATTATAAATATTGGGATTAAATTTTGCGATTTATATTCATCTTCATATTTGGTGACAAAAAAAATATATATCTCTTTTTTTAAAATTCACATGGCATAAAAATAAAAGTGGTAGATATGTCATCTCCTGTTATATGGTATTTATAAACTTCATTAAAATATCATGAAATCTTAATTTATTCTTAAGATTTCTTAAAAAAAGATATATTTTGAATTATTTTTTTAAAAAAGACTAAATATAATTTGCCATACTAATGTTTAAAAAAAAACACTAAAATTATTTGGGATAGTTTCATCAAAATATCTGAATTATTTAAGACCTACTGTTGTGCGTCTAATGTCAAAATTAATTTGTTCTAAAAAATTAACTATTTCTAGGACGCATAATGTATAAATGCGGGAATCATTATTTTTTTGGAAATATTTTAAACTTTGGATGCATCCTTAAATTTTAAAGGAAATGTATAATATCCTTATTGAAACATTAGAATAAATTAGCATTATTACTTTGATGTAATTCAATATGGGGTTCGATTGCATAGATAAAAAGGTTAGAGCCATTTCTAAAATTAACGAATAAAAATATAGAAACCCAACTAATTATGTATAATGAACAAAAAAAATTACATGCATATTTGGCCGGTTGTGCGTAAGATTTACTGCTCCTCGCAATGTGACTATTTAAGTATATAATTATTTTTTCAAATTGTGATTGCATTTATAATTTTAAAAATTAATAAAATATAGTATTTTCGTGTAAAGGTTATATCATTTTTGATTTCCTTCTGAACTAACTCCGAATTATAAAAATACATCTCTTAAATCTATCGTTGAAAATATTTTACCACCCGCGACCCTATTTGTCAGGTCGACAAAAGTTAGTAGTAAATCATTATCTATCCCTAAATATTTGTTAATTGTTAAACGAAAATCTCCACATATCCGCACGGCACGGGATTTCATTAAGATATTAACCGTTGGCGTAGCCCAAGTGATTGGAATTGTTGTTGTATCCACATTCTCGATAAAGCCCTGGTCTAAAAGTCTGTCCAAATCAACTTCAAATGTTCGATGCAACGGAAATAGAATTCATCTTGACGGTAACGCGATCGGCAATGTGTTCGGTTGTATCTTGATGACAACTTTCTGTAATTTTATTTGTCCTAATTTTTTTTTAAAAATTTGCGGAAATTTTGAAACAATAATATATAAACTGGAAAAATTTATATTTATACCATTAATCCGAACTTCTTCCTGAAGTCTTATATCAAATTCTTTGAGAATTCCAAAAATATGGAAAAAATAGGTAAAAATTTTGAAATATTCTTTACTTCGACTTCCACTACACATTTACCCAATACTTCGATTTTGATATAGTTATATCCCACTAGTTTATATGCAGGAGATAATGATGGTTTGCCTATGCGACTCCAGGTAACCTCATCTATCACACACATGCAGTACCGGTATCCAATTCTATAGTAAACTGCTGCCCATTTATCTTCGTATCGGTAGCTTTATTAGCAAATGGCATGCGAGGTGTCCGTGGTTGAATCATTTGTATGGCAGGTCTTCTAAAGCCATTTTTTTAATGAAATTAGGTTTAAAACTTGATTTATAATTATTAGGAGTATAAATATTATAGTTGAATTTGTTAGCATTATAATAATTATTATTTTTGAATTTATTAACTTTATTATAATTATTATTCCCAAAATAGGCTTATGTTTAATTATTTTGTTAACTTCTGCCTGGATTTCCTTCTCCAATGAAGGCAGCGTGATCGCTAAACTCACGGTAACTTTAAAGTGATGTTTTCTTTGGTATATTTTGACCAAAGTTCTTTACCCAACTAAGGCAACCCTACTCCTAAGATAAAAATATTTCTTAAAAGTTCATAGACCGGCGATTTAAAATTACATAAAGAGCAAATACTTTTCAATTTGAGCGAAAAATCGATAATAGTTTCACCGCCTCTTTTTAAAGTATAAAATTATGTTATAGGAAAATACTAGAGATATTCTAAAATATTTTCTTTAAACTATCAAGTAAAGTTATATATTTAATGCTCTCTAAATTATTTGGGTATTGGAAATTTTTTATTTTAATTAATTTATCAGTACTATGTATGCTAATAACAAATCTTTTTTTTTTATTTTGATCAACAAAATTTTTTACTTTGAAGATGAGTTCTTTTTTATATACATAGTCCTAAATATTCACTTGTAGAAGTTGATGTTTCTTCGTTTTACTTCAGAAATATCTTCTTTGAGTCTTCTTTGAGTCTTCGTTATAGTTTTCTCTTTTTTAAAAATAATCGTCAACAAATATGGTGTTTATCAAATAGTATTCTTATTTATAAAATATATTATATTAAAAGAAGAAAATATATTAATATATACTTTTACAAAAGCGTTTATCTATTTAATCTATTAAAATAAATTGTAGCTTAAAACCAAATTAACAAAATACAATTTGTATTAATACATTATATCACTTAATCTTCTATATATTTTTCACCATTGTTTTAAATTTATCTATAGACTTTAGTTTATATAGTAGACAACTGTTTAAATTTTGATTGAAACTTGATATTAAATGTGTCATAATATATTTAGTATTATATATATATATATAATAATAATAATCTAAGTCAAATTATGCATATATCTTTATTCTAAATCAAAAAATAATCCAACACCTATAAATTTTATAATTAAATTTTTTTTATATAATGTCCCGTTTGTTATGATCATATGATCCCATATAATTAATTTCAGAAAGATAATCAAACACCATTACCCTATAATTTGGAATATTGAAAATATTTATAAAATTAAAGTATATAATATTTAGTTTTTAGAGTAATGAAAGACAAAGTTTTCCCATATATTTTCATCATTTTTGATAATTTGATATTCCATGTGATCTTTGAGAACTATAGTGCCAATCTTGCATAATTCCATTTTTTCAGAAGCCAGGACGGTGGTTCCATTACAAATCTTAATTCAAAATAATAAAAAAATTTATATTTCTTTTTCTTTATACTACTGAATCAGTTTTTTATATACGAAAAGCAAGTATTAAAATAAAATGGTCCAAAAAACAACTTTGGAATATATCTTAATATAATATATTATAGCTATAAGAAAATTTAAAACTCGAAAAACATCTCATGACATTATATGACAGAAATATTAGTATGAAAAAGGAGTTACTTTTATATGACTTTAATAGTAGTGAGTGAGTATTGTTAAACGGCTCTAAAAACGGCTAACCTAATATTTTAGCCAAAGAATATTAGGCAAGAAGAGTTTTGCTTACAGAGGAGAGAGGTTTGGACATCTATTAAAAAAAATTTGTATTTTGAAAAAAAATATTAAGTTAAGATTGGCTAAATCAAGCCGTTCAACAATACTATTTAATAGATATATTTTTTATTTTACCATATCATTGACATTCAACACTTGGATTTTCCCTTCAGAGAGTATTTTTACTGTTTGAATCCTTTCATTAAGATCTTAATTTTATTTTTGTGTTTTTTTAATTAAAATTAAATTTATTAAAAATATATATTTATTATTAGATTTAAACTAAAAAAGTCCCATGAAAAAATATTAATAATTTCAAAAACAATATTATTTTTTTTATATAAAGAATTTGACTAATTTAGATCAGGTTCCGGGTATCAAAATGAACTTGATTGTTATTAATTAATTGGAATTTGCGATCTATGATAATCATCTTCTTATTTGGTGGCAAAAATTATATAATAATGTCAAATGTATTAGTAGTGCTTTGTCGATCATTTTATTTTTCATTCTATCTGGAATAAAAGTAAAAATATATATGGATAGGTCATCTCCATCCATTTATAAACTGCATCATAATAACATCAGATCTTAAGATAAATTTATTAAATAAAAGACAGATTGAAATATTTTTTTAAAAAAGACAAAATAAAATGTGCCATCATACTAATGTTAAAAAAAACTCTAAAACTATTTGGAATAGTTTCATCAAATATTTAGATTATATAAGACTTTTTGGGGTGCGTCTTAAGTCAAATATTTTTAAAAATAATTAACTTTAATCAAATTTTTAAAATCGAGATAGAAAGCAAAGGTATAAATTAGAGAATCATTTTTTTTGAAAAATTTTTTAACTTTGGACTCACTCTTAATGTCAATATATAGTATATAATATCTTTATTGAAACACAAAATAAATTATTATCATACTTTCTTGTAATTTATTATAGGGTTTGATTAGATAGATGAAAGGCCAAGTAGCATTTCTAAAAAGAACAAAACTATATAATTATATGTATCATCAAAAAAAAATTACTGGCATTTTTTGGTAGGATTGTAATTGGTTTTCAGCTCTTCACATTTTATCTATTTAAATATATATATTTTTATATCAAATGTAGATTGTAATTATAATTATACAAATTAACTTAATATAATAAAGCATTTTTGTGTAAAGGTTATATTATAGTTTAAGTTAAAAATATTTATTTTAAGTTAATTTAAAAACTTATAATATATTTTTTTATACCCAGCTTTTATTTTATAAAAATAATATACCTTGTAAGTTTCATGTAAGTAATTTTTTGTCAGATCTAAAGCATAAATTTTCAAAAAAATTTACAAAGGAAAATTAAATAATTCGACTTATAAAAAACCTCAAAGTGATAAAAGGTTGTTCTGGTTTATTAGGGATATTTATATAGAACCCTTTATAAAAATTTAATTTTTTGACAATCATGAATAATTTATAGGTCATTTTTGGGAATTTCATCTTTACATTGTCCTCGATAAAATTATAAGGTGTCAGATGAGAACGACACAAGATAAAAAATAGGATTAAGTTTAGGTTTAAATGGGGAATATTTATGATTAAATGGGTAGACTTATAATGTATAATATTATAAATTTTATAATTTATTTTTAGAGCTACTTTTTTGATATAATTACAATTTATGGTGTTATATCATCTTTAAAGGGGCATATAGTATGAATAAATAGTAGTGAAAGGTTATAGCGCGCCATTTATTTGCCAAATAGCCCTTATGAAATTAACTACAAACCCGAAAATTAATATATAATGAATAATATATTATAATTTATATATTTTGTTATTTAATTTATAAATTTAAAATTTATATGTGTGAAAGATTTAAAATATTTACGAAATGGGTATAGATGTAAGTGTGTTAAAACACAGATAACATTAACGAAATTAAGATGATGATAATCTTGATAACAATAATATCAATTTTCTTTCTTTTTCCAAAATTTAATAAATGTTTTCAATTTTATGGGGAAAAAGAGTTGGCCATAAAATTATGTGTTTAAATGCAGAGGATAATTGTCATGACTTTAGGCAAGACCTTAAGGTATTATTTATTTAGAATGTTCATGTCAAAATTAAGAATGATTAGAAAATTATTTTTAATATATAATTTTTATAAATTCTTTATATAATCAATAAATATAATTGGAATATTTTTACAAATGTAGATTTTTAATTTTGTAAATAAAAAAATAAAATAAATTTATTAATTTTTTATAAAGTACCTTAAAAGTAGCTAAGCTACTCTTTAAAAATGGCAGCTAATAGCGCGCAATTTTTATTTAATAAGTGGCGGTAGCGCGCAACTTTTTTAGCTATAGCATTAGCGAGCTACTTTTAAAAATAAGATTTAACAACACTGGTGATTTATTCCTATATTAAAAAATTTTACTTTGTGATTTATGGCGGAAATTATTTTCGTTTTCTAGAAGGTTGATAATATTAATAAAATACAATAATTTTATTAAAATAAAAAGTCGAAAATAGTTAAACATCCATGACTCAAAGGCTAGTAAATTTAAAGAAAAAAACAATATTGAATTTCTCAAGATATGAAAGTTAATTCGTAAGATGAGAGAGAAAAAAAATTATATCTTAAATTTTGTCACTTAATATTTATATCAATTTACAATAAATAAGAGAGCAGTTGAAAGATCAGGGGCAGTATCTAAATAAAAGTGGGAAGAATGACAGCTATATGCTTCTACATTCTTACTGGTGATATGGATAAAATTACTAGGAGTGTAGGGAGTTAAAATATTTTGAGAAAAGGGGGTAAATCAAGACGTGATATTTTTTAAAAAAAATCCATCATGAAGAAGCTGATCAATTATGTGTTAATAATTAATAATTAAAAACTTTATTTCAATGCTTTAAAACACTATTTTCGTGAGAGATTTTATTTATAAAGACTAAATTTTTTTTAGATATTTAACCTTCAATTTAGAACATAATATGGTCATTTTAAAAAGAGAACAATATTTTATTTATATTTAATTTAAAAATAATATATTATTTTAATGATTAAAGTAAATGTAAAAGTAAAGATAAAACGTTCATTTTTGATCGATATTTTTCTCTAAATTATAAGAGTTTATATTGTAAAAATAGTAAAATACTTTTTTCAAAACTATGTTAAGAACTGAATTTACTTTTTTTTATAAGACATGATAAATTAAGATAAAACCAATGACATACAATACCTATCTAGACTGATGATTTATTCATTTATTAAAATTAGTTGCTAAATGGCACAATTTGAGCAATTTTTAAAAAACGGCTAACTCAATATTATAACCAGAAAAATATTACATAAACCTCAAGATTCCCCTAATAAATATCTAAACATTTATATCATCTGTGATCAAAATATTTACTCTTGCATAATATTGTTCTTGATAATATTGAGTTAGCCGTTGTTTAAAATCAGCTCAAATAGAACTGTTTAACAACATTAATTAAAATGCACTTTTGAGCTTTTTGAATTCAAATCAGCTGGTGGCACGCCATTTTGGCTATATTTTATCTAAGTTTTTACGAAATTTTTATGTTAAATATCATTTTTTAAATTATTGAGATATTTCCATAAATATTAAAATTTTATTTACATTTATAAGTTAATGTTATTACACATATAAAATACGAAAAGATTATTTATTAAAACCAAAATTCTATAAAAAATTATAAAATATTATGTGATATGTTTTTTTTATTGATTAATCATTTTGATAGTAATTCTCAATATAGGTATTCGGTTGGGGTGTGGTCGTATTATTTGGGTAAATTTAGAATTGATATGAAAGAATATTTGTTCATTTATTTTTACTAAGAAAAATACTAATCATTCGAGAAATGGAATTAATAAAATAAACGTAATTATCCTTAAGAAAACCTTTATGGGGCTTTTTAGAAATTTAAATATTTATTTTAAAAAAATAAAATTTTTCTAGTATATAATTTTTAGTTAATATAATTTCTTAATATATATATATTCTTTAAGTTTTGTGATTATTTGAAAAAAAAATAATAAAGTTAACAAATATATAAATCAAGTTAAAATTATTTTTTAAATTCGATGATTCTAGGAGCTTTGATCCTCTAAAACGTTCATCCTAGAACTTACTGGTCTTTACAGATATGATAGGTAACTCCAGATGGAATTTCTCAAATTCCTTAGAAGAGAGACATATTCCTGGTTAGGAATTATTCGTGCATTGATCCGGTTCCTTCTAATAAAACCTCGAACATAATTAAGAAAAAAGAGCAAATTATATATTGCTAAATATTCAGAAATTTTGCAAGACTTTATATTCAATACGATCATTACGTCTACCTCAACAACATTTGGGAATTGTGCTTTGTCCTCTTTTAAGAAATATGTTTCTCACATTAGTAAACATATGGATAAACCTCACGAATGTTTCTTCTCGAGGTAAATTATAGCCATTGTCACAAGGCACATTACATTAGCTTCACGAGTAGCCTCTTTCAAAGGATAAATTTTTTTGAATATTAATATTATTTTTTTTAAATTATATAAATAATTTTTTTTTAATATGATTTATAGACAATTAGAAATATTATAATATTTATCCTTTATTTTTTTTCCAATTAATGTGATGATCCTGTCTGGTTTTTATAAAAATTATATTTTTAAAGAAATAGAACCAAGTTTAATTTTAATGAACTAAATAAAAATATTTCTTATTTAAATATGGTACAAATGTGAAAAGGAATCAAAATTGATTGAATTTAATTTTTTAAAAAATAATTAAAATGTATTTGATATTTTAATTGGTTATATTTGTATTTGAAATTGTAATTAGTCTCTGCTCGATTTGAATATATTTTTAAAAATGGCTATCTCTTTATTTTTGTTAAAAAATTAGGCAAGGCTAAAAGTTCTGATCATATATAGCAGTTTGGTTGAACATCTAGGCAGAATATCTCGAGGCTTAGAAATTTTATTGTGGCTAATATATTACGTAAGTCATTTTTAAAATTCAATAAAGTGTATAAAATTTACTAATTGGCAATATATTTACAAAGTATCATAGTAGATTTTCAATAAGCTATACATAAATTTAAGATATTCTAATAACTATTTATGAATTAAGTTAATCCATTGATTATGACAGTACTAATATAAATGTAAATTTTTAGAAAATGAACAGTTTTGTAAAAATTTTGAATAGTTAATAAAATTATGGTGCATAATACCTGCTACAGTGCTAGTTTCTAATTTAAGTTCTAATTTTAATAAAATAAATTATACCGATATTAAATATTAATAAATATATATTAATCTATTTTTTTTAAATAATCAATTTAATATTTATTTCATTTATTCTATATATTTTTATAAGGTTTAACAAACATTAAAGTTTTTAAATACTCAAGATAAAGTGAAAATTCAAAAATGTAAGGTATTTTATATGATAGGTTTTTCAATTTTTTTCTTAGATTTTAAAACATTTGAAATAGGATGTTTCCTTTATATAACGGCAAACTTCTCTTAAT
This sequence comes from Gordionus sp. m RMFG-2023, assembly GCF_954871325.1. Taxonomy (NCBI): domain Eukaryota; kingdom Metazoa; phylum Nematomorpha; class Gordioida; order Chordodea; family Parachordodidae; genus Gordionus; species Gordionus sp. m RMFG-2023. The sequence continues at coordinate 56,581,976 of NC_088776.1, read as the reverse complement.
AATCAATTAAAGAAATAAAATTATTGTTTTTAATAGTTGATAATATTTCATTTTTTTAGTTTATTTGGTAATAATAAATTGAATACACTTTTAAAGAGTTGAGAGACAAAATTAAAAAATAAATGCTAACTTAGCTGAGAACCATTTTTTTAATTCCCATAAAAGATGATTTAGTTAATAATAAAAGCCTGAATAAAATTGTATAATTTAAAAACCTAATGAAAATAAAATTTCTGTAATTTTTTTAATAAAAAAAGAGGTTTGATGAAAGGTATCAATTAAAATAATAACATTTATATAAAAATTGCTTTAAATCTAAAAATTTGTAACTCCAAAATTTCTGAAAATCTATAAATTTGTAGTAAAGATAAATAAATAATTGGGTATATATTTAAAGAATCCACAAAGATTTAGCTAAGTTTAATTGCTACTAAAGAAAATATTTAGTATATATTTAAGAAGATAACCGTATTTTTTAGAAATATATTTATATATATATCTATAATTTGGAAGGAGTGTTAAAATATTTCAGAGAAAATAATTTTATCTAGTTCATAGATGCCCATATCATTCTGCCCTGTTTGGCAAAATTTCCCAGTTTGGTATTATTTTGGCTAAAATTTTGGTTTCGCCGTTTTTAAAAATCGATTAAATTGAAGGGTTTAATAATACAAATTGGATAGCTATGCAACAATTTGTGTGTATGTGATTAATTATTTAGTTAATAAGCTAATCGCAATAAACTATACCAGATATATTCCGAATGTTTAAAATATCGGGTTTTCCTTAAAATACCATCAAAACAATTTCCCTTTATTTTAGGAAATTAGGTTAATAATTTCTCTCTAAAGAATAGAATTAAATTTATTGTTTCATTAAATATATACTTAAAAATAGATAAAAATAATTATTTTCTGGATATTGAATTTCATTTTAGAAATAAATGACAAAACAGTAAAAATTAGTCATGAAAAAAAAACCGTTAGAAAATATAATTTAAATATGCTTAATTTTTAAAAACCTCTATTTTCCTCGTGAATATTACTGATTAATATCTGGTTTAGACTTAAGTTTTATTTATGGAACATAATTCACTCATAATAGTAATAAACTAAATTTAGTTATATTCAATTATGAATTCCTTCATTAGCTTCACGAGCGGAAGGGAACGTAGGGTCTCAAACCCCCTAAAAAATTTGAAGGGCCCACTCAATTTTGTATTTTTTTTATACCACCAAAAAAATTAATAGAAGTTAGCTAAAATAAATGGTAATTTTATTTAAAAATAATAATAAGATTTTTTGATCATTTCAATTGAAATTATAGAGGTTAGTGACGTCCCTTCACCCCTTTTAGATTAATTAAATTTTGCATTACTTAGTTGTGTAGTTTTTGGGGCTAAAATAAATATTAAAATGTAATTTTGACTTATAATTAAATAATATATAAAGATAAATTTCTAAGTTTATATAATAGGTAAGTGTTTTACTAGGTTAAAAACTTTTAAATTTTCATCATGTATTTTTTTTAATAAAAAATAATTTTGATAAAAATTATTAATAATAGTAATATTTATGTAAGAAATGCTATAAATCTAAAATTAATAATAAAATTTTAAATCTGGATATCTTTCAATTCATATTAATATTAAAGAAAACGAGGTACATATTTAAATAATCCACAATTAAAAATTAAGTTAAGTTATTAATTGTTTCTAAAACAAGGAAAATATAAAGATTTAGTATATATTTATATAGATTAGAGCATTTTTTATTAATAAATATATGATTGGAAGTAGTCTTGAAAAACTGCTAGATTAATATTAACTAAACCTCTGAATTCCAGTCAGAGTCGCTTATATCTTTTTTCCCTCTATGACAAGAGTTCCTAGGTTTAGTGGGTATTATTTTGGTCAAAATCTTTATTTAGCCATTTTTAAAAATCGGATAAATCTATTTAAATATTATAGTATGCAACATTTTGGCTCTCCTAACTGCTTCAGCCATTGTGACTAATTTTAATATATAAATCTATGCTAAAAAGAAATCTTAATAAAACTTTATGCCAGTTATATTCGGAATGTTTAAAATATCAGTTTCTTTTTAAAATTCTATCAAACGATTTCTCCTAATATTTTGGGAAATTCGGTTAACAATTTATCTCTAGGTAGAATTAAATATCAAACATATTTTCTTATATATTGTTTAGTTATTTTTAAATAGATTTACGCTTGCATTAAAGCTTATAAACGCTAATAATTAATTTTGATGCATTATTCTCTGCGGCAGCAATGAATATATTAACTAAATATGAATTTCAATAAAAGATATAAATATCAATTTGGTTGTATTTCTATTATAATATAAATTACAATGTTATTAGTGCTAATACAAAATTATTAAATGAAGAAAACATTTAATAAAAAGTAAAATGATTTTTTAAACAAAAATAAATAAAATGCGAAAGGTGAGAGATTTTGTAAATGATTTATATAATAAGTCGGTTCGTTAGATTATTTTTAGATTGGTATTTTATAAATTATCTTAGGCGTTTTATTTAAATTTAAAATATATATAGGCATTACATAAATTGGGTTTATAATTAAATTATTTATTTATATAATTTGCATACATAATAACTAATAAACTATTTATAGAATGTCATTTTAGAATCTAATGACAAACCTAATAAAAGTTTGAATATAAAGAAATTTGAAAAAATAGTGATACTATGATTGAAATATGCAAATTTTTTTAATAATACGCTTCTCTTGCACAACCCCTGCTCTACTTCCCCATAAAAATTTCTGTTCTGTTTTGATTTAAGTTTGTGGAACTTAATTCACTCAGCAAGCAGTCATTAATATAATTTTAAACGTTAGTTAAATTTATATAGCAGTTGTTGAATAGCATCACTAGGGAGGGTGCAGGAATCGATCTTAATAAAAAAAATTTCATATCACTAAAAAAATAGATAAGTTATCTACAAAAAAGGTTAAATATAATAATATAATTTTTTTTTATAATTAAATAAAATGGGGAATTTAAAGAGTGAGATTTTATGATAAATATTTCAAGTTAGGTTACAACTTCTGAATTTTCATGTTTCCCTTAAATAACTGAAAAACTGTTCAATTCAAGAAATACAATAATTGCATGCAATAAAAATAATATGTTATTTTTCAATAATGGGATATTATATTTATTTCAGTTGCTATTGTGATAATAAATAGGATATACTTATAAGTAGAGGAGAGATATAAAATTAAGAAATAAACATTATATAAACATATTTCTTAATTCGCATAAAATGCGATATAGGCAAAAAAATAAAAGCCTGGAAATTTCTATCTAAAAATATTAATGTTATTTTTTGCCTAAATAAAATATATTATTAAAATTACAGAATATTCTAAAAAAATACAAAATAAGTAAAATAAAATATATCGATATTAAATGATTAAATGATTAAAAAAATTGAAATAATATAATTTTTATATGAATTCATTATAGTTTCCTTAAGGTTTAACAAATTACAAAATTTAATCAACATTCAGGGTAAAGGACCAATAAAAAATGGAGAATGAATTTTTATATCGTGAGTTATTTTATATCACAATTATTTCATTTTTTTAGGCTAAAATCTTTTGAATTTTAACATTTTCCCTAAATAAAATAATTTGAAACAAATTCATAAATCTATCATCTTAAGATTTTATTCAACAAACTTTGCATAAATTAGAGAGATATTTTAAAAATTAGTTATGAATTAAGTTTAATCAGATAATGATTAGTTAATTAAACTAGAGTTTATAATTACTTTCTTTAGTGCTATTTGCTAATTTGATTAAAATCAAATAAATTGATTATTAAATGATTGAAAATAATAAATTAACCTATTATTTGAAATAATCAATTAAATTCACAAACTACAATGTTTTTTCAATAATCAAGATAGATATCATTAAATAATATAAAAAGAAAAGTCAAGATGTTAGTTATTTTAATGATAAATATCATTTTCTTAGATTAAAAACTTTCGAGTTTTCTCTTTTTCCCTAAATAACTTTATCAAATTTCTCTTAATAAATTAAATAATAAAAATATCGCAATTGTGATTAAAATAATTTATTACTTTCCATTTTTGGCATTTCATTCTTTTCAGTTGCTATTTAGTAATAATAAATAATGCACTTATAAGTAGAGGAGATAAAATAAAAAATAAATATTAATTGTTTATAACAATTTTTCTAATTTCTGAATTGGCATCAAATGCGTAATAGGCAAAGAAATAAAAGCCTATTGGAAATTTCGGGATAAAATAAATATTAAAATTTTGCTTTGCAAAAAATAAATATATTGATAAAGTTATATTTAAAATAACTTAATTAAAATAAAACAACAATTTAATTTTTATTTCTTGTATTATATACTTTTTTATAAGGTTTAACAAGCTACAAAGTTTTTTAATTTCCAAGATAGTGTCAATGAAATATATAAAGAGAAAATTCATTATACTTTATATCTTATTCTTAGGTCAAAAACTTTTAAATTTTATCTTTAACCTAAATAACTTAAGAAACAAATTTCTTATAAACAATAAAAGAAATAAAAATTTTTTATAGTTTTCATAAAATTTTTATGTATATTATTTATAAAAATAACATTGATTTAAATTAATTATGACTAAAAATCTCCATTATTGAAAAATAGGATTTAAAATTTATCAAAAATATCAATTATTTAAAAAATATATATACTAGAGGAGTTTTTTTATAATTAATATTAAAATTTTTTAACATATATTAATTAATTTCACATTCAAATATACACTAAATAGTAATAAGACCCTTCTAACCTTGCAAGTTAATTATTAATATTATTTGATTTTTCTTCTTCAATACTTCCCAGAGTTCAGCGAATTTGTTTATCTCCGATTTTGAAGGAATGTTATTCTACTATATTTCTTATTTAAAAGATTATTCAACAAGAAAATTTTGCTTATAACACTATATAGGTTGAATTTCAAATTGTTAATGTTTTTTATTTCTCCAAATATTTTAGCTTAATTTATTTTTTAAATTTAAGATAATATGCAATTCCTAATCTGTTATTAAATAAAGATAATTTATAATAAACAATCGTGCAAATTTGATATAAGAATAAAACAAAATATATTGAATTCAATTAGAAAAATATAGAGATGTTTGTTTCTAATTTTCCTGTAAATTAAAATATACGAATATTAAATGATTAAAAAATAAGAATTAACCTATTTTTTTTAAATATTCAATTTATATTTATTTCATGTATTCTATATTTAAGGTTAGAACAACTAAAATTTTTACAATGCTCAAGATAAAATAGAAATTCAAAAATGATTATAGGTTTTTCAAGTCTATTTTTAAGTTTAAAACATTTTAAATAAAAAAGAAATAATTATAATTTACGATTAAAATAATGTGTTATATCAATTGTTGATAGTATTTAAATAAAATAAATTGAATATAATAAATAAAAGTGAGAGACAAAATTAAGAAATAAATATGAGTTAGATGAGAACCATTTTTTAAATGTCCAAATTCGCATAAAATACGAAATAGGTAATAATAAAAATCTATAATATTTATAATAAAAATCCTAAGGAAAATAAAATTTCTGTAATTATTTTATAAAAAAAGATACCATTAAAAGTAATAAATTTATTTAAAATTTGCTTTAGATTTAAAAATTGATAACAATTCAAAAATTAATTTTGTATATCTTCAATTTATATTAATAGGAAATAAAAGATAGGGTTCATATTTAAAGAATCCACAAGATTAATAAGTTATTATTGTTTCTAAAACAAAGAAAGTATATAATATACATATAAAAAGATTATACCATTATTATAGAAATATATATTTTATATATTAGTATTGGAAGTAGTGTTAAAATATATTATATTATCGAAAATAATATTATCTAGACTCGAGATTCCTTTCATGGTTACCCATAACTTTTTTTCAACTATGACAAAATTTCCTATCATTTGTAGATTGTATTTTGGTCAAAATCTCGATTTAACAATTTTTAAAAATAGGTTAAATCTAACCTTTTAATTATAAATTGGATAGCAATTTATATTTTATCTGCCCCATCAGGTTTGCCCATTGTTACTATTTTAATATATAAATACTAACATTATATAAAGTTAGCAAGCAACTTAAATAAATCTGTATAGTATATTCGAAATGTTTAAAAGATGCCATCAGACAATCTTATAGATATTTTCGAGAAATTCGGTTAATAAATTCTCTCTAGAGTAGAATTAAATTTTCTTATTCATTCATTTTAAAAAATATATATATAATTATTTTATTTGAATAAAGTCGTGCATTGTACTTGATTCGATTTTAGTTGTTGTGACTATTATTTTTTTTTAAAAAAAATGCTAAAACAAAATAATACTTCTAATATATTTTAAAATTTAAATATATAAAATGTATTGAAATTAATATTATGTATTTTATTGTGTAAAAAAGTTATTATATCTTATACTCGACGCCATATTTTTTATTCTCGACGCCATATTTTAGGCGCTACATTTCTTATTATTAAATTATTTTTGAATAATTCCACCCTAAGGCCATTTCTTATTGTAATCTATATAGATCGTGACATTTTCATAATTCGACTCGCAGATCACAAGAAGCGTAAAATTATTTTAATTCGATTAAGCAAATCAATCCAAAATTTCATAATTCAACAAATAAAGGACCCTAGTTTAAACAATTGAAATAGCTAATTTATTTAAATCCCCTTTCCCCTAACTCGTGAAAATGACCGATTACAATCAGGTTTTTACTTATTTTACTTGAACTTAATTCACTCAGCAATAACAGTCATTATAATATATTAATATTAAATAAAATATGCATTCCTTCATTATAGTCACGAGGTGAGGTAACCCAGGGTCTCGAACTTCCTTAAAAATTTGAAGAGCCCTCTAAAATTTTCAAATTGATTTTTACATCTAAAAAAATAAATAGAATTTATCTAATAAAAGGGTGATTTTAAAAACTAAATTAAAAAAAATTTTCTGAGCCCCACTATATCTGAGATTGTAAAGGCTATTAAAATTTGCATTACTTAATAATGTAGTTGTTGGGACTAAAAATAAATATTAAAATGTAATTTTGCCAAAAATTAAATAAAAAATAAATTAAATAGCGTCATTATTTTATATGAATATTTTAAGTCTTATTCTTAAGTTAAAAACTTTTGAATTTTTATGCTTTCCTTAAATAACTGATAAAGTGTTCAATTAAAGAAATACAATTATTGCCTGTAATGAAAATAATGTGTTATTTTTCATTGTTGATAGTAATATATATTTTTTCAGTTGCTATTTAGTATAATAAATAGAATACAAGCAAAAGATATAATTAAGAAACAAAACAACTAGGCAAAAAATAAAAGAAGGATGAAAATTTCAAATTAAATACATTAATAAAAAACTAAATATACCAAAAGAAGACAAAAATAAGTAAAATAAAATATATCGATATTAAATGATCAAAAAAATTTTAATTTTTGAAATAATCAATTTAATTTTTATTTTGTGTATTCAATTTGTTTAACATATTACTAAGTTTGATCAACATTCAAGGTAAAGTGCCAGAAAAATATAAAATAATTAAATGGAGCGAGCTATTTTATATATTAATATTGAAATTTTTTTTAGGTTAAAAACTTTTGAATTTTAAAATTTCCCCTAAATAATTTGAAACAAATTACTTAATCAATTAAAGAAATATTTTAAAGTTTTCATTAAATTTTATTGTATATTATTTAAAATATTAATTTAAATTAATTATGATTAAAAATATCAATTATTATTACGATATGATTTATAATTTATTCAAAAAATATCAATTTTTTTAGAAATATTTATATTTTAGGAATTTTTTTTAGATATCAAATTTAATTTTCCTAATATAAACATATTAATTTTACATTCAATCCTACTCAAATAGACAAGACTCTTCTAAAATTGGCAAGTTTCCAACAGGTTGAATTTCAAATATATATAGTTTTATATCTATCAAAATATTATAGCATAATTTTTAAAATTTTAAGATAATTGGCAATGCTTAATCTAATAAGTTATTTTATAGACAATTTGAATTTTCTTTCAAATTGATTTTATTCGATTATATAATAAAAAATTGAAAATGATCTTGTGACAGGAACTCTGTTAGCAACTTTGAATAAAATTTACAATGGAATTATGAAAGAAATATTTTTACCTTTTAATTTCTTAACTAAAAATTGAAAAAATATACAATTTAATTTTTAGATTTTAATAAATCAAAGTGATGGCTTTGAAAAATTAATTCTTATTTAATTTATGTGTATATTATTATTGTAGACAAAGAAATTAAATATTTGAATTTATAATAGTAACTTCAAAAATAAAATAACATAATATCCCTGTGCACTACTAATTAAATGAATGACAAGAAGACAGTATTTTTTTTATTTATAATATTTCTTAAAAAAATGTAAACTCCTGGTGCCGTGAATATAAAATTTTGCCAAACTGTTTATTTGTAACATTACAATTAAAAATAAATTATTTTTAATTTTAAAAGCAAACATTTAGAATGATCGATCCTAAATATTCCTTTTTGAAATTTTTTCTTCATCTTTTTACCTCCAAAATTAATATGAAATTGAATGTCAAATATTATAAAAACATTTTTAAAAGATATAAAGAGGATGCTATGTTTTGTAGGGGTAAATCAAAATTTGATATCTTTAAATATAATATTCAATCATAAAAGAGCTGATCAGTTTATTATTATACCTGAAAAATTCTTTTAATGTTTTAAATATTATATTTTCGTGAGTTTTTATCTAAAATGTCTTTTGGCAAATAGCGAAAATGTTAGAGAGCTACTTTTACAAGTATGGTTTAATAACACTGGTGATTTGTACTTATATTTAAAGATATTTACTTGCTAATTGATCTTGATAATATTTTTTATTTTTAAAAAAGAAAATGATAATATTAACAAAATATAGTGATTATATTTATTGAAATAAAAAGTTTAAAATAGTTATAAATCCATGATTCAAAACGAATAAATTTTTATAAATAAACAATATTGTATTTCTTAAATGATATTTATATTAACTTCGACAGAAATAAAAAAATTATCTAAATTATTAATTATGTCGTAGTGAATTTTCTATTAAGTTTAATAAAACCACTGGTAAAAAAAACAGGAACAGTATCTAAATAAAAGGAAATGTGAGTACAAGGTATTTGATTTTATATGTCTTTGAGGTGATATAAAATTTATAGTGGTAGGAGTTAAAATATTTTGAGAAGAGGGGTAAATAATGATGTTATATCTTTTTTTAAAAAATTCTCTCATGAAAAAGCTGTCTAAACTATTAAAGATATTATTTTCTTAAAAACTTTAATCTAAAATAATATATAAAAAAATTTAAAATAGATCTCAAAGTTTAATTTAAAAAATTATAAGGTTATTTAAAAAAAAATACTTTATTTATTTTTAATTTTTAATAAAATTTTATTATTTAGATTAATAAAATATTAAGTTTTTCAAAATTATAAGAATTTTCTAAGTTTGCAGGAGAAAGTTCAAGCAGCTTTCAAGGTAGCACTAACGTCTTCAATGAAAACTGAAAAGAATAGATAATAATAATATAACGGAATATTGGTTATATTTTAAAAAAACTAAAAAAGTGACGAGGACAAAAAAAAAGAATTTATATAATACCACATTGATTGAACTGGCCTAGTTAGTACACAGTAAGATACTTCTAAGTAATTGACTGAAGAAATTTTTTTCTGATAGAATTCAAATTATGCCTTGGTTGATTTACCATCTTTTATTATTATAATTAAAGCATTATTACCTAGAAAATTTACCGACAAATATTAAAGACAAGAAAATTATTAATTTATTCGTAATTATATAAATACTTTTTATTATAAATTAATATATTGATATGTTTTAAATATTTACAAATTTTGAATTTAATATTATAAATTTAAAATTGTAATTTATTTATTTATAAATTATCTTAAAAATAGCTAAGCTACTTTTAAAAGACGGTAGTTAATACCGCATAAATAATATATTTTTATGGCAAGCGAAAATATTAGCGTGCCACTTAGCAAATTTCAACAACACTGGTAATTTATATTCATATTTAAAAACATTTACTTTCTATTTGATCTTGATAATTTTTATTGATATCTTTGAAAATGATAATATTAATAAAATAATAATGATTATATTTATTGAAATAAAAAGTTAAGTTAAACATCCATGATACAAAAGTGAATGAATTTTTAAAAATAAACAATATCGCATTCAAGACTTGAATGATAATTAATATTAATTTTCATAAAAAAGAAAAATTATCTAAAAAATATGTTTTTTCGAAGATATATTTTTATAAGAAGTCAGTAAAATAAATAAATTAACAGTAATAACAGGAATAGTATATAAATAGACAGAATTGAAGGTACCTATTTGATTATTTATATCTATGATATGAATATAATTCCAAGATGTTGTTAGGAGTTTAAATATGAGGGGTAAATAAATATGTGCTATTATTTAAAAAAATCCCTCATGAATAGCTGATCTTAATTATAATTATGTTTTTTCAAACATTATTTTTTTGAGATTTTTAATCTAAATATATATATAAATTTAAATGGATGTTCATTTAGAACATTATATAGTTATTTTAAAAAAAATTATATTTAATTAAAATATTATTATATTATTTAAATAATTAAATCAAATAAAAAAAATCGATTGTTTTGATTAATATTTTATTTTAAATTATAGTTTATTATATAAATATATTGTGAATAAAATTTCAAAGCTACTTTTAAGACTAATTTAACATTTCCTAGGCCAAGATGAATTAAGATAGAAACAAATATATAATACCTTTAGACTAATTATTTATTTATTAATTAAAATACACTTTGAAGCGTTTTTCAAATAAGCAGGTGACGCACTATATTTTGGTTTTCTTTTAATTTAAGTTTAATGTAGTTTTAATATATTTATATTGGCAACTAAAACAACACGTTATTGTTTGATTTTTATTGTTAAGAATATAAATAAATAAATCGTCAGTCAAGGTAGTTTCATATATTAGCAGATAGAACCGTTTTAAAAAGTAGAACAAATGCACTCTACTGCATTATTGCATTCGAAAAGTACGTTCTATATAGTAAAAAAATACCACACAAGGACATCATAAAACTACACTAGTTTAATATGACCAAGGTTGTTTGTATATCCCAATCGGGGATAATTATAAGTAATTTATACCAGATATAAATTCATTATGTGTTTATACAGCTGTCCAGGTAGTTGGGTCTTTTAAAAAAAACCCAGCAGACAAGATAATTATAATATTATAGAAATTTGGGCAAATATTTGAAGAATCTCCAAATGTAACGACACATCAAAAATCAATTACTCCAAATCATATCGATTGATTCTTACCAGTTAACACACATTAAAATATTTCTCAAAAAAAAGACTGTAAGATAAATCCATTTTATGATTGTTAGACTTCAGACAATGCCTTGATTGATAATCCATCTTTTATTATTATAATTAAAGCTTTATCTCTTGGTACAAAGATTTTTTGTCAGCAGATATTAATGACCAGAAAAATATTTTATACTTTAATTTTATAAATAGTTTTTAAAATTTAGAAAATCATGAATTCCATATCAAATCAACAAAAAAAGTCGATTTTTAACCCGACCCCCTTCAATTTTTCTTAAATTTTGTATACTGGTAGTATATACTATAACTAAGAAAAAAATAAAATTTTACCTTACAACACTATTTACCAGCAAAGATATGGCCGTTTAAAATGCGGAAAAATCGTACATTTTTGACAAAATGCACCTCATTTATTTTCAATTATCTCAAAAAATAATCATGTTAGAAAAATAATTTAAATTTTGTTTTGTAGCTTTATAACTTTAAAATGACATAAAAAATGATGGACATTTTATTAATATCGAAAACTGGATGTGTTAAACCGGAAATGGCCATAGAAAAAAGGTTAAATTGAACAAATTTTACTTTAATATCATCATATTTTAATTTAATGAATATTTATGAAATAATGTTAATTTAAAAATTATGTCTAAATGATAGGCCCTTACTTATTTTTATCTTTATAAAAAAAAATTTGAGAGGTGGCTAGTTTTAAATCTTTAGTTAAATTTTATCTCGAAATTAAAAATACTGACAAAATAATTTTAAATATTTTATTTAGCATAAAATAATCTACCAAAATTGAAATTCAACAATAAATTTTCCCCCATGTATTCAAAATTAAAAGAAAGGCTTAATATATTATTTGACGAGAATTCTATAGATTATAAAACATTCAAACAATGAATAGCAGTTGATGGAACTCCCTCAAAACACTGACAAAATTCGCTTATTAGATTATTTAATTGGATTGTTTAAAGCATAGCGCATGTGCATTTTATTTATTTTAAAAATTGATCGTATTCTTGAAGGAAAGATTTAATAGAGTGGCTAAAATTTATTATTTTTCTGACTTAGCAATAACCAATAATAATTAATCTCTACAATCATGAAAATGATTTTGGGATAAAGGCTGAGTGACAATTTATGAAACTGCACAAGGTAAAAGTCCATGCAATTTTGTGGGCATGGTTAGCAGCAAGCTTGCAACGTCCATATGAACATCACATATTGACAACAATAGATTAATTTAACTATGCAGGAAATAATATCTATGGGGTAAATTATATATTTGTGTGCTAAAACGAATCATAGCATCTTGAAAGCAGATTTTTGAGAGCAAAGATAATTTCTGGGACACAAAGTTTCAAGCTTTTATTCCCCTAGACGAAAACAAAAGTCATAATTTATTAAAATTCCTTGGATGATTATAATATATGATATATTTTAATTATAAATTTTTGATTGTATTATATGAATGCAATTTGAGGCAAATAAAGTTATAAATATGTTTTGAATTATTTTTTCAAGTAACTTTGAGACAAAATTTAACTATTATTCCAGCCACTTCTCAAATTTAGATAAAGATAAAAAAAAAGTAAGGGCCTATCATTTACACATAATTTTTAAATTGTTTTTCGATATTATTCAAATGTTATATTTATTTCTATGTCATTTTAAAGAACTTTTATTAAGCTACAAAATAAAATTTAAATTATTTTTCTAACATGATTATTTTTTAAGATAATTGAAAATAAATGTGGTGCATTTTGTAAAAAATGTACCATTTTTTGGCGCTTTAAACGGCCATATCTTAGCGGATAAACAATGTTGGAGTAAAATTTCATTTTTTTCTTAGTTATAGTATATACTAACAGTATACAAAATTTAAGAAAAATTAAAGGGGGTCGGGTTGAAACCTTGGTTGATTTGATATGGAATTCACCAAATATATTATTTTTTTAAATTTTTATAAATGATGTTTTTTTAAATTATAACAAAAAATAAAGTTAGTTTATTTGTAAATTTTTTTACTCAAGCAACTTTTAAAAATGGTAGCAAAGTTCACTATTTTTTTCAAAAGTTCGATAGCATGTATCATTTAGGAAAATAATGAGAGCGTTAGCCTGTAGAGGTCAATAATTGTGATTTGTATTTATATTAAAAATTTTTACTAATAATATATTCCTCCATCCTTTCTTTGATATCTAAAAAAGGATAATGATTATATTTATTGAAATAAAAAGTTGAAAATAAATAAACATTGCATGATTAAAAAGCTAATAAATTTTTAAGATTATAATAAATCATTTTTAAAGACCTGAAGGATAATTAATATGAAATTTATAAAGATAAAAAATTTTTATCTAAAATTATTTTTTATGTCTAAAAATATATTTTTTAATAAATTTCAAAATATAAGAGAACTATATACAAGAAGAAATATAGGAGTTATTTGGTTCTGTAATTTTATACAATTCTGGTGGGTAGAATTAAAATATTTAAAGTAATGGAGTAAATTAAAACTAGATATCTTTTAAAAAAATTCTATCATGAGAATTCTGATCTTCATTATTATTAATATTTAAAATATTATTTTCTTGAAAGTTTAATCCAAAATGACACAAAAAAAAATAAAAATCGATATAGAATATTAAATGTGTTGTAATTATATATGTTTATAACTTATCCAAAATCAAACAAATAATGTTTAAATGTAGATTCATATATTATACATTAATTTTATATAATATATTATGGAATAAATTATTGTATTATATACAAGTCAAACATCCATATGAGGTCAATAATTTTATGATTGTGGAAAAGAAGACTTTCAAGATTTCTTTGTCATGATCTTGATGTTTTCTTTGGGATACAATAAAATATTAGTTATTTTATTGTAAAAGGTTTATTTATTTTAATATGGCATTTAAAATCAAATATTATAATTATTTAAATTAATATTATATTATTTAATTGAAGCAAATAAATAAAAAATTTAAAGATTGTTTTGATTTGGTTTAATAATAGTTTATATTATATACATTGTAAAAATATTCAAAGCATCGTTTATTATTATAATTAAAACTTTATCTCTTGGTAGAAAGATTTTTTTTTAGCACTTAATGACCCGAAAAATATTTAATATACATTGATTTTATAAATTCTTTGTAAAATTTATAAATACTAATTTTTAAATATTTATAAATGTTGTTTATAAAAAAAATTAAATTAATTTTGTAGATTTTTTTTTAGTTAAACTAATTTATAAAAATGATAGCCAAGTTAAATATTTATTTTGTAAAGTCTAGTAACACGTATAATTTTGTTAAACGATAGTTTTAACGTATTTTTAAGTAAGAGTCCATAAGGATGATTTGTACTTATATAAAAAATTTTACTATTGAAGTCTTTCTCGGCAGATTCTTTGATATCTAAAAAGGATAATGATAATATTAATATGTATTAATTATTATATTTAAGAAATAAAAAGTATAAAATAGTTAAAAATCCATGATTCTAAAGTGAATTAATTTTTAAAAATAAACAATATCGCATTTCTCAAAAATTTTGAAAGAAATAAAAAAAAATTATATCTAAAAATATATTTTATGTCAAAAAACTATTTTTATTAAAAAGTCAATAAATAATAGAACAGGTGAAAGATCAGGGACGGTATCTAAATAAACGAGAAGAAAGATATAAGTTTATTGATACCTATATATATAGAATTCTGGTGTATGGAATTAAAATAATTGGAAGAGGGGTGTAAATCAAGACATGATATTTTTTAAGTTCCATAATTAAAAAGCTCATGTTAATTATTATTAATGTTTTCAAATATTTTAATCTAAAATAACATAAAATAATTTAAAATCGATATTCAATTAATATAGAACATTATATGTTTTGTAAATGTGTCTTTTTACATTATATATTTATAAATTTATATGCTATGAATGTTTAAATAGCTATCCGGGAAATTGTTGCGTCTTTTAACAAAACCGAGAACAAGATAATTATAATAAAGAAAGTTGGGTAAATATTTAAAGAATCTCACACCAATAAAATTTAATTAAAAAACTATAAATTAATATTTGCTTAGTTAAAACAAATTGGCATTCATTATATATTAATGACAAGAAAATTATTTATTATACTTTAATTTTATAAAAAAAAATTTAATTTATAAATATAATAAATCTAGATTTTTAAATTATAACAAAATAATATTAATATATTTGTAAATATTTTTTTATCAAAAAACTTTTAAAAATGGAAGCTAATAAGGGCGCTGTTTATTTTTGAAAATAATTTCGGTAGAGAGCTACTTTTAGGGCAAATAGAGATAACATTATGCAATTAAAGGTAGGAGTTCAAAACTGATTATTGTTATATATTTAAAATTTTTTACTATCTTTTTGCTCTTTGGAAATTGCTTTGATACCTAAAAGGGAGAATGATAATAATAATAATATATAAAGATTATATTAATTTAAATAAATAGAAACAGTTTTCAGAAGCAATTAAATTTGAAAAATAAAAAATATGGCATTTCTCAAAACAAGAATAATTATTAATATTAAAAATAAAAAAATTATATCTAAAAAATTTAATGTCGGTAATATAAATAAGCAGTCTTTATATATGAGAAGATAAAGGTCAGGTGAAAAGATAAGCGGGTTGATTATTGGAGCTATTAGATTCTATACATGTTTCAGTATGGGTAAAATACTTAGGACTGTATGAAATTGAAATATATGGAGAGGGGTAAATTAAGATAATATATGATATCTTTAAAAAAAAAGAGCTAATCAGTTTATTATTATATGAAATCTTTATGTTTTAAAACATTATTATCTTGATAGTTAAATATAATTTAAAATAAATATTCGTTAATTTTGAACATTATAAAGTCATTTAAAAAAATAATTATTTATTTTATATTTAAATAATATTTAAATAATTAAAGCAAATAAAAAATAATAATTATACCTATATTTTTTATCAGTATTTTTTTCCAAATTATAAGAGTCGATAATATAAAAATTCGAGTCAATGACATATAATACCTGACTGATAATTCACTTATTCTTTAAAAAGCATTTTGAAGCTTCTTTAAATTTCCAATCAGCTGGTGATTCAGTTATTTTGATTTTCTTTTAATATAATTTTTATGCACTTCAATATAATTATATGGGTAAACAAAATGGCAGCCAATTAATGATTTATTGATACACATAAAAAAATAATTATTTAAGTTAGCATAATATATCAGTGGATAGAACCATCTAATAAAATAGGTTAAATTGAATTATCTTACTACATTATTTCTTTCGTAAAGTAACATGTTCCTTATAGTTAAACAAAATACTAAGAGTGACAATAAAACTACGCCAATTTTTTTAATCAAAGTTTTTATCCAAATTTGAGACTTTTCTTTGCCATTTATTGATTCTGAAGCAGGGTTCTAGACCCTTCGGGTTCATAGATATAAAATTTTTTGGTTGAACATTTAGAAACTCAAGACCAAACAGTGATCAATCTATGGGCAATCCATCATATCCAGAGTTATATAGACCCGGGGCGCTGATATCTTTAAAAAATTGGTTTTTGAATAAGTTCCTGTTATCATATATTCGCTAAATAATTTAAAATTTCTGAACCCGAATTTAGGTCAAGAACTCTGCTTTGTAGATGTCGCATCTTTAAAAAAATCACAAGATAAATATTATATAGAAAATTGGGTATTTAAAGAATTTCCAAAGGTGACGAAACCTCAAAAAAGAATTTATATTTCAAACCACATATGCTAGCCAAGTTATTACAAATTAAGTTATTTTTCAGAAACTGACTCTAAAAATCATTGTATATTTTAAAATGGCTATAGTGTAGCCAATATTTTCGGGATTTCCATCAATTATTTTTATAAATAATGCTTTATTATCTTGGTACAAATGTCAGCAACTTAATTAATAGAAAATGATTTTTAATTTAAAAATTATAAACAAATAAAATTAATTTATTTGCAAATTTTATATTAGTCGGGATACTTTTAAAAAAAAGTAGCTGATAACGTGCAATTTATTTTTGATAAATTCGGTAGCGCACTAATTTTGAATAAATAATGATAGTTATTAAGTAGGGGGTTAACAATGGTGATTTATACTTATATTTTAAAATTTTTACCTACTAATAAAAAAGCGATCCAAATTCTGATTACTAAATTATCAATAAAATATAATAATTTTATTTATTGAAATAAAAAGTTAAAAATTGTTAAACATCCATAATTCAAAAGCAAATAAATATTAAAAAAATATACAATATACTATTTCTTAAGACATGATTGATAATTTATATTAATTATAATAGAAATGAAAAATTTTGTCTAAAAATATTTTTTTATGTGGAGAATATGTTTTTATTAAAAGTATTAAATATGAGAAGTTAAAGTTAAGGGTTAGTATCTAAATAAAATGTTCCTAAGTGTTTATAGAGATAAAATATTTTGAGGAGAAAGAAGGGGGTTAAATCAAGACGTGATATCTTAAAAAAATTCTATTATGAAAAAACTGATCAGTTTATTATTATATTTGAAAACTCTATTTTAATGTTTTATAATTATTGTAAATTTTTATTTAAAATAACTCTAGAAAAAAATTTAAAAAGGTAATCCATTAATTTAGAACATTATATTAATGCCTCAACCATATTGTTAATTGTGCTCGAAAACAAATCTGAAACAAATTATTTAATTAATGATGTGAAAAGAATTTAAAAAACTATGACAAACTTCAATATATGAATCTAATCTAAAGGAACTTTTAATTTTTCTTTTCAAATTTAAAAAACACATTTAAATTTTTATCCACATATAGAGGGCCAATGACCTTAGAATTACTTTTCAGAAGGGAAATAGAAAGTATTTAATTAGAAATAATAGTGATAGCTTGGATAATTTTACTTAAGGTAAATTTAAAAACTCTTGCCAGACGATTTTAATTTCCTATCTCCAAGTAATAAAGGTAATAATATTCTAATTATTACAATCTACTTTTTATTTCAAAATGTCTTCTGTTCTAAGATTTCAAAGATTAAAAATTGTGCAGAATATTATTAAACATCTTAACATTAAAGAGAGTATTATGCTATTAGATTATTAAATAAAGAGATTGAAAAACATGAGTAAAAATCAAATTCAAATTATCTAAAAGTTTAACAATAAACATCCAACAACACAAATTAAGATTCACTTTTAAGTTACTTAGTACAAGAATGGCATATTCTTTTTAAAAACCGCCATTTAAAGGATGTGAATGTTTGAAATTTTTTGGGGTTAGGTGGAAATTTTAAAAACTTTCTACGCTAGCTAAGTTATTTAAGTTATGGTAACTAACACACCTGGTAATAGAATTTTTTTACCGCTATATTGACATTAAATTCAAGCAGATTATCCTTATGTCATGCAAAATAAGAATATTTTTATATATGTTAACTATAAACAAAATTGAGTTTTTATTTATAATTAGTTTTCTTTTTAGAAAATATAAAAATTTATTTCTTAAAAAATAATTATTTATTTAAAAAATATATATAATAAAAAATAATTATTTATTTAAAAAATATATATAATAAAAAATTAATGTCGGTATCAATTTACGGTATATCTTGATGGCGTTTAAAAAGCGGCAAACCTCATAACATAGATTAGGTTTTTAAAACTTGCGCTAGCTGCCGATGGCTGAGCACCAGTTTATATATATATGGTAAAATTCTTTTTTAAAATATGTTCAAAACAGATTTCATTTTCGTTAGCCATGATGTATTATGAAAGAACCAAAGATATATAAGACCAATCAAGACAAATGATTCATTCATTTATTTTGAATTGCTGGTGACATAACATTTTGATTTTCATTTAATTTAAGTTTTCATGAAATTTTAATGTTAATATAAATTTATATGGGTATCTAAAATGGCATATCGCTAGTTTATTTTTATTGATACACTTTCAAAAAATTAATGGTCAATCTAGGTAGAAATATATATTAGAGGATAAAACGGTCCACCAAAAAAGGTATTCTTCCTTCCTTCCTCAGAAAGAAAGAAAGAAAGAACCCGGTCTATTAACAAAAAATGGGAAAATATGGTAATGATAATATTATAAAAATTTGGTAAATATTTAAAGAATCTCAAAAGTTGACGACACCCCAAAAAAGAATTAATTCAAAACACATCAAGATATTTCTCAGAAATATAAAAATCATTGTTTATATTAAAATTGCTAGAGTTCAGCCAATGCACAGCTGGATAATCTATATTTATCATTATATTTTTTTGTCAGCAGATATAAGATGTATATTTTCTATAGTTTAGTATAAAAACACTTTTTATAATTAATGGATATAATATTGAATATTTATAAATGTATTCAAAAATTATAAACAAAATTATTTTAGTCATAAATGGTAGATAGCGCGATATCTATTTTTAATAAGTTCGGTAGCATGCTTTAAGAAAATAACGATAGCGTTAGTATTAGCATCAAAACAATGGTTATGTGTCCATATATTTAAACATTTTTACCCCTTAATTGTTTGCAAACAGATATTGTGTAATCTAAAAGAGAAAAAAATTAATAATATATAATGATGATATTTTTGAAATAAAATGAAAATAAACATCCATGATTTAAAGCGAATACTCAAGACATGAATGATTACTAATAAAAATTTATATAAAATAAAAAAATGATATGTAATAAAATTTTGAAAAAGTATTTTTATAAGAAGTCAATAGATAAAAGAAGTTAAAAGTAAAGAGATAAGTAACGGGCTAAGGATAAAAGTTCTTTGATTATATATTCATGTAATATGGATAAAATTTCTAGTGGTGTAAGGAGTTAAATTATGGGAATCAAAAAGTAATATCTTTTAAAAAAATATACTCTAATAATAAAGGTGATCTATTTAACATTAAAAGTGAAAACTTTATTTTAATGTTTACAACCATTAAATTTTATATAAAATTACTTATAAAAAAAATAGATCTTCAACAATTAGTATTATATGATCTTATAAAAATATATTTTATTTATATTTTTTAATTTAAAATAGTATTATATTATTTAAATAATTAAAGCAAATATTTAAAAAAATTAAATATATTATTTTGATCAATATTTTGTCTAAATTATAAAATTTTATATTATATAGATAGTAAAATATTTTTAAAGCTACGTTCAAAACTAATTCAACATTTATTAAGCCATGATAAATTAAAATAGAACGAATGACATAAATATAATGTATTTGAAGTTTCTTTGAAGTTAAATTAGCTAGTCACTAAACATTTTAGTATTAGTTTTTATAAAATTTAATTGAAATATATTTATGTGGGTAACCAAAAATGGCAAGTAGCAGAGTTCTAGCAATGCTAAGCTTGAATATTTATAAATGTTGATTTAAACATTTTAAATATAAAATTTATATATATAATTTTTTTGTCAAAATTGGTAGCTTTTATTTTTAAATTATGTAACACGCTACTTTTATGTCTATATAGATAGAGTTGGCGTCTTAAATAGGCGGTAAAAACACTGGTTTGTCCTTAATTAAAAATATTTACTTTCAACTTCATTCGGGAGTACGACTTTGATACCTAAAAGAGAGAATGATGATATTTATTGAAATAAAAAAAATAAAGATCCAGGATTCAAAAGCGAACACTCACAATTTTGATAAAAATAAAAAAAATTATATTTAAATTTTTTTTTATAACAAGAAGTCAATAGATAAGAGAAAAGAATAGGAGATCAGTATTTAGAAGCTATTTGATTCTATATATATAAATAAAATTCTTAAAAGTGTTAGGAGTAAAAATATTTTGAAGGTTAAATCAAAACGTAATATCTTTATGAAAAAATTGATCTGTTTAATATTTTACTTATAAACTTTATTTTTAATGTTTATATTTTTTCGATTAATAAAAACATTTATGGGCTTGTTTTAATTTAAGTTTTTACATAAAATTTAATGTAAATATATTATTGTTTTGAAAAGTATAATGTTTAATATAGAATAGTAAAATATAAAGGCTGTCATTAAAACTTGAAATAATTTTTATGACCAAAGTTTGTGTCCTAATTTTATCAATTTTGTTTATTATGTGTTTAAATAGCTGTCCGAGTATCTTTCGCGTCTTTTAGCAAAAACCGATAAAATATGGTAAATATAATATTATGAAAATTTGGTAAATATTTAAAAATTCTTATAATGTGAAGACATATCAAAAAGGAATTTATTTTAATGACATCGATTAATTCTAGCCTAGTTAATACTCCTTAGGATATTTCTCAAAACTGACTGGAAAATTATTATCAATTTTATAATTGTTAGAGATCAGCCAATGCCTTTCTAGATAAATATTCGTTTATTATTATAAGCTTTATCACTACAAGGATTTTTAGCCATCAGATTAATGACAAGAAAATAATTTTTTATACTTAGATTTTACAATTTTTTTTATAATTAATAAATATATTATATTTTAAATTTTGATATTTAAATTATGAACAAAAAAAATATTTATTTGTAAATATTTTTTTAGTCACTCAACTTTTAAAAAATGGAGGCTATTAAGGGCACTATTAATTTTTGAGAATTTTAGAAGGGTGGCTTTTTGGGCAAATAACGATAAAGTTAGCATGTCATTTTTAAAAATAGGGCTTTAGTTAATTTTCCTATATTAAAATATTACCAGGATATTTTTTTTCT
Source organism: Gordionus sp. m RMFG-2023 (assembly GCF_954871325.1). Lineage (NCBI taxonomy): Eukaryota > Metazoa > Nematomorpha > Gordioida > Chordodea > Parachordodidae > Gordionus > Gordionus sp. m RMFG-2023. The sequence continues at coordinate 56,559,632 of NC_088776.1, read as the reverse complement.
AAAAATTTAATCATTTCTAAAAGGAAAATAAAAATAAAATAGATTAGAATATAGAGATTATATTATTTACAACAAAATATTTAAACATCGATATTTCAAAAGCGAATGATTTTTTTAAAAAATGAACAATATAGCATTTTGTAATACAATCAATTAACCTTATTAAAGGCAATTAATAATATGATTAATTGTATTCAAATATATTGTTAATAATGTATGATAATTAATTTGATTTAAAAAAGATATATAAACTGAAGTACTAAATATATTAAATCAGTTAAAAATATAATAAATTGCACAATATGTCATATTTCTTAAAACATGAATGATTATAATATAAATTTGGATAAAATAAAATATCTAAATAAAATTTTAATTTAGATAATATATTTTTAATAAGAAATCCTTACATATGAGGAGATAAATGTAGGGTAGATATTTAAATATGATTGAAGCTATTTAATTCTAGATATCTTTAAAAGATTTGGATAAGATCCTAAAGATATATGTAGTAGTATTAGATTAGATGGGTAAATCAATATAAAATCTTGAAAAAACTCTAAAATAATTTTAAGTTTATTTTACTTAAAAACTTCAGTTTAATATTTTAACATGATTAAAAAAATTAAAAATAGATATTAAACAATTTACATTATATGGTCTTATAAATATAATTATTTATATGTATTTAACTTAATTTAATATTATTTAAATTATTTAAGCAAATATAAAAAAAAATTAAAACAATATTTTTGAATAATAAAATTTTCTAAATTATAAAGTAAAAATTATTCAAACTTTTAAAACTGATTTTATTTTTCATGATAAATTATGATAGAACCAATGACATAAAATACTCACCAAGACTGAAAAGTTATTCATTTTTTAAAAACCTTGTAGATTCTTTGAATTCAATCATATGATGGCATGCCATTTTGGTTTTCTTTTAATTTAAGTTTTCATGAAATAATTTTAATAAATATGGGTAACCAAAATGGCTTGTCACTATTTTATATTATTGATAAACATTTAAATAAATTAATAGTTTATCTATTGTACATAAGTAGATAGAACGGTCCAAAAAAAACAAAAAAGATGCATATCGTTACATTATTATCTTGGAAAAGTATAATATTCTACAGAGATCAGTAAAATATCCCGTTAGAGTAGCCAAACTATGAAAATTTTAAAGATTTGTATCTCAAACAGCTGCCCGAGCTGCTGCTTCTTTTAACAAAAATCGAGAAAGCAAAATAATTATGATAAAGAAAATTGAGCAAATATTTATAGAATCTCAAGAGGTGATGACATCCCAAAAAAGCATTTATTTTACACCACATTAATTTATATCTTAATTTATTTTATAATTGTTAGAGTTCAGCCAATGCTTTTCTGGATAATTCAATATTTAATTTATTTGTAAATATGTTATTAATCAATCAATTTTTGAAATATGACAGGTAATAAGGGCGATTTATTTTTTAAGAAATTGGGTAGAATGCTTATTTTGAGGCAAATAACGATAGCGCACATTTTTAAATGTAGGTAGCATCATTAATTATTTGCTTTATATTAAAATATATTTTACCATCTATTTTATTTTGAGTAAGCTTTTTGATTTCTAAAAGGAAGAATAATGATATTAATAAAATATAAAGGTTATGTTTATTTCAAACGAATGAATTTTAAAAAGTGAACAGTATGAAAATAGTTTTATAGAAATAAAAATATTCTATCTGAAAAATTTTTTTATGTTGAAAATATATTTTAATTCCTGTATCGTGTCGTTTTAAATAAAACGAAAAAATATTAATTTATTTGTAAATATATTTTTAATCAAGCAACTTTTTATATGATAGATAATAAGCGCGATATTTATTTTCGTTAAATTCGATAGGGCGCTTTTTTGGGGCAAATAATGATAGCTTCAGGGTGTAATTTTTAATAAGGGGTTAACTACACTAGTTATTTGTTCTAAAATAAAAAATTATTACCATTTGTCTTTTCGTTCGTAAAATTATCGATTTCTAAAAGGGATTTTGATAATATTAATAAAATATATAGATAATAATTATTTAAATAAAAAGAAAATAGTTAAACATCCATGATTCAAAAGCGAATCAATTTTAAAAAAAACAATTTGCCATTCTCAAGATATAAATGATAATTAATGCAATTTAATAGAAATAAATATTTATCTGAAATAATTTTTTATGTTAAAAATATATTTTATTTAAGGAGTCAAATTAAATAAAAGAAATTAAAGGTCAGGGTCAGTATCTAAATAAGCTGGGGAAGGATAAGAGTTGTTTGAAGAGGTTTATAATTCCATATATCTTTCAGGTGTTATGGATTCCTATGTTCGGGAAAAAATAATGTTCATAGTTATATAAAAAAATACAAAGTTACGTTCAAAACAGATTTTATTTTCGTAAGTCATGATGAATTAAGATAGAAACAATAATACAAAATATCTACCTAGACTTCATTTATTTATTAAAAGGCAATTTGAAACTTCTTTGAATTCAATTAACTGGTTACACGTTTATTGATTTTCTTTAATTTAAGTTTTCATGAATTTTTAATGTAAATATTCTAATATGGGCAACCAAGATAAATTAATAAATGATCAGTCTATTTAGTAATCAGTGGATTGAACATCCAACAAAAAAAATAGAACAGATTTTAATTGCTATATATTTATTTAGAAAACTATAATATTCAATATAGAGTAATCAAATACCTCGCATGTCGACAATTAAAACTATAGAGATTTAATGTCCAAGGTTTAGAAAATGGGGATTGTCATTTATAATTATTTATTAAGGTTTAAATATGTGTTCCAGATAATTGTCACGCCATTTAACAAAAACAGAGACAAGTATATAAATATTAGAAAAAATTTGGCAAATATTTAAAGAATCCCCAAAGATTTTGACTCCTCAAAATATAATTTAATTCACCCCACATCGATTCCTACCCTAGTTATGAAATATTAAAATGTTTTTCAGAAATTGACTAAAAAAATTTGTCTATTTTAAAATTGCTATAGTTCAACCAATGCTTTGTTTGATAATCCATTGATCATTATTAATTAAAGCTTTATCTCTTGGTTCATAGATTTTCAGCAGATAAGAAAATTTGTATTTAAATTTTGTATATTCATCATAATCAATAATTATATTATTTTTTAAATTTTTATAAATGTTTATCTTAAAATTGTAAAAGAAAAAATATAATTAAGTTATTTGTCATTTTATTTTTAGTCAGCAATTTTTAAAAATTGTAGCAAATTAGCACACAATTTGTTTTGATAAGTTGGGTAGCGGGCTATTTTGGAAACAATTAACGATAAGGTTGGCGTGTTATTTTTAAGTGTAGGGGTTAAAAACATTGATGTGATTTGTCCTTATATTTAATATAATTTACCTTTAAATTCTTCGAGGAAAGGTTTTTCTGGTGGGATTAATAATTAAACATCCATTCAAAAGTGAATAAATTTTAAAAAATAATATTATTTCTCAAAATATGTATTGTTATGAATTTGATAGAAATAAAAAATAAAATTTGTATATCATATATATTTTTTTATTAATACGGTAAATAAGAGAACAGGTGAAATACCAGGAGCAGTATCTAAATAAAAGTCGGAAAGTTAGGAGCTATTTGCTTCTATATATCTTTCAGATAATATAAAATTCCTAGGATGTATGGAGTTAATAATTTTTGAAGAGAGGTGATGACCAAGACGTACTATAGGTATATATTTAAAATTAGTTTAGAATCTATTATTATTTGTCTAATATACAATTAATTTGAGGTGCAAGTAATTATAGCGATGATAAACTAGCGTAAATATGCAAAAACGCACAACCACCCACTATATTATTTTAGGGGAAGAATATATTTTTTTTATTAAAAGGTGTGTTGTTAACGCCTATATTTAGACATTTTTGAAACTAGCTAAATTTTAGATTAAATATTTCCTAAGTCTAAATATTTCGCTAATAGAGCTTGGGTAAAATATTTTTGTCTAAATATGGATTATTTTTTATTTTATATCCTTTTTTTTAAAATTTATTTATTATTCCACTTTCACGTTATATATATTTATTTTAAATTTTAGTTTTATTTTATTGATATTTATTTTAGTTTTAAAATTTTAATGTCCTACGGCAATAACAAAAATATAATTGACATTTATATACAGTTAAGGCTTTAAAATTCAGTTTAATATATTTAATTTCATTTTTATTTTCGTTTTACGCATTTTAAAATGACTGATAATTTGCTTAATGATTTCTTAAAAATTGTTAACAAAAAGAGATATATAAAGTGAGCCATGTATTATTTATTAAATGGATATATATTTTGGAACATGATTTATTAAAAATGCATCATTCTTAAATTCTCTATATATAATATCGTGGCAGCTTTGGCAACTCCAAGGACAATATAGTATCTTCTGTTTGATATAACAATGATATTTTGAATTAAATATTATAAAATAAACTTAAAATTGGGATCTTTTTTCTTTTAATGTGCAGCATGGCAGTTTGATCTTTTACTATTGATATTTTATTATAGACATTTTACAATGGACATACTATGGATATTTTACCATTTAAAACGAGACAGTTTTAAATACATGTAAAAGGCCATGAATTTATCTAGTTAATTAATTTACGTTTCAAAATAAAAGTTTATCTATAAGTTATAATATTAATCTTATCATAATGTACAAAAATAAATATATAAAAATTGTGATAAAGATATTTAAATATTAACAAATTATTATAGTAAATTTTTTACATAAATATAGTGAAAAAATTTATAAAAAGAAAATAAATTAAATTTTTTTTATATGACTACGTCTACCAAAGGTGATAGATATGTATCTTTACCTAAGGATGAGACAGAAGCCTTTTTGTCTTTCCCCAAGATTATAGGTGATATGCACTCATATATTTAAAAAAATAAAGATTTGAGACAAGTTGAACAATTCTATTCTATTATTAATAACTTACCCGTAAGTATCTAATAAAAAGTTAAAGCCATTTCGGCAGATAAGTGTCCAGAAATTGTTAAGAATAACAATAAAATTAATGAATTATATAATACTACACAATCTAAAGGGGGAAAAGTTTTTCGACTGGATGGCAAGAATTAAGGAGCGATCGAAAAAATTAAAGTCCTCTTATTCTAAAACAATTAGATATAAATATAAGATTGAATTAATGAACATAGGTATTAAATTATAAGATATCGAGAGAGATACTAGTTAAGGAAATAGAAACAGATGACAAATGCAAAACTGTGGAACAACTCAAACATGTTATGAGTGCTATAAATCAATTTTATATTGATAAACAACTCATACAATTTTACAATAACCATGTTCAATACAGGCCTTCAAACCCTAGTCTTGAAAATCAAAGGATTAACAATTATTACAACGATTCCGTCCCGAGTCACCAATAATAGATACAATTATTAAGAAGGTTTCAAACTTATCGAAGATCTCACGATGATGAACACCCTACATATAATACAAATAATAATAACGATTCCAATCAATACATAAATAAAAATTTTAACAATAATTACAGACAAATTTAAAAGCAGATCCAACCCAAGATATAAACTACAGATACAATAATGTACACAATAATAATAATACGTATAGAAATATAAACAACATAATAGACAAAACATGAATCAACTACACTACAATGAATTTAATGAGGATAATAGAAATTATAAACAAAATTTAAACACAATTAATTTTGAAGAATTAGAAAGTGGCAAAAGTGATGATATAAATAAAAAATACTATTTGATAAACATAATACCCTGGAAGATGGTCTTGATGACTAGAAGAATAACGCAGTTACTCTTAAACCTAATAATGCAAGATTTACAATTATACCGCAACTTGTAACAAATAAAATACATCAAAAACTTAACAAAAACTTACATCAAATTAATGGGTTATGATGGGAACATTTTATAGGTTCTTGGCATTGCACACATTTAAGTAACTTTAAAGGCACAACAAAAATCTTTGAAGCCTACATTGAGGAGAGTATAAAAAGAGCATTGCTTGGTGGGGTTTACCTTAATGCGTTTAAAGGCAACTTAAGAAATTATAGGGAATTGATAAGTATTGCTAAAGCAATTCAACCATAGAGTATAGCAGCAGAAACTTCACGTGATAAACATATTTCGGAAGTCATAGACAATACAAAGAGAGGCGATGTTATAAAAAATAGGACTCATATAAAAAAGATAAATTGTTAAAGACTTTACTAATTGGCATTATATTCAAAAAGCTAACATCTAGATTTTATTTAATTCTGAAGAAACCATTATAAATTAAATTAATAAATTAATTTTCATAAAATTGTACGTTTAAAAAAATCTACATTTTTTTATAATATCATAATCTTGGGACAAAAACTAGAGCCTTGTAATATTGCCTTCAATGCTATTTAAAGTATGAGGCTATTTAAGGATTAAAAAAAATATATAATAAATGATTAAAAAAAATCTAAATTAATTTATCATAACTCTCCTGGATGCAAGCTGCCCTTCCACCAAAGCTAGGAGATATTAGGCATCCAATCTCCCATCTCCTTGAGCATCTCAGCCTTCCTATCCTCAGTTGCTAAATTTCGTCATACACTTGGAGACTTGGATACTATCGACCCACATCACACGATATTAGATCTATGGAAAAAAAACGCCCTAACGGCTCACATCCCAATTCTATAAGACAAAGAGACTGGAATTTGCCATTGATACAGCATTGCGTCGATTACTTACACTTCAAAGCTGTTCAAAGAAAATCTACATCTCTTTTTATCCACCCAAGCTCAACCCCATGGATACTCGATGTCCATAACACGACCCTTTTATCAGATCAAATAAATCCAACTCCACCCATATGCCATCTTGGATATGAATGGTTAGAAGCTATCCCTAGCTCTAATCTAGGCCTACTACTTACCAATGAAGAACTCAGAATAGCTATAGGCCTTCGCTTAGGCTGCGATATCGTAACCCCTACGACTTGTGTCCTATGTGAATCTCACATTGATAGTCTAGGACACCACCCCCTACACTGTCGTTTCTAAAAAGGCAGACTTCCTAGACATTATGCCATTAATTCAATAATCAATAGAACGCTGAGATCTACAAATACTCCCTCCACACTGAAACCTACCGGTCTTAGCTCCGATAATCAAACCAGACCGGATGGTTTTTCGTTAGTCCCTTGAAACCAAGGTTTACCTCTCGCTTGGGACTATACCTGCGTTGATCGTTTTGCCAGATCTTTTTCTGCCAACTCCATCTCAAAAGCGGAGAATACAAAAACAAATAAAAATTGCCACCTTAATAATATTTTATTCGCTCCGGTAGTCTCAGACACCTGTGGATCATTCGGACCCCAAACCTTAAAATTATTCAAAACAATAGGGCAAAGGTTACGATTAATCACAGGTAATCCAAAAGAAGGTTTCTACCTCCGCCAAAAGATTTCAATCAAAATCTGCCGTTCAAACTGTATATCCATTCATGGGTCATTAAGCCCCGTGGACCACACCTAATTAGATATCCCTCTTTTTTTTTTTAATAATTTTTTTTTAATTTTTTTTTTCTTCTTAATTTCCCTTCTTTTAATTATATGTTTTTTAAATTGATTTTTTTTGTTTTTAATATAAATTTTTAATTCAATAGTTTATATAAATGTTCATGTTCATGTTTATAATTTAAAAAAAAAATAAATAATCAATTTAATTAATTTTTTGTTTTAAAAGTTTAACAAACCAAAGTTTTTTAACACTCAAGATAGGGGGCAAATAAAAAATATCTTAAGCCTGGCTTATTAAATAGCAAAACTTTATCTTGTTAATTTTTATTCAAAATGATAAAAAATTTATAAAAATTATTCTGCTCATTTACCAAATAAAACATAATATTCAATTTATATATTTGTAGATATAACAGAAATCAGTAGAAGCTCAGCCAAGGTCATGGTTGATATTCAATCATTATTATTATAATTAACATTATATCTTGATACTTTTGTCGATTAATGAGTAAAAAATTATTTTTTATTCGTAATTTTATAAATTCTTTTTACCATTAGTAAACATATTGATATTTTTTAATATAAATGTAGATTATTAAATTATAAACGAAAAACTAAAATTAATTTATTTATAAATTTTTTTTTAGTTAAGCTACTTTTTAAAAATAATAAATATTAAGCGTACTATATATCTTTGATAAGTTCAGTAGCTCAATGATAATGTTAGCATGCTACTTTTAGAAGTAAGGTTAGAACTGGTGATATGTATTATATTTAAAAAGTTTTACCTTTTAATATATCTTTGATTCCTAAAAAGGAAAAGGATAATATTGTTAAATTTTAATGATTATATTTATTGAAATAAAAAGTTGAAAAAAATTTAAACATCCATAATTCAAAAGCCATTTAATTCTTATAAATAAAAAGACAAGAATAATAATTATTATAAATTTTGCTAAAAAATAAAAAATTTATATCTAAAAATATTTTTATTAAAATGTCAATAAATAAGAGAATAAGTGATTAGACGTTGTCTAAATAAACGGGAGAAAGTGCATTGTCTGATAGAGTTCAGACAATGATTTGGTTGACATTCCATCATTTATTATAAAAATTAATGCCTAATCTCCTGGTATTTTTGTCGGCAGATATTAAGGACAAGAAAATTATTTTTTATTCATATTTATAATTCTTTTTATAATCAATAAATATTATTATATTTATTAAAAATTTATAAATTTTGAATTCAAATTATAAACATAAAATCGGATTTATTTATTTTTTATAAATTTGCTGAAAAAGCGCTTTTTCAACATAGATATAATGTAAGCATGCATTTATATTTAAAAAATTTTACTTGTAAATTGATTTACACAACCAATTTTAATTACTAAAAAGTAAAATAATAATATTAATAAATAAAATAATTATAAATAAAAAGTTGAAAATAACATCTATGATTAAAAACTAATGAATTTTAAAAATAAACATTATTGCACTTCTAAAGACCTGAATGATAATTATATTAATTTTAATTGAAATGAAAAAATTATACAAAAAATCTGTTTGTCGGAGATTTTTTATAAAAAGACAATAAAATTAATAAGAGAATGCATATAAATGGAAATGAAGGTTACGATCTATTTGATTTTATATGTCTCTTAGATAATATGAAATTTCCTAGGGGTGTTAGGAATTAATATTTTAAGAAGGAGGATATATCAAGACGTGATATCTTTTTAAAGAAATTATTTATGAAAAAGCTGATCTAAATTATTATTAATGTTTTCACACATTATTTTGTTAAAAATAAATTTAAAAGCATAAAATAATTTAAAATAGATATTTAATTAATATTGAACAATATTGTGATTTAAAAAAATAATTATATTTAATTTGAAATTATATTATATTTAATTTGAAATTATATTATATTTAATTTGAAATTTTTATAAAGATTTTCAAAGCCACATTCTAAACTAATTTAACATATCGAAGGCCATCATAAATTATAACAGTAACATAAACACTTACATTAATACCTACCTAGGTTGATTATTTATTTATTCATTAAAATTCACTTTTAAGCTTCTTTGAATTCAAATCAGCTTTTGACATGATATTTGGCTTTCTACTAATTTAAATTTTCATAAAATTTTAATATATTTATAAGTGCAAATAAACTAGTATATCACTAGTTGATTTTTATTGATACACATATAAATAAATAATTGATGATCGTCTAGGGAGTTTTATATAGATGTTAAGATAACTAGTTACTTGTAACTTTGGCTAAAAAATAACTGTAACTAGTTATATTTTTAAAATTGTAACTAGTAACTGTAACTAGTTATAATTTTTGAAATGTAACTGCCAAAAGTAACTAGTTACTATTAAAGATATATTCAAATAATTAATTTTATTTTTAATAGGTTGCGATAAATTAATTTTAAATTAAATTTATTTTTTAAATTAAATTTATTAATTTAAAATTTTGTGAAAATGTCTGATTGTTATAATTTCCCGTTCAAATTGATTTTCTTTTCTTAAATTTTTAGATTGCTGCTGGGCTTTATAATTTTGCAAGCAAATTCAAGTAATTTAATAATTTTAATATTATATTTATTTACAAATGTAGCACAATATATTTTTTTCCAGTAACAAGCATTGGAACTTCATATCATACGTAATAAAAATTTTTTTTAATTTAGTATAAGGAAAAACAAAGACAGATTATTTTAGAATTTAATATTAAATTATTAATCATTACTTACAAGAACCAAGTTAACAAAAGCATAAGCACATTTATCAAATTTTAAAAAATGATTGCTTTTTGAAATTTATTTTTTGGTCTAGCCTGAATTTTTATTTATAATCAAATTGTATATAAATTAGACACATTTTAGAACTGTATGTTTCATTCATTAATTGATTATTATATTCCTAATTTAGATAGTGTTCAATATGAATTCTGAGTCAGATGATGAAGAAATTATACCTTCTCCTTCTACAATAATTGCAAAAAAAAGGACCTTCCTTGGCCAAGTTTTGAAAAATATTTTGAATTCCAAAAAGAGAAGGCTGGTAGGAATACTAATATTATTGTCAAATGCCTCTTATGCCTACCATATAAAAAGTATATTGCAGCATCTAAGTCATCCACAGCTAATTTATGGAAACATATCTCTGTAAGTTTACATAAATTGTATTAATATTATATAGAATAATATGAATTAACTTTATAAGAATAATTAATATTAATTAAATATTTATATATATAAAACATATATCTATAAAGAAAGCATCTTAACCAATCCGTAAATATAAAACAAACCATAGATAATAAGAAAATTAATTCAGCCACATCAAGTAAGTTAAAACAAACTAAACTTGACTTTGGTGGAAAATCAAATTTTAAAGGTATCAGCAAAGATAAATTTGATTCACAAATTATTAAATATATAATAAAAGGAAATCACCCATATACAACCTGTGATGATGAAGATTTTGTTGAGCTGATAAACACCCTGCAACCTAATATGAAGATTATATGCAGACAAACCTTAACCTTAAGAATATCAAAATATTTTGTTCAAATGAAGGATATTCTAATAGAAAAATTGTTAGAGCCTAAAATAACTGTAACTAATAACTAAGGGTAGAAAAGTATAATGTTCTTTAAAGAGTAATAAAATACCTCAGAAGGGAGTCATAAAACTAAGCCAGTTTTTTTAACTAAGGGTTGTATCCCAATTGATTTATTCTTAGCCATTTATATGATTATCTGCTTTGAAGCTTTAAACAGCTGTCCTGGGTTGTTATGTATTTAACAAAAATAGAGAATGGGTAAATATTTAGGAAATCTCAAAGGGGACGACACCACAAAAAAGAATTTAATTCAATAGATATTGATTGATCCAATCCTAGTTAGTATTTATTTGTAATTCTTTGTAGTCTGGCTACTTTTTAAAAATCGTAGCAAAGGGTGCTATATTTTTTTGATAAGTGTAGCATATATCATGTGGGCATAAAACGATAGCTTTAGAATAATATTAATAAGGGTCAATAATGGTAATTTTACTTATATTTAAAGGTTTTTACTTGTAATATTCTTGATGACAGATATATGGATTACTAAGATAATATTAATAATATAAAATTAATTTATTTATTGAAATAAAAAGTCGAAAAACAAAAAATTTAATTCTATTTCACAAGATATGATTGATAATTAATATGAATTTTGTTAAATAAAAAAAATTATTTAAAAATAATTTTTATATCTAACATATATTACCTAGAGGGCATATAAATAAGAGGTGGTCAAAACCAGTATCTAATGAATGATAGTAGCTATCTCTATATACCCTTAAGTTGATATGAATAAAATTTTAAAGATGTATGTAAAGTATTTTGAGGAGATAGTTAAATCAACACGCAATATCTAAAAAAAATAAGGTATAAAAAAGTTGTCGAGTTTATTTTAAACTTTAAAAAATTTTATTAATGTTTTAAAGCACAATTATCTTGATAGTTTTAAAATTTTTAATATTAAATGATCCTTAAAAAATAATTTATTTTAATTTAAAATATTTATAGTATTAAAATAAAAGAAATTATAAATTAATATATATTTTAATTTAAAATATTTATAGTATTAAAATTAAAGAAATTATAAATTGATATTTATATTTATTATTTCTGAAGGTTTAAATTTTAATCTGGGTAGCTATTGCCCGTTAACAAAATCCGATAAAACATGATAGATATGTTATTATAGAAAATTGGGTAAATATTTGAAGAATCTCTGAAGGTGATGACATCCAAAAAGTAATAAATTACATCGATCTATTTTATAATAGCTAGAGTTCAGCTAATTCCTTTATATATAATTCATCATTTATTTATTTAATTAAGCTTTATCTCTTTAAATAAAGATTTTATATCAATAGATATTAAAGACAAGAAAATTATCTTTCATATTATAATTTTATAAATATATTATATAATAAATGTTGATTTTTAATTTATACACAAAAAATATATTTGTAATCAATTTTTTAGTCAAGCAACTCTTCATAAATGGATGCTAATAAGCGAACTATATATTTTTGAGAATTTTGGTATGGGGATACCTTTGCCTAAATAAGGATTACGTTAGCATATAATTTTAAAAAGTAAGGGTTAGTAACACTAGTAATTTGTCTTATATTTATATTTTTACGATTTTTTCCAATGCGGATAGATTTTTTGATTACTAAAAAGTATAATGATAATATCAATATAATATGATTATTTTAATTGTTGAAATAAAATATCAAAAAAGTTAAGTATCCATATTTCAAAAGCAAATGAATTTAAATAAAAAATAAATTTAATTTCTAAAGATACGACTGATAATAATTATAAATATTGTGTAAAAATTTTCTTTAAAAAAATTTTTATATCTAATATATATTATTCAGAAGTCATTATATAAGAGAAGTTAAAGGTAAGGATGATATGAAAAATTTGATCAGTCTATTATTATAAACTTGAAAACATTTTATCAATGTTTTAAAATAAAATTATCTTGATGGCAGTGACAAAGCGTAGAAGCAAGGGAAGAATTGCTTCCTTTGAAATTTTTCTTACAATATTCTTAAATAAACTTAATATAATTATTAGTGCTAAATAAACTAAATTGATTTCGTTAAAAAAATTAATATAATTTTTATAACGTTAAAAAGATTATTTTTATAATGTTAAAAAGATTAATATTATTTTTACTATATTAAGAAATACTATTATTTTTACTAAGTTAAGAAATTTACTATTATTTTTACTACATTAAAAAATTTACTATTATTTACGTTAAAAAAAATATACAAGAGGGAAATTTAATATTGCTTAGTTTTTTTAATAAATAAAGAGAAAATCATGTTATAGGTATTGTGTAATTTTACCATTAAAAAATACGTTTTGGGGAAGCAAATAAAAAAATGCTCATTTTTTTTAATTAATAAAAGAGTAAGAAATTTTTTATATAATATTTTTTTTCCCTATTTTTTTAAATAAATTTTTTCATTTTTAAAATCCTTAATTAATGTTTAATAATTATAATTGTATTATTGAAAATTTATTAACATTATCATTTAACTCAAGAAATTAAAAAAATTGATTTTTGAAAAAGGAAGACCAAAATTAATTTTACAAAACTTAAAAAAGAAATCAAAACTTGCATCTTTAATTTTTTCATCAATAAATATTGGCTCACTGGATATGAATTTTCTAATTCTCTATATTGTTGGTCATGCCTATTTTCCCAAAGAAAAAATATGTTTGGAATGATATCGGATATGAGTAATTTTTCAAAGGCAGTTAAATGGCATGAAGAATCTACCGCGATTCAATTAAAAACATTTGGCCAAAATCATATTGAAAATATGATAGATTAGCTGCGCAAAATATCAATTAAACAGCATATTCGAATGTCAAATCATATAATATTGTTAAACTATGTTTTTCTTGGAATTCAAGAGCTTGCATTCCGTGATGATGACGAATCTTCTAATTCATTAAATAGAGGAAATTAATTGAATTAAATTATTTGCGGGCGAAAGAAAATTTAATATTGAAACATCATTTAGAAAATGGTATAATTTTTATTGGATTATCATGCGATATTCAAAATGATTTAATAAATTCCATTTCATATGTCTTACTCCAAAAAATATTAAATGAATTAGAAGAAACGGAATTCATATCAATAATATTAGATGAACCAACAGATATCAATAATAAATCTCAACTGGCTATAGTTCTTTGATATGTTTTAAATAACGGGACATTGTATAAAAGATTTATTGATTTTTTTGTTGTTATGCATCGAGATGATCCTTATCGTAATTTGTCATTAAATCCTTAAACGATAAAAAAATTATGAAAAAATTAATAGGTAAAATTACGATGGTGTCAGGCGGTCAATCCTTCAGCACTTTATATACATTGCGTTGCCCATAAGTTAAATCTTATATTATCAAATTCTGGCAGCAAAATTAAAGAATGTAAGGTTTTTTTTGCAACTTTATCTGGTTTAGTCAATTTTTTTAGTACTTCATCTAAGCGAACAGCGGAATTTTATAAATATGTCAAAAAAAGATTACCACGAGTAGCCCCAACGAGATGGGAATAAAATGGTCAGTGATTAAAACAGTTTTAAATTATTTGAAGGATCTATCGTTTTTTTGAAAGTATGATTTATGGAGGATATGATATTGTTTGGGATAATTATGATTTCCCAAAATTTATTAGATAATTTAAACTACACTAATTTTCAATTTTTTGACTTACACAAGCTCGAAATCGAATTAAAGGTAATGTTTCGGGATGATGAATTTAGAAAAAAAAAGCATGTTAATGAAATACTTGAATTTTTAATATGCACCGATTTGATGAAAAGTTTTAAAGAGTTTTTTAAATTATGCAATCATCTTAACTTTGGCTTCAAAAATAGCAAGTGCAGAACGGAGTTTTTCATCTTTAAAAAGAATCAATCAATTGCAGAAAACAGAATAAGCCAAAATCGATTATCAAATCTATCCTCGATTTCGATTAAAAAAATTTTATTAAAAAATTTTTAATCTAGCGATTACTTTTATAATGCAGTTCTTGATCATTTTACTCAAAAACAACGAATACCACTAATTTATTAATCTTAATATTTTTATGGTTTGAGTTTGACTAAAATAAAAATAAAATTTTTTTTAATTGCTTCCCTAGCAGTAAACTTGACGATTCGTCACTGATTGATGGTATGTCTAAATTACTTTAAAAATAATAAGGGATATTCAACTAATTTCGAACATTATAGTAGGGTCATTTAAAAAAAAATTTTATTTAAATAATTATAGCAAACATAAAAAATAAATAAAACTACTTTTTAATCAATATCATTTCTAGTTTATATATTCTATTCAAAACTAATTTTAGAATGAGAATTAAGATAGAACCAATGGGTAACCGTCCAACAAAAAATATAGAAATGTTGCATATTATTACTTTATTATTTTGAAAAAGAATAATGATCTATATAGAATAGTAAAATATCCTCTAATGCTACCATTAAAACTATGCAAATTTTTATGACCGAAGTTAGTGTCTCAATTGAGTATTCTTCATTATCATATATATCTATTTATTATATGCTTAGGTCTAAATAGCTTAGCGGGTAACTAAGTTAAATTATTCCGGATGACGTTGCGAATAAAGTAATAGAATTTTATAATTCTGTCGAAAACAGACTTATGCCAGATATGAATAATTTATATAAATGATAGTTAATATAAGAAATAACCAAGTTCAAAAGAGATTTATTTTGGTATATAATAGAAATATTTACCAATATTAAAACAAACATTAATATAAATATATAATTTATCATGTTTCCCATGAGATCAAAAAACTAAATATAAGCAGGCAGATTTTGTGCATCTACATATTTCATCAAAATTTTAAATTAATTAAAATTGGTAATAATTTTTTCAGTTAACTGTATAATCAGTATACATTTCTTCCCTTAAATTAAAAACACTGCTTTGCACAAAGTCAATACAATCCAACCCAGTTTTGCTGTTACTAGAGATGCCAAATATCCCTCAATTTGGAACTTAAAGAAAAGATTACATTTATTTTTCGATAATAATGGCATGGAATATATAACATTTAAAAAATGGTTGGTGACCGTAGCACGAAACTCAAACTACGTCAGTCAGCGAATATGTGGTATTTGATTGAAAAATTAAATATTTTAATTCCTACTGCATTTATCATTAAAATCGAATTTATGGAGCTGTTACACATTATGAAAACAAAATATATACCTCTACAACCATTATAATGATTTTGGGATTGCAGTATTATATTATTTAAATAATTAAAGCAAATATAAAAAAAATAAGATAATTTTTGAGTCTCTATTATATAGATAAAATTTTTTTATAAAAACTACGTTTAAAACTGATTCATAAAAACTACGTTCAAAACTGATTCTACATTTCGTAATCCAGGATAAAATAAGATAGAACCTATGACATATAATTCATATCTACACAGATAATTCATTTATTCATTAAAATACATTTTCAAGCTTATTTAAATTCAAATAAGCTTGTGACTAGACATTTTGTCTTTCTTATAATTTAAGTTTTTCTAAAATTTTAATATAGCTAACAAAAAATGGCGTATAATAGTTTATTCTTATTGATACAAATGTAAATAAATGGTCAATTTTGATAGTATTACGTATCAGTGGTAGAACAGATTAACAAAAAAGGTAGAACAGTTTCATATATTTACATAATTATTATCGAAATGCATAATGTTGACTACTAAAAATACGAAAATTTTTATAACCAATTTTTCATTGTTATTTATATTAATTTCTGAAGATTTTAATAGCTGTCTGGGTAGCTATTGCGTCTTTTAACGATAAAACATGATTAATATATTATATAGAAAAGTGGGTAAATATTTGAAGAATCTCCAAAGGTGATGACATAACAAAAAGCAATTGATTCGAACCACATAGATTAATTCTAGCTTATTTACTATATTTTAAGATATTTCTCAGAAATGATTGTTAAGATTATTGTCTATTTTATAGCGTTAAACGATCATCATTTATTAATATAATTAAAGCTTAATTTCTTGATGCAATAATTTTTTGTCATCCTAAATTAATGACCATAAGATTATTTATACTTTAATTTTATAAATTCTTTTTAAAATTTATTTATTTAATAAATGTTGATCTTTAAATTATACACCAAAAAATATTAATATATTTGCAAATAATTTTTTAATCAGTCTAACAACTCTTTATAAATCGATATTAATAGCGAACTATTTATTTTTGTGAATTTTTGTAGGAGGCTACTTAAAAAGGATTGCATTAGCGTGTGATTTTTAAAAGTAAAGGTTAACATTAGTAATTTGTCTTATATTTAAATAATTTTTACGATCAGTTCCATTGTTGAAAAATTCTTTGACTAAAAAGAATAATAATATAATATAATTATTTTAATTGTTGAAATAAAATATAGAAAAAGTTTAGTATCCATTATTTAAAAGCAAATAAATTTAAATAGAAAACAAATTTCATTTCACAAGATACGACTGATAATTATAATTTTGGGAAATAAAAAAATTCCATTTATAAAATTTTTTTTCTAAAATATTGTTTTCGTAAAGAATAATGTTCTATAGATGAGTAAATTATCTCCTACCATTAAAACTACCGAAATTTTTATGAAAAAGTTAATGTTCCAATTAGGGATTTTTCATTATCATATATTGATTTTATTATATGCTTTCAAGGTTTAAATAATTGTGCGAGTGGCCAAGTTGAATTATTCCTGATGATGTCGCAAATAAAGTAATAGAAATTTATAATTCCAACATAAACATCAGACTTATTCTAGATATTAATAATTTTATAATGATAGTTAATGGAATAAAGAACTAAGTGCAACAGAGATATATTCATGTAATATAATAAAATTAATTATCAATTTTAAAGAACAAACAGTAATACAAAGGTATGCTTTTACAGTCTAATTTATTTAAAATAAAATTAATTCTATTCTTGAAGGGTAAATTTGATAATATTCTAATAATTTTTATTTTTCTTATGGAGCTGTTACCCAAAAAAAAACTTCTTTACATACATTATAATGAATTTAGGATTGAGACAGGCATTTCTTTGAAGCTGCACATGTTTAGAGGGAATGAACGGCTAGAGAAATCTTTCATCTGATTAATATATACTAACACCTATGGATTTATATAATTATGCGAGAATTAATGTGCTGGAGAGTAATGATATATTTATCAGCAAAGTTGAATTTTTAAGTATGGAAACCTATCTCGTATAAATTTTTAACTGCCAAACGAATTCCCGAGATACAAAAATATCAAGCATTTATTTCAATGATAGGAAAAATCAAAATCAATTAATATTCATTCAATTGTTTAATGTATGATATTATTTAATTAATATGTTTATTGCAATATTAATTTCCCATTGATATTCTTATAATATAAATAATTAGCTAAATAAAGTTATAAATATTTTTGCAATTATTTTTTCTAAAATAAATTAGTTAAACATATGTGTTATGACACAATATCGATCCGCGTAGGGCATTATACATTACATTGGCCTCACCCGATCCCAAATATATTTTTTTTTATTTTTAGAGTTACTATGTATTAGAAATATTATAGGATTTAAAGCATACTACTTATATTTAAAGTGTAAAATTGACCTATTATTCGTCCCTGTCTAAGATTTAGAAATATTAAGTAATGTAATGTCAATTTATAAAAAAAATTGAAAGAAAACAAAAGCGCAGTATTTATTTTTTAATATTACTTCAGTTAAATAAATTTTATATCTTATTAAAGAGTTATTCTAAAGCAATTTAATAAAATTTAAATATGATTTTTACTTTTTAAGATATTTATAATTAAATAGAGTGATTCTGGAATTTTAGCGTTTCTAAAGATGATTGAGGTAAGCTGAGTTAGATTAAAATTTAATATTTTTCTAGTTAGTGTATATATAACAATCATACAAATTTTAAAGAAATTCGAAGAGGTTCGGATTTAATCTTCAATTAATTTGCTATGGAATAGAA
This sequence comes from Gordionus sp. m RMFG-2023, assembly GCF_954871325.1. Classification (NCBI taxonomy): domain Eukaryota; kingdom Metazoa; phylum Nematomorpha; class Gordioida; order Chordodea; family Parachordodidae; genus Gordionus; species Gordionus sp. m RMFG-2023. The sequence goes on along the minus strand of NC_088776.1, from coordinate 56,540,360 downwards.
TATTTATAATTAAATTTAGATAATATTATATTTTTAAATAATTAAAGAGAATATAAAAAAAATTAAGATTATTTCTTGATTCTAAATTATAAGAGTTTCTTTTATATGATTTGACATTTTGGTTTTTTAAATTTAAGTTTTCATGAAATTTTATTGTAAATATATATATATGGGTAGCCAAAATGCCATGCTTAGTTAATATATATTGATACACATTTAAATAAATAAAGTCTCTCTATATGTGGATTGAACGGTCCAAAAAATAAGATAAAAGAACAGATACATATTATAACATTTTTGCTTTTCATGAGAAAGTAAAATATTCCTTACCACCAATAAAATACGCAAATTTTTGGGACCAAAGTTTATATCCCAATTGGTGATTAATAATTATCATATATATTTTTTTATTATGTGATCTGAAGGTTTAAATTGCTGTCGCGTAATTTAACAAAAACCATTAAAATAAATACATTATTATTGAAAAATGGGTAAATCAAAATAGAATTTATTAATCACATTGATTAATCCTAACCTAATTAACATATTATTTTAATTCTCAGAAACTGACTTAATTATTGTCTATTTTATTATTGCTAGAGATTTAGCAATCAATTCTTACCTGTATAATATATCATTCATCAACATAATTAAAGCTTTCTTGTTACAAAGAATTTTTGTTAGCAAATAAGGATAATTATTTTTATAGTTTATATATATAAACCATTTTTCTAATCAATAAATATATCATTTAATATTTATAATGGTTGATTTTTAATAAAAAAAAAAATTAATTTATTTGTACATTTTTATAGCTAATAAGCTATATATGTATTTTTGATAAGTTCGGTGCAAGCCACTTTTAAACAAATGACGATTATCATGTTATAAATATTAACAACTAACAGTGGAGATTAGTCTTTATATTTGAAAATATTTACCTGATATTCTATTTTTGAACTGTGCCATATCTAAAGGAAGAAATATGATAAAATATAATGATGAAATTTATTAAAATATGAAAATAAACTGTGATAATTCAAAAGGAATACTTAAGACATAATAGAAGTTTAAAATGAATTTTGATAATTATAAAAATATTCTATCTATAAAAAATTTTATATATCTATAATAAAAAGTCAATGAGATAGTAAAGGTCAGATAATCAGTAAATAAATAATGGGGAAGAATAGAAGCACTATGATTCTATATAATTTTCATGTGATATGGATATAATTCCGTTGGTGTTAGGAGATAAATTATTTTGAGGAGTGGGGTATATCAAAGCGTCATATTTTTTAAAAAAAATATTTGGAAAAATTAATCTGTTTAATATTATATTTGAAAACTTAATTTTTATTAAAAATATAATTTTCTTGAAAGTATTTATATAAAATTACTTTAAAAAATTTAAAATAGATTTTTTAATTTAGAACATTATATGGTCATCTAACAAAATTATATTTTATTTATATATATTTTAATTTTTTATTATTATATTATTTAAATGATTAATCAAATATAAAAAAAATTAAAGCGTAATATTTGATTAATATATTTTTTTTTAATTTATATAAGTAAAATGTTGTTTCAATATATGTTTAAAACTAATTTTACTTTTGTAAGCCATGATAATTATAGAACCATTAATATATATACCTACCTAGACTGATGATTTATTCATTCATAAAAAACATTTTGTAAATTCTTTGAAAAATGTCGATTAGTTTTATTTAAATTTAAGTTTTCATAAAATTTGTAAATATATTTATATAGGTAAAAAAAAATGGCATATCGCTAGTTTATTTTTATTGTTATATTTTAAATAAATAGTATGTCAAGGTAGTATTATATATATCAGTGAATAGAACAGGCCCAATTAAAAGGGTAGAACAGATGCATATTTTTCCATTATTATTATCGAAAAGTAAAATGTTCCATAATGAGTAGTAAAATTTCTAAGGGCGACCATTAAAACTACGCAAATTTTTATAACTAAAGTTTGTTTCTTATTTGAGAATTTTTCACATTCATTTATATTTATTTATTATTTGAAGGTTAAATAGCTATTTGAGTAGCTATTGCGTCTTTTAACAAAAACTGATGAAGCATGATAAATATAATATTATAAAAAATTGGGCAAATATTATAAGAATCTCCAATGGTGATGGCACCAAAAGAAATTTATTCATTCAAATCGATTAATCTAAGCCTAGTTAGTACACATTGATAAATTTCTCAGAAATGACGGTAAAAATCATTATCTATTTTACAATTAGAGATCAGCCATTTTTCTGGATAATTCCTCATTTATTAATAAAATTAAAGCTTTATCTCTTGATGCAAATATTCATTTGTCATCAGATATTAATGACTAGAAAATTATTTTTTATATTTTAATTTTATAAATTAATTTATATACAATAAATATATTATATTATAAATTTTGATTTTTAATAAACAAAAAAAATTAATTTATTTGTACATTTTTATAGCTAATAAGCTATATATGTATTTTTGATAAGTTCGGTAGCAAGCCACTTTTAAGCAAATGACGATTAGCATGTTATAAATATTAACAACTAACACTGGAGATTAGTCTTTATATTTGAAAATATTTACCTGATATTCTAATTTTGAACTGAGCCATATCTAAAAGGAAGAATTATGATAAAATATAATGATGAAATTTATTAAAATATGAAAAATAAACTGTCATGATTAAAAAAGAATACTTAAGACATAATAGAAGTTTAAAATGAATTTTGATAATTATAAAAATATTATATCTATAAAAAATTTTGATATATCTATAATAAAATGTCAATGAGATAGTAAAGGCCAGATAATCAGTAAATAAATAATGGGGAAGAATAGAAGCACTATAATTCTATATAATTTTCATGTGATATGGATATGATTCAGGTGGTGTTAGGAGATAAATATTTTTGAAGAGTGGGGTATATCAAAGCGTCATATTTTTTTAAAAAAATATTTGGAAAAATTAATCTGTTTAATATTATATTTGAAAACTTAATTTTTATTAAAAATATAATTTTCTTGATAGTATTTATATAAAATTACTTTAAAAAATTTAAAATAGATTTTTTAATTTAGAACATTATATGGTCATCTAACAAAATTATATTTTATTTATATATATTTTAATTTTTTATTATTATATTATTTAAATGATTAATCAAATATAAAAAAAATTAAAGCGTAATATTTGATTAATATATTTTTTTTTAATTTATATAAGTAAAATGTTGTTTCAATATATGTTTAAAACTAATTTTACTTTTGTAAGCCATGATAATTATAGAACCATTAATATATATACCTACCTAGACTGATGATTTATTCATTCATAAAAAACATTTTGTAAATTCTTTGAAAAATGTCGATTAGTTTTATTTAAATTTAAGTTTTCATAAAATTTGTAAATATATTTATATAGGTAAAAAAAAATGGCATATCGCTAGTTTATTTTTATTGTTATATTTTAAATAAATGGTATGTCAAGGTAGTATTATATATATCAGTGAATAGAACGGCCTAATTAAAAAGGTAGAACAGATGCATATTTTTCCATTATTATTATCGAAAAGTAAAATGTTCCATATTGAGTAGTAAAATTTCTAAGGGCGACCATTAAAACTACGCAAATTTTTATAACTAAAGTTTGTTTCTTAATTGAGAATTTTTCACATTCATTTATATATATTTATTATTTGAAGGTTAAATAGCTATTTGAGTAGCTATTGCGTCTTTTAACAAAAACTGATGAAGCATGATAAATATAATATTATACAAAATTGGGGAATAATTATAAAAATCTCCAATGGTGATGGCACCAAAAAAAATTTATTCATTCAAATCGATTAATCTAAGCCTAGTTAGTACACATTGATAAATTTCTCAGAAATGACGGTAAAAATCATTATCTATTTTACAATTAGAGATCAGCCACTTTTCTGGATAATTCCTCATTTATTATTAAAATTAAAGCTTTATCTCTTGATGCAAATATTCATTTGTCATCAGATATTAATGACTAGAAAATTATTTTTTATATTTTAATTTTAAAAATTAATTTATATACAATAACTATATTATATTATAAATTTTGATTTTTAAATTATAAACAATAAAATATTTATATATTCGTAAATATTTATTTAGTCAATCGACTTTATAAAAATGGAAGCTTTATTTTTAAGATATTTGGCAGGGCGCTTCTTTTCGGGCAAATAAGGAGAGCAGTAACGTATCATTTTTAAGTAGGGGTTAGCTAATTATTTGTCCTTATATTAAAAATTTATTACTTTTTAAATTATAGTGAGCTAAGCTGTTGATTTCTAAAAGTGTGAATAATAAATATTGATAAAATATAATAATGATATTTATAGAAATAAAAAGAGAATAAACATCTATGATTCAAAAGTACTTAAGATATGAATGATTATTAATATGAAATTTAAAAAAAATAAAAAATAATATTTAAAAGAAATATCGAAAATATTTTTTTAATAAAAAGTTTTAATATAAGATATAGATAAAGGTCTCGGTAAATATCTAAATAAGGGGGGAATGACTATGTATTCTATATCTTTCAAAAATGGCATATTGCTAGACTATTTTTATTGGATATAAATAAATTAACGATAAGAACGGTGCAACAAAAAATATAGAACAAATACAATTACATTATTGTCTTCGAAAAGTATAATTTTGTATATAGTGTAGCAAAATATCTCATAAGGGCGATAATTAAACTATGAAAATTTTTATGACAATAGTTGTCTTAATTGGGAATTTTTTATTATCATATATATTTATTTATTATGTGGTCTGAAGGTTTAAATTGCTATCGCGTAATTTAACAATAACCATTAAAATAAATACATTATTATTGAAAAATGGGTAAATCAAAATAGAATTTATTCAAATCACATTGATTCAGGCGCGTACGCAGCGGACTGGGGGATGATAGGGGGACAAATCCCCCCCCCCCCAAAGCCAAAAAATGCAGATGCCGGATTATATTTTTCAAAAATATTTTTCAAAAATATTTTTCAAAAATATTATTGTTAATATTAATTTATATTTGTTAATATTTATTCTTATCTCATATATACATATATGTATATATATATATATATATATTTAATTACATTTATTTATCGCATTCATCTACTAAGTTATTTTATCAATCAATTTCGATTTCAAGTTTTCCTTGGCGTAATTTACCTATTATTTTCAAATTTTAGTGGCGTAATATTTATCTAAATTTCTAATAAAATAATAATTATCTCTGAAACTCCTTGTCTAACAGGGAGAAAAAAATTGCAAGCTTGTCCAACGAGATAGAGTCTCCGCCATAGTAACAGCTATTTTGGAGTTAGAAGAGCTGATTATTAATGCTATTACTGAAATATCACAATGGCTTGAAAGAAATATTTCCTCAGAAGCAAGAAAATTATTGGATTCAATACTTATTCCAAATTTTTTTTCTCATTAGAATGTATTATTTAATTATACAACTATTTTATCTAATACTTTTCAAAAACATAACATTGACTTGATTAAGAAGATGAGAATAGCGGAGAGAATTTTATTAGAACTCAAGGAAATAGAGCTAGTGTTGTTGAAGAATTTCATATTTTATATGTTATTGTTGAGTCAAAAGCAGAGCTATACGTGTTAAATATTTGTCCCCCTCGACTTGCAGCAAGCAAGCTCATCATCAAAACATTAATATAGGATCAGTAAAAGAGTATTATAAAACATCATATGGTGATAGAAAAAAAATATAAATATTTGTTATATTTTTATCATGAAGATGTTAAAATATCTTATTATGCCTTATTAGCTGAATAACTATGATTAAAAGATTAACTATGGTTGATACAGTCCCAAAAAATGCTATGGATGCTTTTTATTTCAAACACATTTTAGATTATACTCCCAATTATTAAAATGGTTATATATATATTAGCAGCTCTTTAGTAAACTAATGAGAGAACATTCACTTTTTTAAGAAGAATAACAGAGCCTTGCAGAGGTACCATTTGCAGGACCAGGCCCAGATTTTTTTTAAAAATTTTTTCCGGCCCGGGTTTTTTTTAAAAAAATTTTCAGGCCCGGCCCGGCTAGCTCAGCCCGAATTTTTTAAAATAAATTATATTTATTTTTGATATTTATAGCTAATAATGGCGATTTCAAATATTTGGTTTTAAAATATACAACTCGGCTCGGATATTTTTTCTTAAAAAATTTTCAGGCCCAGCCAGGGTGTTTTTTAAAAAAAAATTACGAGCCCGGCCTGGGTATATTTAAAAAAATTAAAATACAGTCCAGCTCGGGGGCCGGGCCTGCAAGTCTGTGAAAAACATACCTATGAAATACAACATCTGAAAGTAGATTGAATGATTTGGATCTTTTGAATATTCATAGACATTTAACGCCAAGCAAGGATTGATAATTGAAAAATTAGCTCAAAACATACAAAATACAATTATTCCTATGAAACTTTTTGTGTATTAATTTATATTTACAACATTTAAATTTTTTATACTTTGTATATTTTAAAAGCTCAAAAAATTCAAATTTCAATTTTGGGTCATTTAAGTGATTCATATCGTGGGTTATATTCACTTTATATTTTATGATTCACATTTAAATGCCGGTTTATATATATAATTTTTTTAATTCACATTAATTTAAAATTGTGTATTAGAAAAGTTATTAATCCTAATAAATTTATGCTTAGTATTTTTAATTAAAAATATTATTTCTTAAAAAAATTTATTATCCCACCCCCAGTCTAAATTCCTGCGTACGCGCCTGCATTGATTAATCCTAACCTAATTAACATATTATTTTAATTCTCAGAAACTGACTTAATTATTGTCTATTTTATTATTGCTAGAGTTTTGCCAATCAATTCTTAGCTGGATAATATATCATTCATCAACATAATTAAAGCTTTCTTGATACAAAGAATTTTTGTTAGCAAATATGAGATAATTATTTTTATAGTTTAAATATATAAACCATTTTTCTAATCAATAAATATATCATTTAATATTTATAAATGTTGATTTTAACCATTTTTCTAATCAATAAATATATCATTTAATATTTATAAATGTTGATTTTTAATAAACAAAAAAATTTAATTTATTTGTACATTTTTATAGCTAATAAGCTATATGTGTATTTTTGATAAGTTCGGTAGCAAGCCACTTTTAAGCAAATGACGATTAGCATGTTATAAATATTAACAACTAACACTGGAGATTAGTCTTTATATTTGAAAATATTTACTTGATATATTTTTGAAATGTGCCATATCTAAAAGGAAGAATTATGATAAAATATAATGATGAAATTTATTGAAATAAGAAAATAAACTGTGATAATTCAAAAGGAATACTTAAGACATAATAGAAGTTTAAAATGAATTTTGATAATTATAAAAATATTCTATCTATAAAAAATTTTATATATCTATAATAAAAAGTCAATGAGATAGTAAAGGTCAGATAATCAGTAAATAAATAATGGGGAAGAATAGAAGCACTATGATTCTATATAATTTTCATGTGATATGGATATAATTCCGTTGGTGTTAGGAGATAAATTATTTTGAGAAGTGGGGTATATCAAAGCGTCATATTTTTTAAAAAAAATTTTTGGAAAAATTAATCTGTTTAATATTATATTTGAAAACTTAATTTTTATTAAAAATATAATTTTCTTGAAAGTATTTATATAAAATTACTTTAAAAAATTTAAAATAGATTTTTTAATTTAGAACATTATATGGTCATCTAACAAAATTATATTTTATTTATATATATTTTAATTTTTTATTATTATATTATTTAAATGATTAATCAAATATAAAAAAAATTAAAGCGTAATATTTGATTAATATATTTTTTTTTAATTTATATAAGTAAAATGTTGTTTCAATATATGTTTAAAACTAATTTTACTTTTGTAAGCCATGATAATTATAGAACCATTAATATATATACCTACCTAGACTGATGATTTATTCATTCATAAAAAACATTTTGTAAAATCTTTGAAAAATGTCGATTAGTTTTATTTAAATTTAAGTTTTCATAAAATTTGTAAATATATTTATATAGGTAAAAAAAAATGGCATATCGCTAGTTTATTTTTATTGTTATATTTTAAATAAATAGTATGTCAAGGTAGTATTATATATATCAGTGAATAGAACAGGCCCAATTAAAAGGGTAGAACAGATGCATATTTTTCCATTATTATTATCGAAAAGTAAAATGTTCCATATTGAGTAGTAAAATTTCTAAGGGCGACCATTAAAACTACGCAAATTTTTATAACTAAAGTTTGTTTCTTAATTGAGAATTTTTCACATTCATTTATATTTATTTATTATTTGAAGGTTAAATAGCTATTTGAGTAGCTATTGCGTCTTTTAACAAAAACTGATGAAGCATGATAAATATAATATTATAAAAAATTGGGCAAATATTATAAGAATCTCCAATGGTGATGGCACCAAAAGAAATTTATTCATTCAAATCGATTAATCTAAGCCTAGTTAGTACACATTGATAAATTTCTCAGAAATGACGGTAAAAATCATTATCTATTTTACAATTAGAGATCAGCCATTTTTCTGGATAATTCCTCATTTATTAATAAAATTAAAGCTTTATCTCTTGATGCAAATATTCATTTGTCATCAGATATTAATGACTAGAAAATTATTTTTTATATTTTAATTTTATAAATTAATTTATATACAATAAATATATTATATTATAAATTTTGAATTTTAAATTATAAACAATAAAATATTTATATATTCGTAAATATTTATTTAGTCAATCGACTTTATAAAAATGGAAGCTTTATTTTTAAGATATTTGGCAGGGCGCTTCTTTTCGGGCAAATAAGGAGAGCAGTAACGTATCATTTTTAAGTAGGGGTTAGCTAATTATTTGTCCTTATATTAAAAATTTATTACTTTTTAAATTATAGTGAGCTAAGCTGTTGATTTCTAAAAGTGTGAATAATAAATATTGATAAAATATAATAATGATATTTATAGAAATAAAAAGAGAATAAACATCTATGATTCAAAAGTACTTAAGATATGAATGATTATTAATATGAAATTTAAAAAAAATAAAAAATAATATTTAAAAGAAATATCGAAAATATTTTTTTAATAAAAAGATAAAATATAAGATATAGATAAAGGTCTCGGTAAATATCTAAATAAGGGGGGAATGACTATGCCATTCTATATCTTTCAAAAATGGCATATTGCTAGACTATTTTTATTGGATATAAATAAATTAACTATAGGTAGCATTATATATCAGTGGATAGAACGGTGCAACAAAAAATATAGAACAAATGCAATTACATTATTGTCTTCGAAAAGTATAATTTTGTATATAGAGTAGCAAAATATCTCATAAGGGTGATAATTAAACTATGAAAATTTTTATTACAATAGTTGTCTTAATTGGGGATTTTTTATTATCATTTATATTTATTTATTATGTGGTCTGAAGGTTTAAATAGCAGTCCGGGTAGCAGACACGTTTTTTAACAATGATGAAACATTTTAAATATCATATTATAGAAATTTGGGTAAATATTTTAAGAATCTTCAAAATTAACGACAGTCCAAAAAGTTTTATTCAAACCACATCGAATATTCCTAGCCTAGTAGATACTAATCCTGTAAACATTTCTAAATAAAATTCAACGCATTTAAGTACAACGGACCAAAATTCTAAAGCGTTCACTTTCATAAAATGCAATGCGTTCAGAAAAAAAATGAACTTCGTTAACTAATGCGTTAATATTGAAAGCATTTGTTTACAAAACTATTTAGTTAAAAATCATTTTCTTACAATTGCAATAGCTCGGCCAATATTTTTCTGGATAATTCCTCATTTATTATAATTAAAGCTTCATCTCATGATACAAATATTTGTTGTCATCAGATATTAATGATAAAAATATTATTTTTATACTTTGATTTTAAATTTTTTTATAATCAATAAATATATTCTATAATAAATTTTGATTTTTAAATTATAAACAAAAAAATATTATTATAGTCAATCAACTTTTTTTAAATGAAAGCTAATAAGCGCGCGATTTATTTTTGAGATTTTTGCTAGGACCGTACTTTTGAGGCAAATAACGATAACGTTAGCGTGTCGTTTTTAAAGTAGGAGTTAGAAATATTAGTTATTTATCTTATATTAATAATTTTACCATTATATTCTTTTTTGGTAGATTCAATGATATCTAAGAGATGATAATATTAATGAAATATTATATTTATTTATAAAAAATAAATAGTAAAACATTCATGAAAAGCGAATAAATTTTAAAAAATAAACGAAATTGCATTTCTCAAAACTTGAATGATTATTTATATATATTTTGATAAATTAAATAAATTATATCTGAAATTTTTTATACGTCTATGTTATATTTTTATTAATAAATCCTTAAATAAGAGAAATTAAAAGCTAGGATCAAGATCTAAATAAGAAGGTGAATGATAGGAGCTATTTGATAATATATCTACCAGGTGATGTATATATATTTATATGGGTAACCAGAAAGGCCTGTCACTTATCGATTATTGATCACATATAAATAAATAAAATGATTAATTAGTATTATAAATCAATTGATAGAGCCCAACAAAAAAAAGTAGAAGTGATTCATTATATCAAAATTTAAATATTATTTAATAAAATAGTTTGTAAGGATGATTATTAAAACAGCCTGACGGGTTAATATTTGAAAATTGTCATAAGGTGACAAAACCCCAATAAGAATTAATTCAAAACACATCAATTAAGCCTAGTTAGTAAACATTAAGCCTAGTTAGTAAACATTAAGATTTTTCTCAGAAACTGACTCTAAAAATCATTGTCTATTTTATAATTGCTATAATTCAACCAAATGCTTAACTTGATAATATATCATAAACATTTTAGTTGGGCTGATATTGGATAATTATTTTTTATAGTTTAGATATACTTCAATAAATATATTACTAAATATTTATAAATGTTGATTTTAAAATTATAAACAAAAAAAAATTAATTTATTTGTTTATTTTTTTACCAAAAATGGTAGCTAATAAACACGATATTTAATTGTGATAAGTTCGGTAGCACTCTTTTAGAAAATAACGATAGCGCTAGCGTGTTATTTTTAAAAGTAAGAGATAACGATACTTATGATTTCCTTATATTCAAAATTTTTTACTTTTAAAATCATTGGCTACATTAACTTTGATTTCTAAAAGGTGATAATATTAATTAAGTATAATGATGATATTTATTGAAATAAAAAGAAATTAAACATTCATAATTAAAAAGCTAATACCCAAGACATGAATGAGTATTTTTTTTAAAGAAAATTTATTATAATCGAAAGTTTATATCAAGATGAGTTATAATAATAGTAAAATAATATAAGTAAAGAACAATTATTTAAAATCAAATTCTTGCTAATTTATTGATTGAGATTCAAGATCCCTTTTAGCGCTAACATTATAATAGGCAACAAAATGGCCAAAATCTCTACATTGCATAGGATGTTCAATTATGGGTTCGGATATTGAAAAATAAAGCTAAGATAGAAATTAAAAAAATATAGTTTAATAAAATTTCAAAATATATTTTTAATAAGAATTTAATAGATAAGAGAAGTTAAAGGTAAGGAAATTAGCGTATAAATAAAAGGAAAAAATATAAGTTCTTTGATTCTATATATCTTTTATGTGATATGGATAAAATTTCGAGTGGTGTTAGGAGTTAAATTATTTTGAGGAATAATGTAAAACAAGAGTAATATCTTTAAACCCTTATGAAAAAGTTCATCTGTTCGATTATATTGAAAACTTTATTTTAATGTATATAAACATTATTTATAGATTTTACATAAAATTAATTTAAAAGTTAAAATAGACCTAAACAATAATTTAAAACAATATATATATATAAAAAATTATATTATATTTATATTAATTTAAAATAATATTATATTCTCTAAATAATTAAAACAAAATTAAAACGTTTATTTGATCAAATTTCTAAATTATAAGATTTTATATTATTTAGAGAGAATATTTTTTTTTCAAAACTACGTTCAAAACTAATTCTAAATTTTGTACCTAGACTAAGGTTCATACATTTATAAATGCATCTTAAAGATTCTCTGTATTCTATTCACTTGCTGACATGCCATTATCGTTTTCTTTCAATTTAAGTTTTTATTAAATTTAAATATAAACATATGGTGTATTTTTATTGATACCTATTTAAATAAATGGCTTATCTAGGTAGCTTTATATATCAGTGCATAGCAAGGTCCAATCCAACAAACAGATACATACTATTAATTTTCCAAGATTTCTATATAGAGTGATAACATATATCGTAAGGGTGACCAATAAAACTACGCAAATTTTTATAAACATTAGTGTTTAGGGGTATTTTATTATCATTTATATTTATTTAATAAATACTTTGAAAATTTAACCGATTAGATATGGAATCATTAAAAAAACATAGAAATGATTGTAATATTGTAGAAAATTGTATAAATATTTAAAGAATTCCCAAAGGTGATGAAAACCCAAATTATAATGCAATACTTATCATAAGTATTTAATCCTAGTTTATATTTCTCAAAACTGATCATATTGTCACATTATAATGGCTAGACATCAGCCAATGTCTTGCTCAATAATCTATCGTTTATTAGTTTAATTGAAGCTTGATATCTTTAAAGATTTTTGTCAGCATATATTAATCACAAGAAAGTTATTTATTAAACTTTTACTATATATGTTTCTTTTAATAATCAATTAATATATTATTTTTTAAAAACCAAAAAAATTTTTTTGTAAATTTATTATTAGTCAAAAACGCTATCCAACTATTTATTTTAAAGATAATGATAACGTTGGCGTGTCAAGAGCTTGTTTTGCTATATATGAAAGTATTTACCATTTATATATCCGTTTACATTTATGATTTCTAAAAGGGGGATTAAATAGAATATAATGATTATATTTACTGAAAAAAAAAGTGATCCATGATTCAAAGGCGAATGAATTTAAAAAAATAAATAATATTGCATTTCTCAAAACATGAATGACTATTAATATGAATTTTGATTAAAAAAAATTAAATAATAAAATAAATTTTCATGCCGATAATATATTTTTAATAAGAAGTCATTATATAAGAGAAGGTAAAGGTCAGGGTCAATATCTTAATAAGCGGGTTAATGATTGGTGCTAATAGATTCTAAATATCTTTCAGATGAAATGGATAAAATTACTGGGGGTATTAGGAGTTAAAATATTTTGAAGAGAGGGATTAATCAAAACGTGATTTTTTTAAAAAAAAAATCCTTTATGAAAAAGCTGATTTCTCTTAATATCAATAATATATTATTTTTTAAATATTTATAAATGTTTGATTTATTATATAATAAAATAAAGGATTTTAAGTGGACCTCCTCCCCTTAGAAAATATGAATAAGTATATTTTAGTCAGCACTTTAAAAATGGTAGCTAATAAGCACGTCTTTCGGCAAATGATAATAATGTTAGTGTCTTATTTTTAAAAGTAAGATTTTCATAACACGGGGATTTGTCCTTATATTTAAAAACTTTTACCCTTTAATCTCTCGTGGATACGGTTTTGGATTACTAAAAGAGAAAATGATATTAATAAAATATAATGATGATATTTATTGAAATAAAAAGAAAACAGTTAAACACAACTCATTTCAAAGAATAAACATAGCATTACTCACAACATGAATGATTATTAATATGAATTATAAAAAAACATATATATAAAGAAAATTTTTATGTCGTAATATATTCATATGAAAGGTTAATGGTCAGGGGTAATATCTAAATAAGCTGAAAACTTCATTTTAATTTTTACAATATTATTTTTTTGATAGTTTTTATTTCAAGAAATTATAATAGATATTCAACTTAATTTAAAACATTATATAATCATCTAAAAAAATAATAATTAATTTATATTTGTTGTATTCCATATTAAATCAATAAAAAAATTTGATTCACATCCCGACACCCCTTATATTTGTTTAAAAATTTGTATGTCGGTAGTATATAAACTAACTAATAAAAAGGTAAAAATTTTACTTTTAAAAGCCAACTTTAGAAACACAAAATTCCAAAATACTCTATATTTAATTTTAAATATCTCAAAACGTAATTAAGCTAAAAAAATATTATTAAATAGCTCTACTATAGCTTCTTAATATGATAAAAAAAATTATTTTATTGAAAATAAGTCTAAATCCGGATAAAGCCGGAAATAGCTATAAAATAAAAATTGCTTTTTTTTGTTTCAAATTTTCTTTACGGATTGACATTACACTTCTTATTATTTATACAAAATCCTAAGCTGGGATGAGAACTGCGCCAAGAATTATTACTATTACTATAAATAGTAATATATAAATTCTATTTTATCCTATAGGTAATATATGTAAATAATAGCATTAAAAACTAAAAAAAAACAATTATTTTAAGTTTTTTATATATATTTTATATTATTTTATAACGCAGAACACCTTAATTTGGAAGCATTTAAATTATAATTATTCTGTAAAAAGTAATAGCAACAACTATGATAATAAAATGTGAGCTCAATATTCATCATCTGAAGAACGATATTAGTTCCTCAAAAGAATTCTTTTAAAATTCGAGATTTATGATAAAGCAACTTTATGAGTGAATATTGTAGTTTATTTTTTTTCATTGCCGAATGATTAATTATCTTTTTAGTCTAGAAATATATATTTATTTTAAAGATTATTATAATCTTCTCCATTTGTGATTTATTACCGAAAATAGTTTACGTTATATCAGTCTAAAACAAACTACTTGTTCCTCTAATTTATTTAAAATTAAATTTATTCTTCCTTTAAAGTAAAATTTGATAAGGTTCAAATAATTTTTTATTTTTCTGATGGAGCTGTTACCCAGCATAAAAACATAAAAAGCTCCTATACAACCATTATTGATATGAATATAAATTTCTCGAATTGTTATATTTGATAAAATTAATTTTTTTTTAGGAATAAATTATTTTATTTTTGGAATATAAAATTTTATATATAAATCATCTTTTTTGATTATTAATGATTATTTGAATTTGGATAAAAGAAAGAAATTATTTTTTTATTGTGAATAATAAAGTATGAAAAAATAAACTTTGAATAATGTGTAATATAACAAAAGCGACTTGGCAACGAAAACAACCCGTGGAGACTGGGAAAAAAATAGCGCAATTTACGGAAAGGGAATGTCAATGTTGTATAAAGAATATGTGAATATTGTGAAACTTCTAAAAAATATTTATCAATAATGACATTTACAAAACAATTCGGAGAAAATTTTGCCAATATTATTCTAAGACTTGAAGTGCATTTTGTGGAAAATATATTACGGACTAAAAAAAGAAAGCGATAATTATTCTCTCATACAATTCAACGATATATATATATATATATTTAGTCCAAAGAGCCATGCCTAAAAATGTTATGGATCTAAAGTATGTTAAATATTTTAAAGGGGAAGGAACCCGTGATAGACCATGATGGTCACTTTCAAAAATATGAAGAAAACAATAATGATAAATAATTGATAAAATAAACACGAATACAAAAATGATAATAATGACAATATAATGGATAAATGAAACTAAAAAAGTTAGAGATCAAGTACTCCACTCAAAAAAATTACCAGTTTACGTCTTTTCATATGACTTCTTAACGATTCCGTAGATTCTTAGTTTAATATTTTTATCAATATCGAAGAAAAAGACAAGTCACTTCGAAACGGAAAAAATATTTAAAGGATTTAGTATCAAAGAATAAATTACACGCTATAACCATGCAAATGATTTCACAGAAGTGTAATAAAATTGATGTAAAACTCAAGTCTCAAACCATAATTATTAAGATATAAAAATGAAAAATATTTTTAAGGACAAACATAGGAGAAAAAATCGAATTAAATAATGATAACGGACTTTGAATATTTCATTAAAATCTCACAATATAGAGATTAAACTCGATTATGCTCATATCGAGAAAGTGAAAATCAAGGGAAAATATTCAGCCAAAAAGGAATGCAAATTTGTTTATTAAAATAAAAAATATTTTAGTATAACTCTTGGACGATGAATCTACACCTCAGACAGACTAAATTAAAAGAGCTCGGAAACAAAAAAAAATAGTAAACTGGCGATCAAAGAATTAGACATGTATTTACGAATTCCAACAAGACTAAATCGACATCCAAGATTACCAACTTCCAGATCGAAGGGGAAGGAAATGGAGGCAAGATACGAAAATAAAAAAATACACGAGGTCAAAATCCAAAATAGATAAGACTCTCTTTAAGAGGAAAGTTAATAATGTAGATTTCTCGGAATTGTTATATTTAAAAAAAAAAGATTTTTTTAGGAATAAAAAATTATTATATTTTTTTGGAATATAAAACTTTATTATATATTACTTTATTATTATTAATGATTATTATGATTTTGGATGATGATATAAAAAAAAAAATTTTTATATAAAATAAATAAAGAAATATTCATAGAATCATAGATATATTGAAATAAAGAGGCAAAATAATTTATATTAATAAAGAGATAAATAAAAATATATGTCAAAGTAATAGAAATATAACAACTATAATGATTTTAGGATTGAAACTGAGTATTTTCTTGAAACTGCACATAGCAAAACTCCTTGCAACAGTTTAAAAGGAATTACTAAGAGATTAAAAGCTAGAGCAAATCTTCAACTTGCTGCGAGAATTGATATCCTTAGATTATATATATTATCAACAACGTTGAAATCTATATAATTTTTTAACGGCCAAAAGAATTCCAGAGACACGAAAATGTCATGCATTTATTTCAATGAATATGGGATTTAAGCCATACTACTTATATTTAAAGTGTAATAATTGTGTTTAGAATTTTATACAAATATTAAGTGATATGATTTCTATCCATAAAAAAAATTGAAAGAAAAAAAATCAATTTTTATTTTATTTTAAAGGGTTGTTCTAGAGCTATTTAATAAAATTTATACTTTTTTAGCTTTTAATTAATTTTTATTTAAATTTAAATATAGTCTATAAGCTTTGTTAGGAATTAAAATTTTATATATCATACAAATTTTTAAAAAAATCCAAAATGGTAGGGTTGAATATTGAGTTGATTATGGAATAGAACATTTATTTTAATTTAAAATACTATATTATTTAAATAATTAAAGCAAATATAATAAAAATTAAAATGATTTTTTTTGGTCAATAATATTTTCTAAATTATAAGAGTTTTTATTATATAGATAGTAAAACATATTTTCAAAGCTACGTTCAAAATTGATTCTAAATTTCGTAAGCCATGATGAATTAAGATTGAACCAATGACAAACAATATCCACCTAGACAGATTATCATTTAGTAAGATGCATTTTGAAACTTTTGAATTCAAATTAGCTGGTGACATGACATTTTTGTTTATTTTTAATTTAAGTTATCATAAAATTTTTAATTGATATTATTCATTATTGTTTTCGAAAAGTAAGTAAAATATCCCGGTAGTGTCTCCGTGGCAAATTTATATGATCAAAATTTGTATTCCAAGTGGGGATATTTTTTGATTATTTTTATTTATTTATTATATACTGTGAAAGTTTAAACAGCTAATTGGGTAGCGGCTGCTTCTTTTGACATAAACATGGAAAACAAGATTATTATAATGTAGAAAATTTGGTAAATATTTTAATCTCTAAAGGTGAAGACACTCCAAAAAGCATTTATTTCTCACCACATTAATTTATCCTAGATAATTAGTGTGCATTAAGGTATTTCTCAAAAACCCACTCTAAATATCATTGTCTATTTTATAATTGCCATAGTTCAACCAATGCCTTGATTGATAATCCATAATCTATTATTATAAATAAAGTTTACAAAGATTTTTTGTCGGCAGATATTAATAAGAAGATAGTTATTTTTTTATATTTTGATTTTATAAATTCTTTTTAAAAATTAAAAACAAAATTGTATTGATATATTCAAAAATATTTTTAAAAATGGAAACTAATAAGCGGCGCGCTATTTAATTTTCAAAAATTTGGCAGGGAGTTTTTTTGGGCAAATAACGATAGCCTTACCTTGTCATTTTTAAAAGTAATGGTTAGCCTCACTAGTTATTTGTCTTATATTAAAAAAAATTTACTATTTGTTTCATTTTGCGCAAGTGTTTTGATAACTAAAAGGGAGAATGATAATATTAATATAATAAAATATTATATTTATAATATAAAGAAAATATATAAACATCCATTATTCACAGGCGAATGAATTTTAAAAAATAAATAATATGGGATTTCTCAAAACATGAATGATTATTAATATAAATTTTAATAAAAATTTTAAAATTTTGTCTAAAATTTTTTTTTTTAATAAGAAGTCATTATTTAAGAGAAGAAAAAAGTCGGTCAATATTTAAATAAGTAGTGTTGTTAAACGGCAACTCAGTAATTTATTCAGAAAAATTTTACGCAAACCTGAAATTTTGTGTATAGGGAGCAAAGGTTAGACATATAGTATCGAAATTTCAAGGCTTAGTCAATATTTATCTGGCGAAAATATTAAATTAGGCGTTTTTAAAAATCGGCTCAAAACGAGCCTTTTAACAACATTATAAATAAGCTGGTGAATAAATGAATCTATTTGTTTCTATATATCCTTCAGATGATATGGACAAAATTTATTAAGGTGTTAGGAGTAAAAATATATTGAGGAGCAGGGTATACAAGACGTTGATATTATATTTTTCATGAAAAATATTTCAGTTTATTAGAGGAGACCGGGGTTACATTTAGGAAGGGGAACGTTAGGTTACTCCAGTGTTGTTAAAATAGCGCGCTACTTTTCACTAGCGGTAGCTTTAGCGGACTACTTATTTTAGAAAATAGCAATAAAGGTAGCTTACTAGTTTAAAAAGTAGCGAAGTAGCATTTTACATAATAAACACATTTATAAATTATTAAAATATATTTTTTATTAAATCTAAAATTATAATCCTTTTATTTATTTAATTTTGAAATTTAAATTTATACAAGAAAATATACATTATAAATCTAGTTAGCATTATAAATCTAGTTATTAAAAATGTGTGAGATTGTTAAAGATAGCGAAATTTCTTTGGAAAATGAGAAATAGATTATCCTTTCCCAAAAAATACTTGAATCTTGAAGAAAAAATTACTACTGGTTATCGGTTTCGATGTAAGATGTGTGGCAAAGTTTTATCCTCAAATCATACAAGCAGCTCTAATTCAAAATTTAAAGGTAATATATTAAACAAATTTAATTTCAATGTGTAGGTAGGCTAATCCTTAATTTTTACAAAGACTAATCATTTTTTTTATATATTCATATTTTATCTAAATTATTTAAAACATTTTAAAATAGTTATTTCAATCATTTTTATGTACTTATCTCCTACATAATTTTTATTCTACTGTTATAATTTTAGATTGTTTACACCTCAAATTTTAAAGAGATTAAAAAATATCTCAAAAGTTTTGGGGTAATGGAAGAAGATACATCCACTTCCAAATCAAATTTAATTCAAACAAAATTAAGCAATTTGGATTCATCAACATCAGGTGTATCTCAAAAATTGGCTGACAAAGTCATAATGAAGTTTATAATAGATACTGTTCAACCATTATTCTTGGTGGATAATGGTTCTTTTATGATAAACACTTTTCCTCCACCTACCAAGATATTTTGCTAGCAGACATAGATGGCAAGAATTTTGAATAGCTTTAAAGAAATGAAAGAATCTTTAATATTAAATCTATCAGATGTCTCCTACATTTGTACAACAGCAGATTGCTAGAAGCATAATAAAAAACCTATTTTCTGATTTATAAATATTATATTCATATTTTTAGAGCTTATGGAGTGACCGCATATTAGAGTGATCCAAAAAATCTAAAACGATAATCTATAGCATTAGTTCTAAAAGAACAATTGGCTGTCAGACTTATGATATTCTAGCAAATATTATTTCAGAAATCCATGTCTTACAAAATTCAGAACAAGGTTTGTATGATTACAAATAACGGGTCTAATTTCCTGAAGGCTTTCAGGTTTTAAATTTATTATAATTTTTTTATATGATATAAATATAGAATATTTGGTAAAGATAATAACAATACTTGTAATATTCATGGCAACGAAGTGTTATTATTTTTAAATTGCATTAATAAATAAATTCAAATTATAGTCATGTTTTTATTCCAAAATTTTATTTGTGGAAAAAAAGTTAAGTAAAAAATATTTTTAAAAAAAATTAAAATAGCGTAAAAAGAAGCTAAAGCTAATTTTTTTAAAAGTAGCTTAGTTCATTTTATTTGTGTTGTTAAACGGCTCGTTTTGAGCCGATTTTTTAAAACGGCTAACTCAATATATTAGCCAGAAAAATTATGCCTAAGTCTCGAGATTTCGTTTATATATGTATAGACTTTTGTTGCTTCTATGAGCAAAACCTTCAGGTTTGCATAATATTTTTCTGGATGGAATAATGAGTTAGCCGTTTTTAAAAATCGGCTCAAAACGAGCCGTTTAACAACACTACATTTTATTATTAACTAGTATTGCGGAATTACAATAAAAAATATAGGAATCTTCTGATACATAAGATTATGAAGATGCTGTAAATTTATACCCAACAACCTTAGTCATCAAGTATCTTTACTTATAGATAAGATTAATTATATATATATTTTTTTAGGCATTCAAAATCAAATATAGCTAGATATTTAACAAAAAAGAATAAAATTAAAAATAATTCAATACCTAAAATGGGAAATTCAAATCATAAATATGTTTTTATTAAAATGGAGGAAAATATAATTAATTACTATTAAAATTCTATAAAATATATAATGGATTTACCAAAATAAAAGGTAAATAAGATCAGCTAATATATGCAATGATTAAGATAAAATTATATTCTATATTCTAGTCTTTTATAGGCTTAATGAAATGAGAACATTATCACATCACCATTTAAACTTTTGTTATAAATCTTTTAATATACATATTATATGCATTTTATTTAGGTTAAAGAATTGGTCTATCAAACAGCAGTAAAATATAATTAAAAAATTTTACAATTGGGGTGAATTTAATATAGTAAACGATGATTGGTTCTCTAGTTTTATGAAAAGCAATTTACAATTATATATACGATCTCCCCAATCTGCAAGCTTGGTTAAGGCCTCTGGTTTTAATAAATCTTGTGTGAATTTATTTTTTAGCCTCTACAAAGATATTCTTGTTAAATATAAGCTGCAACTATCATATACAATAATTAACAACTGTACAAAATCCCAGGAAAATAATAGCTCAGAAAAGTCAAAGGCAAGTTGTAGCTATGACATCTGATGAAAAGGGAACCCTAGTAGCTTCTCGCTATTAATGCTGTAGGGAATGCCATCCCACCTATGTTTCTTTTCCCAAGGAAATTTTTTTTTATTATTTTATAATAGATGAGACCTAATGGTTGTAATGGCTGCTACAAATGGGTCAGGTTGGATGCAAGAAACAATTTATGGATTATTTAGAACATTTTGAGGATCATGAGAGGCCACTACCTGAAAAGCCTGTGTTTTAAATTCTAGACATTCATTCACCAATCTCTTGGTATTGATTTGCCTAGGCAATCTTACTATCCTTACATCCACATATACTCATAAATAAAATACAACCCCTTGACAGGTGCATTTTTGGGTCATTAAACATTATAATATCTTCGTGCTACTTGATGCTCAGCAATCTAAATTATAGTATTTATGACATTCCTAATGTACTAAAGGATATATTACCACTCGCTCTTACTATTAAAAATATTATTAAATTATTTAAGGTATATCTATACCATTCTGATATATTTAAAGAGATGGATTATTTACCCATAATTTTTAAAAAATTAACATCTCAACCATTAAATATTTCCAACCCTGTAAATTTAGAAAATAATACCTTATCAGTCTCATAGCCATAAGAGACTACAACTTCAAAGTTATGATAATATAAGTCAATATAAAGAAGATAATTTATTTTAAATCCACTTCCTTAATTTAAAAATGTAGACAATTAAAGAAGAAATATTAATTATTTCAAAAATATACTTTTGGGTTTCAGAAGATGTTTTACTTATTCGGATCAGTCTATTAAAATTAATATTATTAGAATTTGAAAGAAAATGTCCAAGCCATCCCCGGTCTCCCCTATACTTTAAAACTTATTTAAATGTTTAAAAACATTATTTTCGATAGTTTCCATCAAAAATTATTTAAAAATATTTCAATAGATATTTTTAACAAATAATATTGAATAATGATTATTTAAAAAAAAAATATTTTAATTTATTATTATATTGTTTAAATATTTAAACAAATATAGAAAAAAATTAAAGTGTAATATTTGATTAAAAATTTTTCTTTAAAATATAAGTATAAAATGTATTCAAAGATATGTTTAAAAACTTATTTTATTTTTGCCATGATAAATTATGATAGAACCAATAACATATAATACCCACCTAGACTGATGATTTCATTTATTAAAATTTTGTAGATTTTTTGAATTCAAATCAGCCATGCCATATTAGTTTTTTTTTAATTTAGATTTTCATGAAATTTTAATGTAAATACATTTAAATGGGTAACCAAAATGACATATCGCTAATTTATTTTTATTGATCGCATTTAAAAAATATAATGGTCTATCTGATTAGTATGTTAGTGGATTAAAATATCTAGTAAAGGTGACCATTCAAACTATGCAAATTATTATGACCTAAGTGTGTATCCCTATTGAAGATTTTTCATTATCTTTTATATTTATTTATTATGTCTCAAGTTTTAAATAGCTGTCCGGGTAGCTAAAGCGTCATTTAACAAAAAATGATAAAACATCATAAATTATAGAAAATTGGGTAAATATTTTAAGAACCTCCAAAGGTGACGACACATCCAAAAGTAATTTATCAAACAACATGTATTAATCCTAGCCTAATTAGTACATTGATATTTCTCAGAACTGAGTGTAAAAGTTATTGGGTAATTTACAGTTTCTCGAGTTCGGCAAAACCTTTCTGGATAATTTCTCATTTATTATCGTAATTAAAGTTATATGTCTTAAAAAAAAGGTTTTTTGTCATCAGATATTAATGACAATCAATTAATTTTATAAGTTCTTTTATAATCAATAAATATTTTATATAATTTTGTTCATTTTTAAAATATAAAAAAAATATTTTTAATTAACTTTGAAACATGGAAGCTAATAAGCGTACTATTTATTTTTAAGATTTTCGGTAGGGTGCTCATTTTGGAACATATAATGATAACGTTAACATGTCATTTATAAAATTTGCGGTGAGCAGCATTGGTCATTATATTAAAAAAAATTACCATCATATTCTATTTGGATATATTCATTGAATTCTAAAAGGAAGAATGATAATATTAATAAAATATAATTAAACTTTTTCATGATTCAAAGGCGAATGAATATAAAAAAATATACAATATGGTATTTCTCATAACATCAATGATTAGTAATATGAATTTTGATAAAAATATCAAAAAATTATATCTTAAATTTTTTTTTATAATAATCTATTTTTAATGAAAAGTCATTATATGAGTGAAGATAAAGGTCAGATACTGTGCTATTTCGTAAGGGTGAGTATATAAACGATTTAAATTTTTCTGACCAAAATTTTTTTCCCATTATGAATTTTTTATTACTATATATATTATGTGTTCTGAAGTTTTAAAAGCTTTATCAGTTAAACAAAAACTGATAAATGACAGATATAATATAATAGATAGTTGAGTAAATTATTAAATAATTTCCAAAGGTGGCAACCACCAAAAAGAAACCACATCGATTAATCATTGCCTAGATATCACATATGAAATTTTCCTTAACCGACTGTAAAAATCATTGCCTATTTTACAATTTCTAGACTTCACAAAATGCCTTTGGCGATAATTCCTCATTTATTATTTTAATTCAAGCATTATCACTTGATAAAAAGATTTTTGTCATCAGATATTAATGACATGAAAATTATTTATAATTTTATAAAAAATCTTTATAATCAATAAATATATTATATAATAAATTTTTATTTTATTTTTAATTAATTAACAAAAAAATATTAATATATTTGTAAATAATTATTTAGTCAGTCAACTTTTTAAAAGTTAATAAGCGTGTTTATTTTAAAAAAATTTGATAGGGCGCTTCTTTTGGGGCAAATAACGATAGCGTTGACGTGTCATTTTTAATAGTAGAGGTTAGAAACACTGGTTATTTGCCCTATATTAAAAAAAAATTACCTTTCATCGTCTGTTTCGTAAGATTTATGATATCTAAAAAGGAGAAATTGATAATATTAATAAAATATAAAGATCAACTTGTTTAAATGAAAATAGTTAAACTTACATGATTCAAAAGCGAATAAGTTTAAAAAATTAACAATATGGTATTTCTCAAAATATAAATGAAGATTATTAATATGAATTTTGAAATTTTATAAATTTTTATGATCAGTTAACTTTTTAAAAATGGAATCTAATAAGCGTGCTATTAATTTTTGAGAAATTCACCAAAACCCTTTTTTGTGGGCAAATAACGATAGCGTTATCATATCATTTTTAAAAGTAGATGTTAGCAACAATGGTTATTTGTCCATTATAAATAAAAAAATTTACCTTGTTTTTCCTGTATCAAAAAATCTTTGATATCTAAAAGGGAGATTGTTAATATCAATATAGATCTTATTTAAATGTAGTATAAATAGTTCATAGCCTAATGAAATTTTATAAACAATATGGCATTTCTCAAAACATCAAATGATTAACATTAATTTTGATAAAAATTGTCTATTATATATTTTAAGAAGTTTTTATATAAGAGAAATGGAGCTAATAGATTTTATATATTTTTCAGATAGATAAAATTCCTAAGGGTGTTAGGAGTTAAAATATTTTGAGGAGAGGGGTAAATCCGTGATTTGCAAGAAATTCCCTCATGTAAAATTTATAAGTTTATAATTTTACTTAAAAACTTATTTTATTGTTTTAAAACATCATTTTCCTGATAACTTTTATCGAAAATAACTTAAAAATAAAATAGATATTTAACTAATAACTTATTTATAGAACATAATATGTTTTTTGCATAATATATTTTAATTTTATTCAAAATATTATTGTAGTGCTTAATTGATTGAAGTTAACTAACAAAAAATTAAAATGTAATATTTCATTAATACTTTTTTTAAATTATAAGATTAAAATTTTATACAATAACATTGATTTTATTTTTGTAAGCCATAATAAATTATGTTCAACCAATAACATATCAATACACTTAGACTGATAAATTATTCATTCACATTAAAATCTATTTTGTAAATTCTTTGACAAATGAGTTGGTGACATGCTATTTTCGTTTTATTTAGGCATAAATTTTATGGTAAATATATTTATATGGGTAACCAAGACGACATGTCGCTATTTTTATTGATGCATAGAAAGTTATATCATTGAATAGAACGGTCCAGCAAAAATTGTACAATAAGTGCTTATTATATTGTTTTCGAAAAGTATATTATCCTATATAGAGTAGTAACTTATCTCTTAAGGGCGAATAACCTATTCAAATTTTTCAAAACAAAGTTGTTTATCCCGTTTGGGAATTTTAATTTATTTATTAAGTTCTCTTTATTTTTAAAAAATTGTCAGGTAGCTGCCGCGTATAAATGACAAATATAATATTATAAGAAATTAGGAAAATAATTAAAGAATCTCCAAGGTAGTGACAAATCTAAAAAGGAATTAAACCACATCCTTTAATCCTAGACTAGCAAGTACTCATGAAGAAATTTCCCTCTACTTACTTTAAAAATCTTTGCCTATTTTATAATTGTTAATACCTTTCTAGATAATTTCATATTTATTATAATTAAAGCTCTATCTCTTGATACAAGGATTCAGATATTATTGACAAGAAAATTATTTAACATACTTTAATTATAAATCTTTTTATAATCAATAAATATATTATTTGATTTTTCTATATATTTATAAATAATTTTTTAGTCAATCAACTTTTTAAAAATAGAAGCTATTAAGGGTTCTATTTATTTTTGAAAAATTCGGCAGGGCGTTTTTTGTGACAAATAACGATATCGTTAACATATTAATTTTAAAAGTTATTTGACCGTATATAATAAAATACTTTTTATTTTTTCGTTCATAAAGTCTTTGATATCTAAAAGAGAGATTGATAATATTAATAAAATATAAGTATCATATTTGTTTAAATAAAAATATTTAAACATACATCATTAAAAGTAAAATTAAAATATCAATGTTGGATAAAAATAGAAAAAATTATTTATTTTTAATAAGAACTCATTATATAAGAGAAAATAAAGGTCAAGGTCAATATCTAAATAAGTGAGTTAATAAAAAGTGCTATTAATTTCTATATATCTTTCAGGTGATATGGACAAAATTCCTAAATGTGTTTTAGGAGTTAAAATATTTTGAGGAGAGGGGTAAAGACTTGATATTATTTAGAAAAAATCCCTAATAAAAATTTTATAAAGTTATAATTATAAAATAACTAAAAAAAATATTAATTAATAACCTTAACTTCAAAAATATTTAAATAACGAATGTTGATTAATTTGGTAAAGTTTTAAAAAAAAACGAAGAAATTTTGTAAAGTTATAGTAGATATCCTATAGATCCCACAAAAGTTTTGAAAAGGGTTAACTTTATATAAACTAATAATTATGTATGTGAATTTAACATAGTCTGGAAAGAAAAAATGGCTAGGTCAAATTGACTCCAATCAAAAGCACCATTTAAACAAATATTTAACTGGTAAGGAAATGAGATTAATGAATAATAAAATAATAAACAAAGTTTTAATTTATAATTAGAATGTATAATAAGATTTAAGATTAATAAATGAGATTTATTTTTTCTTAGTTTTCGTTTTTCTAAATCCTGAGTCTAAACCATAAGTCTAAACCTTTGATCTGAACCACAAGTCTGGACCCCGGGTCTGAACTTAGTGTCTGAACCACGGGTTTAAACTCCCAGTCTAAACCACGGTCTGAACCCCGGGTTTTAGAGCAAGCCTGAACACAAAATTGGGTTGTAAATTTTACAACATAGCAAATTAATTACACTAGGTAAAACAGATGCATATTAATATATTATTTTTTCGAAAGGTACAATTTTTAATATAAAGTAGTAACATATCTGGGTGACCGACAATATAGATTATGTAAATTTTTATGACCATGTAACCCAATTGGAGATTTTTCATTATCATTATAATTTATTTATTATATGCTCTGAAGGTTTAAAAATCTGTCTTAGCACCTATCGCGTATTTTAACATAAATCGATAAAACATGTTAAATAAATGTTATTAAAAATTGGTAAATATTTTAAAAATCCTCAAAAGTGACCTCACCCTGAAGTAGTATTTTATTCAAACATTCATTAATCCTAGCATATTTTTTTTCAAAATTTGACTGCATAAGTAATTGTCAACTTTATATTTGCTAGAGTTCAATAATACCTTAATTGATAATATATCATTTATTATTATAATTAAAGTTTTATTATATTTATTTAAATATATAGAAAATATTTAAACATCCAATTCAAAAACAAAAAAAATAAACAATATGGCATTTCTCAAAACATAGATGATCATTAATATGAATTTTTAAATTTTATAAATTCCTTTTATAATCAATCAGCTTTTTTAAAAATGGAAGCTAATAAGAGAGCTATTTATTTTTGAAATATTAGGTAGGGCGCTTCTTTTGCGGCTGATAATGATAGATTTAACGTGTTATTTTTAATAGTGGGGGTTAGAAACACTGGTTATTTGTGCTATATTTGAAAAATTTTGCCTTCTCTTTTTGAGTATATAACCTTTACAATATCTAAAAGGAAGATTGATAATATTAATAAAATATAAGGATCATATTTGTTTAAATAAAAATAGTTAAAAATACAAGATTTAAAAGCGAATGAATTTCAAAAAATAAACAATATGACATTTCCCAGAATATCAATGATAAATAATATTAATTTTGATAAAATACAAAAAAAATTATCTAAAAGAATTTTTTTATGTCGATATTATATTTTTAATAAGAAGTATGATATAAGAGAAGATAAAGATCAAGGTCAATATCTAAATAAGCTGATGAATGAAGGAACTATTAGTTTCTATATATCTTTCAAGTGATATATATAAAATTCATAAGAGTGTTAGCAGTTTAAATATTTTGAGGCGAGTGTTAAATCAAGACGTGATATTAGTTGTAAAAAAATCCTCATGAAATTTTTAAGTTTATAAAATATTATTTTACTGATAGATTTTATCAAAAATTACTTTAAAATTTTAAATAAAAATTATTTAGAACATTATAGGGTTAGGAAAGTTATTCTACTATATTTCTTGCTTTAAAGATTATTCAACAAGGGTTATAAATTTTATTTATAAACCTATATAGGTTGAATTTCAAATTGATAAAGTTTTTTATCTCTCAAAATATTTTAGCTTAATATTTAAAAATTTTTTAAGATAATAGGCAATACTTAATCTAATATGTTATTAAATAAAGACAATTTTATTTTTTAAATTAATTTTATTTGATAGTATTATTATAAATATCGTGCAAATTAGGATTAAGAAAAAAACAAAATATATTGAATTAAATTAGAAAAATAAAGAGATTCAAATCAATATGATTTGCTTATGGATTGATTGCTTATAATGTGTATTAGATAATGTAATGCATAAATATATCCACATTTAATAAATTGTTTTATACTTTACTAATTAACATAAAAACTATCATCGTTAGATTTTATTCCATTAACTTCGCATAAATTAGAGAGATAAAATTTAGTTTTGAATTATGTTTTATCCCTCTTTTATGACGGTAGGGATATAATTGTAGATATGAAAAAAACGCATATTTTTATATTTGATTAATTAAAAAAACTAGAGCTAATAATACTTGTTTCAGAGCTATTTTGTAATTCAGAAGCTAATTTTAGTAAAATAAAATATAAAGAATAAATATTTACTAAGTTTATGATCATATTTTTTTAATTCGAAATGTTTATTATAAGTGAGTAGGTTAATATAATGCACAATAATTTCCACTAAACTAATTGTTATTATAATTAAAAAGTATCATCGCTAGATTTTATTCAATAAACCTTGCATAAATAATGAGATTTTCATAACTAATTATAAGTTCTATTGATTATGACAGATTAATATAAATGGGAATTATTAGAAAATGAACAGTTTTGTAAAAATATTGATTAAATATTAAAAAATAAGAATTAACCTATTATTTTTTAAATATTCAATTTAATATTTATTTCATGTATTCTATATTGTTTTAAGGTTTAACAAACTATAAAATTTTTACAAAGCTAATCCAAAAATGATGAGAGAGTTTTCAAGTCTTTTTTTTAAGTTTAAACATTTGAAATAACATATTTCCCTTATTTAACTGAAACAAATTTCTCTTAATCAATTAAGGAAACAAAATTATTGTAATTTGAGATTAAAATAATGTGTTATTTCAATTGTTGATAATATTTCATTTTTTTCAGTTTATTTGGTAATAATAAATTGATTATACTTATAAATAGAAGTAATAGACAAAATTAAGAAATAAATATTAACTTGATGAGAACCATTTTTTTAAATTTCATATTCGTATAATATACGATATAGGTAATAATAAAAATCTGAATAAAATTTTATAAAATTAAAAATCTTAATGAAAATAAAATTAATGTAATTATTTTATAAAAAAAATGTACCATTAAAAGTAATAATATTTATTTAAAATTTGCTTTAGATCTAAAAATTGATAATAATTTAAAAATTAATTTTGTATATCTTTAATTTATACTAATAGTAAATAAAAAATAGGGTACATATTTAAAGAATCCGCATGATTTAACAAAGTTATTAATTGTTTCTAATAGATATAGGCTCTCATTGCCTATGAATCTACCTTCAACATCCACCAATAAACTCCGTTTTATGTAAAATCGATTTTAAGAATGCTTTCAATATTCACGTTCCTTGGCACTCGAATCTTTTTTCGATAATTTCCCCCAATACTCGCGCTTCATAGACTCTCATCTTTAATAGCGTTATATACTCTGAAGAGGGAGAATAACAGGGCGACTCCCTCGGCCCTATTCTTTTCTGCTTAGCTATCCATAATATGATGAATGATCTTAAATTTGATTTTGATCTCGACCTAAACCTATGGTACCGATGATGGCACCCTTTGCGGTAATCCACATCAAATAACCAAAGCCCGTAACTACCTTGAAAGAGAATACTCTAAAATAGGTTTAGAATTAAATAAAACTACAACTGAAATTTGCTTCCACAACCCCGATATTCCCTTAGATTTATTTAAAGAATACACTATTATCGAAAAAGAAGATATCCAACTATTGGGCTCCCCATTACTTAATAATAATATACCCGAAAAAATTATCGATAAAACTTTTTCTGAGATGCAAAACTTGGAAAGTTCAGCAACCAAATTTCATCGCACCAGCTTTTTTACTTAAAAAAGTGTTTATATCTTCCCAAAATCTCATTTCTCTTCCACTCATCCTCCTCATTCACCTCCTCAAAATTTTTCATTCAACACAATATTCGCTTAAAGACCTTTATAGATTGGATCCTCAACTTTTCATTATCAGACTTTAATTGGCACTTAGCCCAATTACCCGCTAAACTAGATGGTATCGATTTGATCTTCTTAGAACTACTTTCTCTTTCTCTATTTATATCAAATCTCCTATCGCTAAATTCTGCGATCTCATCATTCATAACTTCCCATGATGATCTTCATTCAGCAGCAATAGAAAGATGGAATCTCCTAACCCCATACGGTTATACATTTCCTACCGAAATCTCTAAAAAATCTATCATCGAACCCTTAATAAAAAAATTACAAAATAGTCTTAACTCTACCGAAATCAGCGATATACAACTATTACAAAACAACGATAAATACGGCAGGCATGAATGGCTCGAAGCACTTCCAAGCCAAACCTTAGACAATCTGTTAACCAATGACCAATTGAGAGTTACTATAGGCTTTAGACTTGAATGCTGGCTTACACATTCATGCTCTTGCCACCAGTGCAGCCTACCCGTTCAACCTAACGCCAGAACGGTCTAAACTGCACCCGCAGTCAAGGATGCCATCTCCGGCATAAAGCAATTAATAAAATTATACATAACGCTTTTAATAAGGTAAAATAGCCAACATCCTTCAACCTACCAACCTCTCATTACAATACGGCCTGAGACCCGATGGTTTAACCTGTACCCCCTGGTCCAATGGAAAATCCCTTATTTGGGATGCAACCTGCTCATCCTTTCCTTCATCAATTAATACAAACCCTCTTACTTGTGGGGATAATAATAAAATTAATAAATATTTAAAATTAAACTTTATATTTTAGCCAATAGACATTTCAATTAATGGCAATTTTTCACAGTCTACATATATTTTTTTTAAAACTTTATTATGAAAATTTTTTAGCATAACAAACGAAAATCGCTAATCCTTATTTCATAAACAAAAACTACAATTGGAAATTTTTAAACAATTATACTTGCTCTTTAGGTACATTTTCATTATTAAATTAAGCACTTCTTAGAACCTTCGATACTATTAATATATATTTTTATTTAGTAATTTAATATATTTTACATATTTTTATATAGTTGTTTTAATATTTTAGTGTTTTATCATTTTTTTTAAAAATTATATTAATATCAATATTATCAAAATAAAATTATAATAATAAACAAAGAAAGTATATAATATACATTTAAAGATTATACCATTTTTTTATAAATATGTATTTTATATATTAGAATGGGAAGTAGTCAGCGTCTACATGACAGGATTTCACTGGATGCAAACTCCCTTCAAAAACCTTTGCCTACCCCCCTAAAAAAATTATGCCGCCTCCGACGGCGGTGTCTTCCTATTATTATTTTTACCTTTTAAATTTATTGATACTCTTTTCAGAGAATTTATAAAGGATAACTGAAATTAATCTATCTCTACTACCAACTATCGATATTTTGTGAATATAAAAAATTTATTTTTTAGTTAATAAATTCAATTATAACCTCCATTATTTACAATGAATTAATTATTGTGGCATTATGAGCTTGCTGAAATGATAGCAGAAAGTTTTATTTGGAAAACAATGTGTATGATTGTTTGCAATAAATAGATTTGGTCGATAAATTGTATTAATTCTATTATAAAAATATTTATTTAAAAAAATATTTTGGGGCAAATAACGATAATGTTAGATTGTCATTATTAAAATTAGGGGTTAGCAACACTAGTTTTTGTTCAATATTAAAAATATTTTACCTTTATTCTCTTTGTTCATATGGTCTTCGATTTCTAAAAGGGAGATTGATAATATTAATAAAATATAAAGATTATAATTATAAAAATAAAAAGAGAATATAACAATTAAACATCCATGATACAAAAGAATTAATTAGAACATTATATTGTTATTTAAAAAAATAATATTTTATTTATATTAATTAAATTTAAACTAATATTATATTATATAAATGATATTTTATATCATGCTTTATGAATGATCATGGTTGTATAAATAAATGAATGCTGTTTGAATTTTACTATATGATATGAAATTATCTTATTTATTAAATTGTCGACGGCGAGAGAAAGAACATGTAATATGAATCTATTGGATGTTTTATGAAATAATTAGGGAAAATAATTGGAAAATGTCATGGTAATTATTAACAATTTTGTAAATGTGTTTGAGCAATATTAATATATTGGATATTTCATGAAATTAAACTATGAATAAAGATAAAATTATGATCTATAATGAATTTAATTTTGGTAATATATATAATATTTTTGTATTTGTCTGATATTATAAAAAATATGAAAACTTAGTATAAAATCAAATGAATCTGATTCACACCTATCGTGTTTGCTGTGCAAAGAATAATAACTGCCTTTAGAGTTGATCGATGTTTGACAGAATATATAGTGATAGGGTATGACATATCACAATTAAGTCTAAGACTGATGATGTGACGAAGGTATTCACTGCTTAGGAGCTGGTCAAAGTTTGTGATTGAAAAATCTCGAGATATTCGTACCCGCTGTCTTCGGAAATGGAGAAGAGCAGAGAAGGGTCCTGGGGTTGACTTCTCGATTTAAGGTATGCAACGGAGTTGCCAACTAGAGGCTATCCTAGTCCTTCTGTAGTGCCGATGAGGAAGGATTGATTAATGAGAGAGACGTCTATAGTAGTGATATCCATCGGACCTAATTTTTCAAGCCCGGCCCGGCCTGAAATTTTTTTAAAAAGTTTTGCCGGCCCGGCACGAACACCAAATTTATTTTTTTTAAATTTACCGACCCGGCCTAGCCAGGCCTGAATTTATTTAAATATAGAAATTAATTTTTATAATTACTTAAAATAAAAGACATATGATATATAGCGTTTAGTTTCAATAAATTAAATCAAAAATTTTTATTTTACATAAAATTGATAAATTTAGATATATTTAATAAAATTTCCAAGGTCCGACCCGACCCAGCCCAAAATTTTAAAAATATTAGGCCCGGCCCGTTTGTAGATCTCTAGTCTATAGATCAATTGCCTGCAGAAGCAAGGGGTAAGAATGTTTTGTGAGTGTGTGTATCTCGCAAGAGAGGCGAGAGGATATGAACACACTAACGGAAAGTAGGAAGAGTGACCTTATGCTAATGCCACCGGATTTGGTTGGCAAAGTAGCCTGTAACCAAGCTAAGTCACCAAATTTAAGATTAAGTACAACTTCTATGGGGTGCTTAATCTCGAGCTCATGTGCAGCGAAGTTAACATTGTATTAAAAGATTAGCCACTATCAGAGTGTATATAAAATTCTCCATATTAGAAGGTAGTTATTCAATATAAAGAAATCTTAGTAGGCTGAGAGGCGAGATAGTGTATCGCGCATGAGGGTGGAATATCGGCAAAGAACTTAAGACTTTTCATTACCTACTGGAGATCCGAGATATGTCAAAGAATTTAATGGTGTATGATTGAACATAGGATCGTGGTTAAGGTCAATGATCTTAAGATGAGAATATTCGCTCTTGTGATTAATTCGCTCTCCCAAACTACTCCTGGATTTTATTATGTTGATTGCCTTCATAACTGTCATGTTTGATGTTTTTTTTAAATATTATTTTGATATATATTTTTTTTGTGAAACTTCATAATATTTTATTTTTATCACGCGCAATAGTCTGGTTTATTAACATCGGCGATTTGTTTGACCTTAGATTGTAGGAATCAAGATGAGTCGTGTTATTTTTATTTTAGACAATTATATTTTTATTTATTGATTATAAGCTTTTAAAAAGGCCGATTTGGAGCAGAATATGTTACTTTTCTTTTTTATTTTGAAAATAATAAAAATTCTTCTTGACCCTATCGGATTGATTCTCAACTGCCCAACGGCAATAATTGCTGCCGTAACCATAAGGTAAAAATTTTATTTTTATATTTATATTTATTTAAGTAAAAAAAACTTAACGTTTGTTAAGGGCATAGTGAGTTAACTGTAATATTAAACTGTATATTTGTAAAAGACATAGGGGTCCTGTGGAGTATTTTTTTGCGGAAATACGGTGAAGTACTGTGGTTTTATTGTTAAAGGCCCAGGGATATTTTGCGGTGTAAAATAGTTGTTAAAGGCACAGTGGAATTATGTGGGTTTATTTAAGAGTTGAAATAAGCATAGTTAGGTTGGATGTACTGTTGTGTTGTTTTGGTTTTAATTTTAGAACGTTACATATAGTTAAAATAATTTTAGAGTTGATTATTATTTTTATAAGTAGTAAATTGAGTTATATTTCATTTTTGTTAGAATATTTGTTATAGATTAATTAATTTAGAGATAAAATACAACAAAAAATTTTTCCAATCATTTTAATTATTTAGGCCGCATTCAAAGTGGGATCTGATCCGACACTTGACAACTGATCGATACATGAGAACCAATTTTTCTTTATTAAAACCAATATTTCTTAGGTTATTATGATGTATAGAATTAAAGATAAATTTAATATTTGATCTCATAAACAGATTTTATAAATCGATCATTTAAATCGTGTCGGATCGGATCCCACTTTGAATGCGGCCTTTATTTAAATGAAGGGTTTTATTAACTAAATATGTGGAAGTACAGTATAATATACTAGGAGCGGCAATTGCTTATTGGGTGGGGTTTATATTTCGGCAGGAGAGAGCGCCGAAATAAGAGTATTAAAATACGGGGGCAGATGTTGCTGATTGAAAGACACAACGGGGAGGAGGATAGGGTTGGAAGGGTTACGTGTTTGCGTATGCAGAAGATGTTGTAAGGATAGGCAAGTAATGAGGATTTGAAATAGGAGAGGATAAGGAAGTAGAGATAGAAGAATGGGAATATATAGAGGTCATAGATAATTGACACGGTCGTTTAGGACGGAAGATCTGAAGAATAGAAATATTGGGTATTTTAAATGTGGTGTACACATAGCAACTTACTGTCGGGATATTAAATGTTTTGAATGTTGCCACAGTGGTCACATTTCGACACCTAAGGAGTGTTTTATTATATGGATGATGTGTTGGTAACAGAGGTCACGTAGGATCAGCAGAATCGAATGTTGGAAGAGGTATTTCAGAGAATCCGAGAGAAAGGATCACAAGCGAATAGAGAGAAAAGTGTACTGAGAGTAATGAATGTTGTGTAATTATGACATCAGAATAATGAAGTGAAAGTGCAGCCAGTAGATAAGAATATGATTGAAATTAAAAATATAATGAAGCCACGGTGTAAAGTGTGCAATCCTTGTAAAGATAGTAAATTACTATCATCTGTTTATTGAGAATTTTGTCGAACAGCGACGTTACAAGTTGTTGAAAGTAGGAGGTTAGTAAAGGAGTACGGGGGGATTATTACATGATATAGATGGAATAGAGACTAGTTCTGTTTTTTTCAAAAGTATTACGCGATACAGAGACGAAGTATTCGTTAAGTAAGAAGGAGACATTGGCGGTAATTTTTAGGTTGACCATTAGAGAATATTTGATTGGGCAGCAGTTTGTGGTGTATACAGATCATAAGCCATTGATACATTTGTTTAAAAAGGATAAATAGTTGATGTCTCCGAGGTTACAGAGGTGATTGTAATTGGTAGCAAGTTTTAATACGTTGAAATATCGAAGGGGGCAAGAGAACTATTTGCCGGACATTATCTCAACATGTGGAAAAGGTGAAGAGGTTTAGGGCAAAGGTGTGACGGTGAGAGAAGAGATGGAAATGGCTATGGAGGGTGAAGTCAAGAATTTTAAAAGATGGCCCATTGGAAGTTTAAAGAAATAGGAAGTGCCGTATAAGGTTCGCGAATGGGAGAATATGAATCTGGAATGTTGACCAGATGAGAAAGGGAGTGAAGCCCGGCCAGTTGAGGTCCGGAGGTGGAGGACATGGCTACGTTTTTTTTAAAAACAGATCATTGAAAAATCAACGAGTTCCCCTTCTCCAGAAGGGATGAAGAAAAAATATGGCATCTAATACTTATCTTTTCATAATTATTAATTTTTATATGAATATATATACCCTTTTAAATTAAATTTTATATACTTCAATATATGTCTCAACAATATGGCTTTAATAAATATTTTAAAAAATGACCTATGGTGTCTAAACGAGTATATTGTCCTGATTATCGAAGTTAATTTTTATGAAAATACATATTTTCGTAAATCAATTAAAGCCTATGTATCTTATTCATAAATATATTATATTTATATCCCTTATGTTTATTTGAGGAATTTGTTTATTTTCTAAAAGCTAATGAGAATTTAAGACTTGAGTAAAAAGAATATAAAATTGTGCATTAAAAAACATGTGACGAAATATTTTTGTTTGTAAATGTAGTGGGGAAGGTGAGCAAAATTTTAAGGGTTTATATGTCATAAAAACAGGAGGAAGTAGGAGGCGTCTTTTTAGTTTTTTTAAGTTTTTGTAAAAAGAAGGATAAATAAATAAAATATGAATGATTAAAGGTAAGCTTGATTGATATATATTATATAAAGTAATTGAGATTACCTTTTTTTAAGTTGAAAAGGAAAAGGTAGACAAATGAATTAGAATGTGGATCAGATTTTGGAAAGAATGAAAGTTTATATTTTATCTATTTTATATAAAAGTTGTTTGTTTTTTATTTTGTAAATTATTCTTTTTTTAAAAAGTGAGTAAAATATGTGAGATGAATAAGATAGTGATTTATGAGAGAGGAGTGATGAGATTGGGAAGGGAATAGTTGTTTTATAGTTGAATTTTGTTAACCAACGTTTTTATATTAAAAGTGTGAAAAAAGTATTAAAAAATAATATTGTTTTTTTCTGGGTGCCCTTGACTATTTTGAGATTTTTGAGGAATGTAATATAATAAAATGTCTCAAGATAATGATAGGGTTTAAGATAAGATTTTTTGATTTGTCCTGTTGACTTATAGAAGAAAGAAAAAGGAT
Source organism: Gordionus sp. m RMFG-2023 (assembly GCF_954871325.1). Classification (NCBI taxonomy): domain Eukaryota; kingdom Metazoa; phylum Nematomorpha; class Gordioida; order Chordodea; family Parachordodidae; genus Gordionus; species Gordionus sp. m RMFG-2023. The sequence goes on along the minus strand of NC_088776.1, from coordinate 56,502,436 downwards.
TATGAAAATATTTCGGATAAAAATAAGAACAAGTGGTCCACTTGAAAAGAACTACTAGGTAAAACTATAGCAAGAAAAAATGTAGCAGTCAACAGCAGGGACAGTTTGTTTGTAAGGGGGGGAGGATGTCATTGATGTTTTTTTATTATTATTTTGATATATATTTTTTTGTATAAATTCATTATATTTTGTTTTATTCCAGCGCATTAATCTAATCGTAAGACTCAGGATAAGTCGTGTTATTTTTATTTTAGAGAATTATTTTTTTAATTATTGATTATAAGATATAAAAAAGGTCGTTTTGGGAGAGAATATGTTATTTTTCATTTTTATTTTGAATAAAAATTTTCTTGACTGCACTCAACTGTCCAACGGCAATAATAACTTTATCCGGTGGGCTGCCTAGTATACCATCGTCGATATGCTACTTATGAGGATTTAGCTTGCATTGGTCATTTATGCCTCGTATCAGGCTGTTAATGCTTAGACAGAACAAAAAGTAACCTAGAGGGTCACCTTGTGGTATTACCATCGCTCGAAGAAATCAATCTATCTTCAAATTATAGGTGCGAGGGACTAGCATAACAATCGAAGATAAATTGTGAGAAATCAGGGTAGAGGGTAAGGATAGGATTTAAAAACACTCTAGGCCTTAGAGTGTTAAAGGCGTTCGAAAAGTCTATTTTAACTAGGATATTGTCTTTGAGGTCTGTTTGTAAATACATCCGGGTCATGTGAAGGGGTACCTCACATCCATCTTTTACGTTGACCCCTAATTAATTCGGGCACGGGTGATTGGATATTGTGAACAATATTCTGCTTAGTAGGGAGTATATCTTTATTAGGTTTATGGAGAGCAAAGAGTTAAGCTCCGTATAGGAGAGGAACAATGGCGGGTAGTATGCCTCCAGTAGGCATATTGTTGATGAGTGGATATTTTTTTCCATAAACGTCGCATTGTTGTGTGATGTAAGTTATGCTTAGATCCTGTAGCGAATATTGGGCAAAACCCATCAAACCTGAGGAATCGCGTTTGAAGCCTAGAATAGCCTTTCTAACGTCGGTTGTGGTATAAGAGGCTGCAATTAAAGGAGCTCCAGAGCTAGACGTATTTCGTCTTTAAGATTGTGTAAGTGGTGAGGAGAAGAGCTTAATAAGTTGCTTCATCATAGGGAGCCAGCTTATTGTCAGATCCCAGGAATATGATAACATTCAGGCTATCTAATTTTATAAATACCAGCATGACCTTGATCAGTTCATTTTCATGTATTTATTTTATCCCTGTCATCACCCTTAAAGGATGTGGAAATGTAATGGGTAAGGGGTAGATAGCTGCAGTGACTCCTACAACGATGGGGGTCGGAAGCAACTGCTTCTAAAATTTGAGTGGGGGTATTTTTCTAAAAAAAAAAAATTTTAATTTAATTCTTTTATTGTTTTTCTAAACCCATCCATAACCAAATGATTTCTGGTTTATGATATCGGACTCGACCTCGTGATTCCATACTTATTAAATTAAATAATAAGTGAGGAATCCTATTATTATGTTTTATTAAATTTTGGTTGATGTTTGGCAAATTAGGTGGTTATCTGAGATTTCTTGTCATATAATCATTTTTTCAATCAAAAAAATATTAACCAAAAAAATTAAAAATACTTAATTAATAATTGCACATGCCATAATATGAGATGATAAATGGGCATACCACATTTGAAAAAGACATGGTGGGCTTAATTTTTATATATAAAGAATCTAAAATTGGACGAATAGCAAATATTTTTTTTATTAATTATTTAATTGTTTATACTTATATTACAATAAAATGGCTAAAACGTGGAATGTAGTTATTACACGTGACCTTTCCACAAATGTCTCGAAACTTGAAGTCTTGCTCCCTTACGTATTCGAGAAATTACAAATGATTTTGGTGTCACTGAAATTATTTATACATCTGTAGAGTCGTCTGGGTAAAACTTGAAAACATTTGTGCCAGTGGAGATAGGGACTGTTGGGCTAGTAAGCACATCTGCCAATGAGGTGGGAATAGTGACTATGGGTTTTTAGTTGTGAGGGCAAGGACTGAAAAAGGAAGGGTTTGAGGAATGGCTGGTGATAAGATAGGTAGCCCAGATTTAGGACACTTGATTTTCTGATTTCGATAGCCCAATTTGGTTACTTTAAAGTTTATTACACAGTGGGAAGTTATATTTGGTAGGTGATGTGCTGAGGTCTGGTAGGCTCATGAATTTGAAATTTTTACCAGATTGAGGGTGAAGGTAAATATCATTATTGTTAAAATTTACAATTGTGTTTTATGGCTAAATGTATATAATACTCTGCAAATTAAAAATCATATAAATAGAATGTGATGAAATTTATGTAATTGACATTCATCACATTTATTCCATTTACTAATGAATTTAAAACTCTAAATGGAATAATTCGTTATTATATTGCCCATTCCAATATCAAATAGGTACAATTTTGATATTCTATTCTCAAATGAGTTTATTATATGAGATCATGATATGAAAGCCTATATTGTAAAGATGGTTTTATAATGTGGTAATTTATCCATATCATTAATAACATTATCGTATGGTGGGGTTTGTGATGGAGAGGGAGGAATACTGATGGTAAGTAGAATCAGAATGTGTATTCTTAAACAGCTAGATAAAATAGAGCTGTATAAATGCCTCAAGGAGGGCAAAGGCCCTTATTTAAAATCGAGTTGTGATCAATTTGAGTGATTGTGTAATTTAGAATCTCAAATATATTTGATTAAAATGATTTATAAGAATATAATATTAAATTAGAGTGTATCTAATGTTATTTTAAGTAGTTTTTAACTTATTAATATATATTTGAGGTTTATCGCTGTAAATGGCTTGTTGCTATTTTTGATATATATTTAAATAAATTAATGGTCTATCTAGCTAGTATTATATGTCAGTGAATAGAACGGTCTAACAAAAAAAGTATAACAGATGCATATTATTATATTATTGTTTTCGAAAAGTAAAATGTTCTATTTATAATGCTAAAATATCCTGTACCATTAAAACAACTTAAATATTTATGACCAAAGTTTGTATTCCAATTGGGGTTATTTCCTGATTATTTATATTTATTTATTAAGTGTTTTCAAGTAAACAGCTGTCCGGGTAGATGCAGCGTTTAGCAAAAACTGAAAAAACAAAATAATAATAAATTGGGTTAATATTTATAGAATCTCCAAAGGTAACGCCACCCCAAAAATAAATATTTATATAAACCACATCAATTTATCCTAGACAGTTAGTACACATTAATATACTCATAAACTAACTCTAAATATCATTGTCTATTCTATAATTGCTAGAATTCAATCAAAGATTAGTGATAATCCATCATTTATTATTTTAATTAAAGTTCTATTATCTTGGTACAAAGATAGTTAGATATTAATGACAAGAAAAGTATTTGTTATACTTAAATTTTATGAATTCTTTTTATAATCAATTATTATTTATTAAATGATAGTCGATTTTTAAATTAAACAAAAAATATTAATTTATTTATAAAATTTTTTAGTTAAACAATTTTTTTAAATATGTTAGCTAATAAGCGCGCTATTTATTTTAGGATAATTCGATAGGGCGCTTATTTTGGGGCAAATAACGATAGCGTTAATGTGTCATTTTTAAAAGTAAGGGTTACCGTAGTTATTTGTTCTATATTAAAAATATTTTACCATTTATCGTTTTGTTCGTTAAGTCTTCGATTTCTAGAAGGGAGATTGATAATATTATTATAATATAAAGATTTATTTATTTAAATAAAAGAAAATAGTTAAACATCCATAATTCAAATAATTATGAAAAATAAACAATATGCATTTCTCAAGACATGAATGATTATTAATTGCTTAAGATAGAAATAAAAATATTCTATCTGAAATAATTTTTTAGGTCGTAAATATATTTTAATTAAGAAGTCATATTAAATAAGAGAGGTTAAAGGTCAGAGTCAATATTATCTAAATAAGCGGTGGAAGGATAAGAGTTATTTGAAGGTTGTATGATTCTATATATCTTTCAGGTGATATAGATAAAATTAATAGGGATGTTAATAAATATTTTGAAGAAAGGGGTAAGTCAAGGTGTGATATCACTTAAATAGAAATTCCTTATGAAAAAGCTGATCATTTTTTTATTATTATTTAAAACTATATTTTAATGTTTTAAATCATTATTTTATTAATAGTTTTGTCTAAATAAATTTAAAAAATCATAAATAAATTTTCAACAATTAATTTAGAACATTATTATTTAAAAAAATAATATTTTATTCATATGTATTTAATTTAAAATAATATTATTTTATATAAATTATTAAAGCAAATACAAAAAAAAGCGATATCTTAGATTAATAATTTTTTTTAAATTGTATGAGTAAAAAGTTATTCAAAGATATGTTTAAAGCTGATTTTATTTTCGTAAGCCATGATGAAATATGAGAGAATCAATGAGATGTAATAACCTACTGGTCAGATTCACTAAAATACACTTTGAAGCTTATCTGGTGACATATCATCTAATTTTCTTTTTAAGTTTTCACGAAATTTTAATATAAATATATTTATATGGGTAAACAAATGGCTTGTCTCTAGTTTATAATTATTGATACATATTTAAATTAATTAATTGTCTATCTAGCTAGTAATATATATTAGTGGATAGAACAAACCAACAAAAAAGGTAGAAGAGATGCATATTATTATATTATTATTTTTGAAAAGTATAATGTTTTATATATAGTGCTAAAATATCTTGTACCCTTAAAACAATTAAAATATTTATGACCAAGGTTTGTATTCTAATTGGGATTATTTCCTGGTTATTTATATTAATTTATTAAGTGCTTTCAAGGTTTAAACAGCTGTCCAGGTAGAGCAGCGTTTAGCAAAAACCGAAAAAACAAGATAATAATATAGAAAATTGGGTAAATATTTATAGAATCTCCAAAGGTGACCACACCCCAAAAAATATTTATATCACACCACATCAATATATCCTAAATAATTATTACACATTAGGATATTTATTAGAAACTGACTCTAAATGTCATTGTGTATTTTATAATTGCTAGAGTTAAGCCAATGCCTTGGTTGATAATCCGTCATTTCTTATAATTAAAGTTTTATTATCTTGGTACAATGATTAAAAAATCATTATTTTAAATGATTTTTAAATTAAACTAGTTAAGTAGCTTTTTAAATATGGTGGCTAATAAGCGCTCTATTTATTTTAGGGAAGTTCAGTAGAGCGCTTTTTTGGGGTCAAATAACGATAGCGTTAGTGTATCATTTTTAAAAAGGGTTAGAAACAGGATATATTTGTCCTATATTAAAAATATTTTACCTTTTATCCCTTGGTTTATTTCGATTTCTAACGGAGATTGTTTTTAAATAAAAGAAAATAGTTAAACATTCATTTATTCCAACACGAATTAATTTAAAAAAATAAAAATATGATATTTCTCAAGACATTAATTTAAAATATTATTCTATTATTTTATATTATTTAAAGGATTTAAGCAAATATAAAACGATTTTTTTTGATCAATATTTATTTCCATAAAAAAAAAAATACAAACTACTTTCAAAACTGATTTATTTTTCGTAAGCCTGAAGATATAAGATAGAAGCAAACATAATACCCACCTTGACTGATGATTCATTCATTCTTTAAGATGTATTTTGAAACTTCTTTGAATGCAATCAGCTAGGTGATTTTGTTTTCTTCTTTTTATTAAGTTTTCATAGATTCTTAATGTAAATATTTTTATATGGATAACCATGATAAATTAATGATTAGTTTATATAATATTATATTAGTGCATTAACCTTCAGACAAAAAAAAAACAAATTTTAATTGCTAGAATAATATAAGTAGTCAATTAAAACTACAGAAATTTTATCCTAGGTTTGTAAAATGGGGATTTTTTATTATCATAAATATTTATTTATTATGTGTGCTTCGAAGGTTTAAACAGATTTTCGGAAAGTTGTTTAACAAAATCAAGGAAGACAAATATATTGTTAATATTAATAGAAAATTGAGTTTTAAAGAATCCCCAAAGGTGAAAGCGAAATAGAATTTAATTCAAACCTTATCGATTAATCTTAGCCTAGTTATAAAATATTACAATATTTTTTAGAAACTGACTGTAAAAATTATTTTCTATTTATAATTGCTAATGCCTTGATTGATAATCCATCTTATATTATTATAATCAAAGCCTTATCTCTTGGTACAAAGATTTTTTGTTAGCAGATAATAATAAAAAGAAAATTTATACACTAATTATATATATTCTTTTTATAATCAATAATTATATTATTTTAAAATATTTATAAATGTTTAATAAATAAAATTAAGTCATCGTTTGTAATTTTTTCAGTCAATCTTTTTTTTAAAAATGGTAACTAATAAACGTGATATTTGTTATTGATAAGTTAGATAGTATGCTATTTTGGGGGTAATTAATGATAGGGTTAGGGTATTATTTTTAAAAGTAGGGATTAATAACATTGGTGATTTATCTTTATATTTAAAAACTTTTACCTATAAATTTTTCTTGGAAATATTTTTCTATATCTAAAAGGGAGAACAATAATTAAACATCCATGATTAAAAAGATAATAAATTTTTAAAATAATATCCATTTATCAAGACATGTATTATGATGAGTTTTGATAGAAATAAAAAAAATATATCTAAAAAATTGTGTTCGATTATAAATTAACATAATATTTTTTGATATAATCAATTAAATTTTCATTGCATTCTATTCTATATATTTTATATAAGGTTCAGATAAAGTGTCAATAAGTAATATAAAGGTAAAATTAAAGGCATAAGTTATTTCATATGATAAATAGTTCGAGTCTTTTTCTTAGGTTAAAAACTTTTGAATTTTAACGTTTTCCCTAAATAATTTTGAAACAAATTTCTTATAATCAATTAAAGAAATAATTATTTTTTAAGTTTTCATAATATTTAATTTTATTATTTATAAAAATAACATTAATTTAAATTAATTCTGATTAAACAAATTTTAATTTAAACAATATGAATAATAATTTATATAAAAAAATGTCAAATATTTAAAAAATATTTAAGCTAGAGAAAAATTTAACATAGATTAATATTAAATTTTCTTAGAATATCAATATTCTCATATTTCCTATATATAGAGGGGCAATACACTTTTGAGTGTTTTACAGGTTTTTCGAAGTTCAGAGGGAAATTACTTTAATTTAAAAGTTTTCTATTTAATAAATAATTAATTTAATTACCATTCTTTTTTTTTATAAATTTATTTGCTCATTTGGAATGTGAGTATCATCTTATTTATCATTTAAATCTTTCAAAAAATTTTAAGAATTTATTTCTATTTAGAAAAAACCTAGTAAAAATGCATATAATTGAAATGTATCTTTTCTTATATTTGACATAAAAAGTTTTAAATTTTTACTTTCAGTCTCTAAATGAAAAAAATAAAATTAAAACATATATTTATAATATAATGGAAATAAATATTTAAATTGTTACAATTATTTTATTTACCGTAGGACTCGCAGAAAGTCAGAATAAGTAGTACTAAAATTGGTAAAAATTTATTCATTAAATAATTGATTTCAAGTAAAGATTATTTTAAATTTTAAATATAATAAATCAAACGAAATTTAGGAAGTTTAATCAAAAAATTTAAAGGAAAATTATTTAATAAAGATTTTGATAAAACAAGCCAGTACTTATAATATTGTTCAACTGAATTATTATTTTTTTATTTATTATTATTTTTTTTATCTATTTTTTAATATTGTAATAAAATATTTTGTTTTTAGTGAATTTTCTCAGAAATTTGTTAACTAAGAGATAGAAATAAAAAAAAAATTGACAAAAATTCTACGAATTGGGAAGGAAAAATAAATAATTTTCATTTATATGTTTTGTAAATAATCAAAATTAATAAAAATTCTACGAATTGAGAATAAAAAAACAAATAATATACTTATTAAACGTTTTGTAAATAAAATCAAAATTAATGTATTTAAAAAAAATGGATTATATTTTTAAATTTTTCATTTTATTGTATTATAGTTTTATAAAGTGGAACCTTTTTAAAGTGGCCATATGAGATCACCCGACATTTAAAATTAGGGGAAAAAAATTGGAAGGCTCTAAAATGCTATTTATAAAAAAATATCATTATTCAATATAAATTTCTTCAAAAAAATTATATTATTTTTTTGAATCTAAGGTTATACCGATTTAAAGAATGTTTTCCTTCAAAAATGCTTCCAAATTATATTATACTAAAGTATAGTATAATAAAAATTCAGCATTGAACAAAATAATTAAACACTTTGCCATTTCATATAAAGAAGGGGTATAGGGATATTATAATTTCTCTATGAAAATTTTATTTTTCAAACTACGTCAATATTTTATAGGGGAGATAAATCTATAATTTAAATTTTTTTTTAATAATTAATTATGATATTAATAAATTTAATTATATTTTTTAAAAAATCTAGGATAAAGTAATATGAGTTTTAAAAAATTAATATCCTGTTTGGGTTCAAGGTTTGAAAGTAGATAAACAAGAATTACGAAATTATTCAAAATAAAAACTTCAAAAATTTATTTGAAATCGAAAGCAAATTCTTTTATAAATCCTTGTGGGGAAATAATTATCATTAAATTTTCAAGCATTTTTAAAGGCCTTCAGGGAACATATATGTTTAGCAATTATCTTAGAATATTATATTCCTGTATATTATTTTGAAATTATTTTCGTTTCGTTTCATTTTTAAAATTTGAGATATGGAATCGACTGTGTCAACTATGATTATCAAGCATAATTAAAAGTAGCTCTAATAAACAGGGATCTTGGAATAGATGAAATTATTAAATTTATTTAATTATCTTCTTCATCAAAATTTAGGATAGTAAATTTTTTTATATTAAGGTTTTTTTAAATTAATTTGAGGAAATTTTTAAAAAGGTCTAACTCAATATTTTCGCCCAAAAAATATTACCTAATTTGAGATTTCGCTAATAGATGTCCAATTTGCAAAATCTTTAGGTTTGCCTAATATTTTTCTGAATAAAATACTGAATTTTAAAATCAGCTAAAATGGAGCTATTTTGCCTTTTTATATATAATAAATTAAAACAGTTAAAAAATATTTTTTATTTTAATACTGACAACTTTATTTTTAAAACATTTACCTTATTTAAAGATATAACAAATTTAGATCTTATAAACTATTAGTCATCTTAGATGTTATCTCCACTTTATTAATTATATTTTCTTTTTTAATAATAGATATTATATTTTTTCCACAGATTTTAATTATTAAATTTTTTATTCCATAAGATTTTTATTTCTACATTTTATTCAATTTTTCCTAATTTACTAAAAAAAATAGTTGGCGAGGTGTTAATTTTCTGGTCCCATCAACCCTAAACTATTTATGTACGAAGTGTCTGGCTCCTCGTTAAATTTTTTGCCGTCAGACTTGTAATATTTTTGCCAAATATTTTCCAACCCGAGGGACAGGCTTTTGGGCGAACCAAGCGGGGTTTTAAATATCTCATTACTAAACTATATTTCTTCTTTTTTTTTTCTATTATTTAATCCGATGAAAAATTAATTTTTTCTTAAAATATATGTAAAATTTTAGAAAGGAAATGATAAATTATTATGCTTGTTATACAAAATTTTTAGAAATAAAATTTAAAAAAAACATTAACTATAATTTGTATATTTTGTATATAATTTATTTTTAATAAAATATTTTCTCAGATGAACTTCATAACAAAAACATGAGAATTTAAATAATATTATATCATGATGCGTATTAGGCAAATTTTTAAAATATGAACATTTTACCAATTTAAAGGAAGTATAAAATTTTAAATCATAAATTTCAATTATTAATACTATTAATGTATATCAGAGTATTTGCTTAGACCTGCCTGATCTGACCAAATCGATTACTAGGTCAGTGTCAGATCTTAATTTTAACACTAGATTTCAGTCGGTAGGAACTTTCTAAAAGGAAATTTATTTGTTTGGATGCTTTTATTAAATATTTTATTTTTGAGAAAAATACTGATTCCCCCTCACCTACTTGATGTCTCTACATTTTTCCTCCTTTCTTGAAAAAATCTTACTATTTATAACTTAAAACATTATTAATTTTTGATAGTTTTATAGCGTTTGAATTAGTTTTTAATCTTTGAAAAAATCATTTTTAAAAATAAATAAATACAATATTATATTTCATATCTTTAAAAAAAATTTTTTTTATCTTATGCGCAAAATTACAAAATAATTACATAGGAGATTTTTTTAAAAAAGGAATTAGGAATATTTAAGGTAAAATTTGATTTGAACAAAAATCCATCTTTTTTTAAGAATAACTTCAAAGATTTTTTTTCAATATTTTGGTGTTAGTTTTTCAAACTTTGATTAAAAGTCAAAAATTAGGACACCCGGAATTTTTTTTGGAAGTTTGTTTTACCCAGATTTTTTATAATTCATATATATACATTGTGTTCCAATTGAACCGTTATCCTAAGCGTAATAGCAATAAATCTGTTAAATTCTAAATATTCAATAAAATTTTATATATTGAGGGAGGGATAAATAATCAATGCTTTCAGCAAGATTCATCAAATTCTATCAGTAAAACTCAAATTTGAGAAAATGACAAAAATAAATTTTAAGAAGGTTCATTTTAAGTAATAATTTTTAAAATTTATTAGGGTTGGAAGATGGGGTGAGGGGGGGGGGGAGGGGTGAAGGGTGTTAAAGTTTACATGTAAATTCAATTATCTTTCAAATTATTATAATAAATATGTATATAGACGTGTTAAAAATTTAGTGAATAATTTACTATAAAGTTGTTTACAAAATTATTTTATTAAAACAATGCAATTTTTAAAATAATTGTATTTCATTTCTTTTTATCTCATAGATCTTATAGAGATCGTGATTTTACATCTTGTAATAATTAAAGTCACCCTAATTTAAGAAGCTTAAAAATCGTAAAATAACTATCATTTTTAAAATTGGCATTTAAATAAGCGGCTTCGAATATGAATTAGTTAATATTTATACAATAAATTTTTGTAAACCTTAAATATAAATATTCTGTAATAAATGACTGAATTAGATAATATTAAGCATAATTTATATCAGAGACCTGCAGAGGTAGCATATGCTCGGCTTGGTCCGGATTTTCTTAAAATATATTTTATTTATTTTTAATTTTATAGCTAATAATGACGATTTAAAATATGGTTTTGAAATATACGGCCCGTCCCGAGTATTTAAAAAAAAAAATTATAGCAGCTCTCTGATTTATATAATATTTTTTCTTTTAACTCTGCCTATAATTCTAATTATTTTTTTTCTTTTAAATTTGTTTAATAAATTTAAAAAAAGAAGTCAAAACAAACATTATAGTAAAATTTTTAACACGTATATATATATAAATTTAATAATTTGGAAGATAATTTAAAATATACGAACAATATATACTTTTAAATCAATAACCCCCTCCCCCCCCCCCTCCCAACTAGCAATATAAATTTTAAAAAAATTATTTTATATTGAACCTTCTTATATGAGCAGAAAATTTAATTTTGAAAGAAATGGATTTTAATCCTAATTCTCTTTTTTACGATCATGATATTTTTCTCAAATTTGAGTTTTACTACTACCAATATGCACTGAGCTCCAATTGAGTTGATACCCTTTATGTTTTAGGAATCTGTGAATACCAAAATTAAATAAAATTTTATAGTTTGAGAGATGGACAAATTATCAATGTTTTCTGTACATTTTATCAAATTCTTAAAACAGGGTTAAAAGTTATGTTCATTTAAATTTGGATAAACAAAATTGGAATCAAAAATCCTTCATCTTTTAAAAATAATCTTTAAAGATTTTTATTTTTCTCAATATTTTGATGTTTGATTATAAGTCAAAAATTAGCCCGAACATAATTTTTTTTGGTTTTTTTTTAAATTTATTTATATACTCTGTGTTCCTATTAAACTATAATGTTTATGTAGTAGCAATAAATATCAAATATCTACAAGCCCAGTCCTAAGCTCGGCCCGGCTAACGGACTGGTCAATTTTAATTTTTTATAAATATACCTGATCCGGGCTTAAAAAATTTTTTTAAATATCCGGGCCTGGCCTTGTATATTAAAATCAAATATTATAAATCATCTTTAATAGCTATAAAAATTAAAAAAATTGATATATTTAAAAAAAATTTGGTACTTTATGCAGGTCTCTGATAAATAAAGATTATTCAATGCTTTCTAAAAGATTCATCAAATTCTAGGGCCCGTTATTCATATTCAAAGATGGACAAATAATAATTCAAATTTTCTAACATGTATTTTTACTTTTTTTTATATTAAACTTTTCATATAAGTTGACGATTAAATAATAATGTTTCACTAAAGATGAACATTTAAAATTTTAAGACAAAATCGAGACAAAAAAATTTCCTAGCACTGAATCGATTGATTGAAAAAAAAGTATCGCAGAATCTGATATTTGGCAATAGTGCATGAATTAAAGGGGGGTAGCTGAAATGGTTAATAAAGAAGCAATTCCGTTTATAGAATTTGATAAAATTTGCAGAAGACATTGACAATTTGTCCCTCTCTCATTCTATAAAATTTTATTTATTTTTAGTATTGACAGATTTATTGCTATAACAAAAAGGGTAACAACTCAATTGAAGCTCAGTTCATATTAGTGGAAGTATAAGGCAAATTTGTGTGGAAAAAAAAATAGGATTAAAATCCATTTCTTTCAAAACTAAATTTTCTGCTCAAATATGAAGGTGTTCATATATTTTAAGTTATCCTTCAAATTATCAAATAAATTTATATACGTATTAAAAATTTTATGAAAATTTAAAATTTTACTATAATGTTTGTTTTGGCAAAATTATCATTTTAACTCCCTTTTTTTTTATGATATAAAATAAAAAGTAATAAGAATTATTATGTGTATTGGGTAAGCAGAGCTAGACGAATAAATATTATATCAGAGAGCTGCAGTAATTTATTTAAAATATATCTGGGCCGGGCTAAAAAATTCTTTTAATATACCCGGGCAGGGCCCTATATTTTAAAAAGCAAATATTTTAAATCGTCATTATTAGCTGTAAAAATTAAATATAAATAAAATATAATTCAAAAATATTCAGGCCGGGGCTTAGAAAATCTGTGCCAGGTCTAAAAATATAAAACCCAGGAAGGCCGGACCAATATTTATTTTAAGAAAATCCGGGCTGGTCCCTGCAAATGGTACTTATGCAGGCCTCTGTTATAAATTATACTTAATAAATCTTAATAAAGAAAATAAACTTATTTATAGTGATATTATTGTTTTAAAAATGATTTTGAGCTATATTAATTAATCGGTGGATATTGTTTTTAATATAAAAAAAAGGTATCAACTCAATTGAAGCTCAGTGCATAGTGGTGGAAGTATAATCATGCTTGTGAAAAAAAGAATAAGATTAAATCCATTTCTTTCAAAAATTTCTGCTCAAATATTAAGGTTCACTAAAAGCAATAATTTTTAAAAAAATATTATTCGTATATTTTAAGTTATCTTTCAAATAATTAAATAAATTTATATACGTGTTAAAAATTTTGTGAAAATTTTAAATTTTATTATAATGTTTGTTTTGGCAAAAATATCTTTCTAACTCCTTTTTTTTTTATTTATTAAAAAAAGTAAACAAATAATAAGAATTATTATATGTATTAGAGCTAAACGAAAAATATTATATAAATCAGAGCTGCAATAATTTTAAAATATATATTGGCCGGGCCTAAAAATTCTTTTAAAATACCCAGACTAGGGCTTATATTTTAAAAATCAAATTTAATCGTCATTATTAGCCTTAAAATTAAAAATAAGTAAAATATATTTTAAAAAAATCTGGGCTGGGTCTGAAAATAAACCCGGGCAGGGCCTGACCGGAAATTATTTAAGAAAATCCTGGCCGGTCCCTGCAAATGGTACCTATGCAAGCCGATTTAAATTATGCTCAATACTATCTAACTCAGTCATTTATTACAGATTATTTATATTTTTGTTTTACAATAATTTATTGCATAAATATTACCAAATTATTTTCGAAGTAGGAGGCAAATTTAAAATATGATGGTTAATTTTTTAATGATTGTACACTTAGATATAATACAAGATTGGTGATCGTATAAATCAGATATATTAAGATTTATGAAATTAAAAAAATTGCATTTTATATATTAAATTATCATTAAGTTCATTTAATGGCGTAACTATTAAGAATGGTAGAGAAACATGGATTTAAAGTCCCAGATCCATTAAAACTCTTTAATTATTAATATCCTAATATATATATTTATTTTAAATTAAAAATTATTTTTAAAAAATGGATAATTAGAGATAAAGCTGCAATTGAATTTATATGATAATTAATAAATTCTTAGTTATATTATTTTATATATTATTAAAAATTTTGGGAAGTTTCCAAAAGGCGCCTAAATAAATTTATGAGTTTTGAAAAATATCAATTTATACGAATGCAATGGGAATTGAACATTAGAAATCTTCATCGAGCTTAATTTTTAAGCACAGCCAGGCCAGAATTTTTTTTTGGAAAAACCTGAGTAAATCCTGAGTGAATTTTTTTTCATCGAAAGATGGGTGATTTTAAAAATTTTTTAATGATATCAATTTTTCTTTATTATAATAAATAATTTTTAGATTATTATCATGAAAAGGATCAAAAATAACATTAATATTTTTAAAAGTTAAAATAAAAATATAAACAGATTTTAAAAATTATTGGATAAATAGTAACGGTTAGGATCCCTTTGTGAAACCAGCCTAACTCTGTATTGGATATTAGTTTATATTACCTAGTTTTAAATAAAAAATATATTTTAAATTAAAAGATTTTAATGAAATTAGGGATATGCACTAAATATTTTTTCTTTTATATTTGAACTCAATTTACTGTACAAAACAACTGGATTCCAAAAGCAATAGAGGTTCATAGTTTGAAAACTATAATTCAGTTTTATATCGTGTTTCCCTGAATAAAGAACCCACTTTAAATAATTTTTCTAGAAGTTTCTAGTATTTTATAATAGTCTGAGTGTTAGATGAGAAGAGAGAGAAAAGAGCTCTGGAATAAAAAAATTAAAGATTATTGTAATGTAAGGAAATTCAAAGACTTATATTATATGAGAAATCCCATAAAATTAAGAGTATTGGTTGCTTAAGGTGGTGGAAACTTATCATGTATTTGATAAGATTGACATAAGTGCGAGATTTTAACTAAGGTTATATTTGTATTATATTAACACTTTCATCTGACCTATATTTATATAATATATATATAAAACCGTGTCACACTCACAATGTAACAGTCACAGCATCACAATTTTTAATATATATTTAAAAAATCTTAAATTTTGAAAAGCGTCTATGGCTTAATAGGCAAGAGCGTCGCTTACAAATCTGATGGCTTTGGGTATGAATCACAGCAAAGTTCTTTTTTTTCTTAATCCAACTTGGTGGTTCCATCCTTTGGGATAGGCATTAACAAATTCCCAGGGCATGTAAAAGTTGTCATTTTTAGATCTCTGATGGAAAATGCAAGGGAAAATAAAAGTGGCAGACCCATATTATGGGTTAGAATTCCAGCAAAGATCATATTTTTCTTAATTTAACTTGGTATTTTTTTTTCTTAATCCAACTTGGTTCCGTCCTTTGGGATAAATTTAGGGGTATCCCGAATAAATTTAAAATAAATAAAATATGGCCTAACGCCTGTACCTTTATCAAAATATATTTTCTTATAATTAGTATCATCTTGAAGAATGGATCCACATTATGAGAATTAAACTTATTCAAAACTCTATGGATAACAATTTACCAAGGTGTGCTTTGTTGCTTCCATTGTAAATAAAAAAAACTCCATAAGGAAAGATTCATTCAAACAATCTAATAAATATTTGCATTTTATATGATTATTAACTGATGTCTCACAAGAATGACAATGAATTAGTGCTCTCCTTAATTTGATGATGGATAAATCAGAAATAAACCTATATGAGGTGTAAATCAGAAATTTACCTTATTTTAATGAATGTTAATTCCAAAATTTTCATTATCCTTATAATATATTAATAACATGTTAGAATATACTTTTCTTAAATTATTTTAATTTCTAATTTTTTTAATTTTTATTATTTATGCACTCTATAAAAATTTAATCTTGTTAGAAGAGGGTTATTTATATCATAGAAACAGATTTTGGATTTGGACTTTATTTGAATCTTTTAAAATTGGCTTCAAGAAATTGAAAACATTATCTTAGAAAGAGCATCAAAGATTGTTCAATCATAAAGATACAAAATATTTATATCCAAATCAAATATAGATTTAAGATAATAGATGAGATAATAAATACCAAGGTAAAATAAAGAAGGACAAGTGCCCCCTGTTGGACATGGGAGCTGAATAAAGGGGTGTTAATGACAGTAATTTTTAATAAACAAGAAATTTGGGATAAGAATAATTCATGATTTTCACAAAATTAGTTATTATAAACATTTTTAAAGTCTACTTTATAATAGCCATATCAGGAGGAGGATTCTTGATATAATACAAAAGGCATGTGAAGCTATTTTGCCTTATCCCTCTACACCAAATCCTAATTGATACGTATACTTAATAAGTTAAGACCCGACCATGGGTTTTAATCCATGGCAATTATTTTTGCTAAAAATCTTATAAATAGCCCACTGCAATGGGGTGGATACCACCAAAGTGTTTGTGAGATAATCAGGTTTGCCCCCATAATTGATTCTAATCTATGATGGCAGGTTTTTTTAAAAGAGTATTTAGAAAGGTTTTAAAGTATTTAAAACTTTCTAATGAATGTAGATTTTATACAGGTGGGAGGGCAAAAACCATTGTGTTTAGATATGAAAAATTTGTTAAAATTTTTTATAAATATCATAACTCACAAATCATGTTTTTTTTATTCCATATGATGGAATACCTCACAAATCTGTATAATAAAATACTGGGAAATGAAGAAATCCCTCAAAAATGGAGGCAGAGCTATCTAGTTCCTATCTTCAAAAATAGAAGGGATCCACACAATTGTCAAAATTTCAGGGGCATAAAACTAATGTCACACTGTCTTAAACTCTACGAAAAATAATAGAAAAAATGTTAAGAGACTAATCAAAATAGGAGAAACTCTGTTTGGCTTTATGTCTGGAAGATTAACAACTGATGCTATCCACGCAATTAGGCAAATGAGAAAATACAGGGAAAAGAACTTAAAGCTATACATGGTCTTTCACGATCTAGAAAAAGCCTTCGATAGAATCATAAGAAAACTTATCTGGTGGAAGCTATGTCACAAAAAGGTTCCCGAAAAATATATAAATAAAAGGATATGTATATGGACCATACAACAATGGTCCGTAGCACAAAGTGTCGGCTCTCAGCCCACTTCTCTTCATAACAGTAATAGATGTATTAGCACCATCTATACCACAAACAGTCCCGTGGAATATGATATTTGCAGATGATATTGTGATACTTGCCGAATCCAAGGATGAAATGAAAAAAGATTAGTGAGCTGGATAAATATCTTAGAAAAGCATGGACTAAAAGTAAATTGAGAAAAGACCGGGTATAAGGTGATAGGAGGAAATGAAATAGAGAGCATTTATATAAATGAATGACAGATATCGGCAATTGAAAGCTGCTAATATTTGGGCTCCACTATACAAACAAATGGTACAATAGAGAAAGGGATAAAGAGTAAAATTAATCAAAAGTGGTCAAAGTGGAGATCTATCTGGAGTGCTCTTTGACAAAAGAATCCCAGACAAATTGTAGGGAAAAATTTACAGTTCCACAGTACAACCAACTATTCTATATAGTTCGGAAACATGGCCAACCAAAGAATCAGACGAGAGAAGTCTACAAACTATGGAGATGAGAATGTTGAGGATGATTGCTGGGGTAACAAGAAAGGATAAGATGTGAAGTACAAGAATACTAGGAAGTTTAAAGGTAGTGCCCATTAAGACTAAGATAATGGTAAACAGTCTTAGGTGGTATAGGCATACGATGAGAAGGCCTATGAACTACATAGAAACGAGAGTTTGGAAGTGAGGGTAAACGTAAAAGAGAAAGGCCAAAACATTAATGGACCATAAAGTTAGAGCCAATATGAAGAAGTATAAATTACATAAAAGAGATAGTATGAATAACATAAAGTGGAGGAAGATGGAGGAGCTTACCACCAGAAAAGGTGAAAACTAAAAAGAAAAAAAAATATTTTGCCTTACCTCTAAAAATTTAGGGATAAATCTTGGAAGAATGAATTAGGATAATCTATTCCTCTCATTTGACTATTCTGATTCATCCATCGTCAAATAAAGGTAATTTTTTATTTATCCATAAGGAGAAAATTCTGATTTCCAGTCATTCTTGACGCCTTAAGGTTCAATTTCTATAAGGATTTCCTATCTTATCCTCTATCAAATTTATTAATTTGATTATATCTCGATTCTGTACATAATAAGGTTAGCTTAACAATTTTCTCCTTAATGGTGAACATTTGTGCAGATATTCAAGAATTTCACTTTTTTATTTCTTCTAATAATTCCCTCTCTATTGAGATCATTAAAAGGCTTCTAAATAATCCTGCTTAATATTTTCTAGCATTTTTAATTATTTTCTATTTTGCTAATCTTTCACAATTTATTTGTGAAAAAGATAAAGTGAGTAGATATTCATATACTATATTTAAATTTGTATATGCAGATGTATGATATTATATCGGCATAACATCTCATATACACTTATCAAACATTGCTTGCATTTTATATTGCATTTTGTTAAAAAATCTCCATTGCAACATCTTGAAATTCTTCACTTTCATTTTCTAATGTATAATCAGGTATCATCAAATCGGCCACATCTTTATTAATGCCATATTTGTAGCTTTCATATGTATTGAGAAGAAATTTATAATATTTACAATTTTTAACCATTTTCCAGGCAGTCAAAATGTCTACGTTTTTTGTTAGTAAATATCTTGGTAGAGGCCCAATTACTTCAAAAATTTTGTGCCGTTAGGAGGGTTTTAAATTTACAGAACTTTTCTAATAAAGTATCGACTTCTAAAGTCATCGTCAAAAGATTTTTTGTTATTAATAATGTAAGGCACTTATTGTAGTATATATTAGTGCATCTTTGTAATTAAACATACAAAAAACTCCTTCCGCGTGCCCACCATCTTGTTTCCCCAATTATTTGAAGCCTTTTTAATTTTTTTGAACCAATAAACCCTTTATTCACCACATTTGCTTTTATCCAAACTTCCATTCTTTTATAAGATTCATTGAAAAATGTCGCAAACCTTTTTAGTAATCAAAAAAGATTTTTCGCTTCGAGATTATCACATGTGGCAGAAACATATAAGTTAAGAATGTGGCTATAGCACCAAATAGATATATATATATACTGCCTTGCACTTCTTTATATTTGAGCTTGCAAGCCAACAATTTCACTTCTCAAGTTAGACTCATCATCAAATGTTACAAATATATTATTTAATTGTAGCCCTTGTTTAGAGAAACACGAAATTAATATATCAAAAAGTCATTTACCTGAAGAATTAGTCACTTTAACCACTGCAGAAAGTTTTTCTTTAATTTCTCTATTATAAATTTACAGCACAAATTGTATCTCCTGAGTGCTGTCCATCTGTAGCTGAATATTTTATTTTCTAATTGTTTCTTAATTGGTTTTCTAAGCGAGTATAGAATTGAAGCAATAACATTTCCAGAAGTCGTCTTCTATAATAAGGTAATTAAGCTCTTCCCTTGGAATTAATTTGCCTGAGAGTTTAAGTTTTTCCTTCCTATGTTTGCTTCTTTGAATAGCCTTTGATTATTAAGGATTGGATCATAATTTGATAGTTGAAATATCAGTTCTAAGAAATTTCCAAAGTTTTAATTTATATCTTCAAAATTTGATAAGGTTATATTACAATCAGACCTCTAAATTGCATATTTTGACGTCTTTATAGTTTAAATATTTAAAATATATGTTTAAATATTTAAAATATATGTTTTATTATATGAGTATATTATTAGAAATTTGCTTTTCTTTTCCAGCTATAAGTTTATTATTAATTATTAACTGAATCTTATATGGTTTTGTCACTGGATGCCTTAAGAAAGTATTCCATTTCTTGGATATTAACAGTTGTGTCATGAATTTCAACAACAGAATATACATGTTTAAAATTGGTGTATCCTTTTGAAAATGTATTTTCATAACCAGCAAATCTGTACAAATTGCAGTAAATAGCTTTAATTTCTTGATTAATTATGGCATTCGAAAGTAAATTTGGTGGTACTTTATCTTCCATAACTACTCTATAATACAAACGTGATATATTTAGTCTCAGGTTCACGGGTTGGATTGGATGTTTCTGTAAAAAGGCAAGTTTTTTGGAATTATTGCATTTGAATTTAAAATAAATTTGACTTAATAGCTGAAATCTTTTTCTTTAAATTTGCTGCTTTTGTGCATTAAAAGCCAGGTAATCCATTACAATTCATAGATGTAGGTATTTGTAATGTAGATAAAGATGAAGGTATTTGTCTGGAGTCTTTGAGCATATTGTTGAGGTATTTGTGGTAGAGCTTATATCTTTTGTTAAATATGCTAATTTTTTAATTTGTGGTTTGAGTATAGGATAATTTTTTTAAGATGTGATTTATATGGACTTTTTATGGTGTGACTTAGAATGTCAGGCAACGTTGTATTATCATCTTTTTAGAGCATAAAGGAGAGTCTGAAGAAGTTTCAAGAATTGAAGATGTTTTTGATAAGTCTGTTGTGGATTTTCACCAGCTATCTTAAGTTGTTTACAAGATTTATCAAGTATTTTTCCTCCACTTATGTAATTTCTTTTTTTACTATATTTTGTATGAATGTTAATATAAAAAATATAGATTTCAATTTAAAATTAGAATATATATTTAATAAAATAGCTATCAAGTTTATCTTTATATTTTTTCTTTATAATGATCTATGCCAGATAAAATGTTTATGCTATGTTTGAATAATAAGATCATTTAATCAATATGTAGATTCCACTTTAGCTTAAAAATCTTTGAACATTTACATTGGGTTATGCTTGTAAAACAAATATAGCTCATTTTAGTTGGGAAAGGAGGGGGGGGGGGTATTATAAATTTTTTAATACTTATACTTATTTCTTGGTTAGAATAGTTAATTTTATTTTAACTTTAGATAAATATAGAAAATGAATATGAAAGAAACTTCATTTTTTATATTAAAATTCCATTATATATTTTATATTTATTATTAATATAATTATTTTTATAAGGTCTGGTTATGGTGGTGTTGTTCATTATTTTTATTTCGGTCCATTTTCAATAAATGTTTATTGTGTTTTCTTTATAAACTAAAAATATTGCATAAATTAATATTAATATTTACTTGTAGCTAATTTTAAGACAATAAATGGTTTTATTTTTAAATGAATGAATATATGAATTTTTTAATAGTGCTTATATCCCATCAGATAATTAAATTAATATTTAATAACTATTTAAATTGATAATATTAATTCGTATTAAAACATATTTATATTTTATGTCAATTTTTTAAAAAAAATCTTTTACAAATGATACCCCCAAATTTGTAAAATTTTGAGGCCCCTGGGAGATTTTCCCACTAGGCTAACTGGCTAGTCCATCCCTGATTAATATAATTAAAAAATTGCTAGATATTAGAAGCCCGACGTCAGCCTGAGAAAAAGCTTATGATGTCTGAGCCCCAGTAGAACCTAGTCAGGGTTGGATAGCCCGTGCTGCTCTAGTCGAAACTAATTAATTAAACAGTTTTTCATATATTTTTTTTTATAAATGCCATTATTCCATACCTTTGTTTTAAAATGAGAGCCAGAATACCAAAAATTCTTTAACTTTCTTGTTTATATTCAAAAGATGACCAGATTCCTGATAGTTTTACAGTACATTTGCTTTATGTTAAATCATTAATTTAGGATCACATGTGTCTATTCCTTTCTAAAAATTTCAATTCGTATACGATTCCTAGACAAAGAATAAATATCAAAATTAACTAATTATTAATACCAATCATTATATTGGACAAATGTCAAGCCGAAATTTAAATTTTTTACATCATTTTGGTGGTAAAAGCAGAATCATTAAATAAAGGAATTTTTTTTCAAAAACGACACAAATTAATATTTTAAAATATAATTATGGATTTTGCGGAGAACTTGTAGTTACAGTTACACTTAGGTTTTTATAGAATAACCTATTTTATATTTTTAAAAAAAATTGTTTATTGTCAAAGTGGTTTTGAAAAATAATTGAGAATATTTTGAAAAGGAACATTTTTTAAAAAAAGAAAATTAAAAATAACATCAAAAGTTTTACAAAATGACAAAAATAAGTAGTAAAAAAATATTTCCTATGTCACAGCAGGCATCGAGAACCATAAATAGGGAATAGATTAGATTTGTAAAGAGCATTTGAGATTTATTTTAAAATAAAAACACACATTAAGAATATAAGACATAAAGATTTTTAAAAATTATAGCTTCAGGACCAAAAATCTTCAAAGTGGTCATTACAAATATAAATATTGATTAAAAATAAATAATTATTAGTCTGGAAAATAAATAATAGAAGTAAATACATCCATTCATGTATATCCCCATTCCTTCCTACAATGGAAATAATTTGATCTTAAAAATTGGGAAAAAATTTTGGAAGAAAAATATTTCAAAATAAATGGAAAAAAGGATGGATATTTAAAAAAACTCGCTTGTATTATGATCTAATGGCACCATAATATATTTGATATTATATATAGTAATAATCGTCAAATTATGCATATATCTTTATTTTAAAGCAAAGCAAAAAATAATCCAACACCTATAAATTTTATAATTGAATTTTTTTTATATAATATCCTGCTTGTTATAATTATGATCCCATATAATTGAGTTGAGAAAAATTAACAGAGTTTAATTCAAATTTTGGGTTTCTTCCAAACTTTTTATTATCAAAACTATGTCGTCAGCATAAGAAATCACCCTATTTTCCAAGAAAAAAGACTGACTGGAACTTAATTCTAAGAGATTCGCAGTAGCCAGCGTATCTACTATGATTTTATTCATAAGTATATTAAACAATAGCGGGGAAAGAACACATTCTTGTTTTACCCCTTTCTTTGTCCTAAAAGATGGAGAAACCTTATTATTGATTTTTAAGGAGGCAAAAAGATTACTATAATGTGTTTTAAGGATCCTTATAATATTAGAGTCAATGCCACATTCGGTTAAAATCTTCCAAAGTGCATCATGGTTAACATTATCAAAAGCACGTTTAAAGTCGATAAAAATAAAGTAAAAAGGTAATTTATACTTCTGACATTTCTGCATTATAATCTTTAAAGCTAATATTGGTTCGTTTATATTTCTACCTGGACGGTAAGCACAAATGTATTTAGACAAAAGGTTTGGTGTAGAGGAAAGAAAGCGGTTTTTTAAAAGAACCATAAAAACTTTTGATGCAATAGATGTGAGAGCGATGGCTCTATAATCCTTGAATTTAGATGGATTTGGAATTTTCGGGAAGTTGCAAAAGATAGTCTTATTCCAATCCGCTGGCATCATCCCAGTCAACCATATCTTGTTAAACAAAGGCAGTAAGAACCGAGAGATCGCTAAGGGAGCTGCTTTCAGATGTTCTCCTGTAATGTTATCCGTACCCGGAGATTTATTATTCCTAAGCTTCTTAATAGCGGCCACAATTTCAATGAAAAGTTTGCGTTCAATTGTCCAACATTTTGACTAGTGTATGGGATTAAGGTAGGCCTCCTAGAATCAAAGACTCCCATATAGTGGTCGCCATAACACCATCTGTTCGTCGGGGTCAGTAATTAACTTATTATTATCCAGTCTTATAGTTGGAAGTGTCTTGAACACTTTGGCTTTACAAAAGTAATTTAGTTTCTTGTATGCGTCGAAAGTTCTATTCTCTCTCATATCCCTGTCTATCTCAAAAGCCTTTTAGCATTAAAGATCCTTTTATCTCTCCTAAAATAATATTTTATTTTAATTTAAAATAATATTATATTCTTTAAATAATTAAAGCACATTTCATAAGCCATGATAAATTAAGAGAGAACCAATGACATGATACTCAACTATCATTCATTTATTAAAAGGCATTTTGAAGCTTTTTTGAATTTAAATTAGCTGGTGACATAACATTTTGGATATCTTATAATTTAAGTTTTTATGAAATTTTAATGTAAATATAAATATTTAGGTAACCAGAATGGCATTGTTAGTTTATTAATACATAAATAAACGATAGTATTATATATCAGTGGATAGAAGCGTCCAACAAAAAATGTAGAACAGATGGATATTATTATATTATTTTTTTCGAAAAGTATAGTGTATTATTTAGAGTAGTAAAATATCTCGTATTGGGCGACCATTAAAACTATGCAAATTTTGGATCAAAGTTTGTTTCCCAATTGTGGATTTTTCATTATCATTTATATTTATTTATTATTTGGTCATTTAATAAAAACCGAGAAAACATGATGAATATAATACTATAGAAATGGGTAAATATTTAGTGAATTTATAAAGGTGGCGACTCACATAAAATAAATTCCGATAATTATAAATGTTATAAAAATATATTCGACAAAAGGTAGGGTCAATATCTAAATAAGCGGGTAAATGATTGGAGCTATTTGATACTATATATCTTTCAGGTGATATAGATAAAATTCATAGGAGGTTTAGGAGCTAACATATTTTGAGGAGAGGGGTAAATCAAGACATGATATCTTAAAAAAAAGTTAGCTCAATAAAAATTTTTCAGTTTATTATTATACTTTAAAATTTTATTTTAATGTTTTATAATAATATTTTATTTAAAGTTTTATCTAAAATGACTTTAAAAAAATTAAAAATAGATATATAACAATTAATATAGAACATTGTATGGTCAAACAAATAAAAAAGGAAAATTTAAAATAATATTATATTATTTAATGCAATTTATGTATATAAATCTATATGGGTAACCAAATGGTGTGTCATTGATTTTTATTGATATATAAATAAATGGTCAGTCTAAATAGTATAGAATATCAGTTTATGGAACTCAATAAAAAAAAATATAGAATAAATGTATATTAATTTAAATATTGTATATAAAGTAATAAAATATTTCGTAAGGACTACTATTAAAACTACACAAATTTTAATGATTGAGTTTTGTAAGTGGGGATTTTCCTTTATCATTTAATATATTTTGGCTTTAAATTAAACAGCTGTATGGGTAGCTGTCTCGTCTATTAATAAAAACTGAGAAAACAAGGTACTTCATATATTATAGAAAATTGGGTAAATATTTAAAGAATCTCTAAAGGTGACGCAACCTCAAATACGATACCACATCAATTAATCATAGTATCGTTATACACATTAGGATATTTCTCAGAAAACGACTGTAATAATTATTGCTTATTTTATAATTGTTAAATTTCTGCCATTGCATAGATAATATATCTTTTATCATTATAATTAAAACTTTATCTCTTATAAGAGATAATTTTGCCAGCTAATATAAATATAATAATATTTTATAGTTTAAATATATAAACTCTTTTTATATTCAATAAATATATTATTGAATATTTATAAATGTTGAGTTTAAAATTAAAACAAAAAAAATTTAATTTATTTCAACATGTGCGATAACTACTTTTGATAAGTTCGGTAGAACTCTTTAAGCAAATACCGATATAGCGTGTTACTTTTAAAGGTAAGCCGTTGACAACAGTGGTGATTTGTTTTTATATTTAAAATATTTTACCTTTTAAATAATAATCGACTATCTTTGGGAAACTAAAAGGGAGAATAATAATATTAATAAAATATAAAGATGATATTTATTGAAATAAAATGAAAATAAACATGCACGAAAGCGGATACTCAAACATGAATAAATATTAATATGATTTTGATAAAACAATAGAAAAGAGAAGTTAAAGATCATAAGATCATAAGATAAGTATGTAAATATGGGGAATGTTAGAAGCTCTATGATTCTATATGTCTTTCATGTAACATGGATAAAATTCCTAGGTATGTTATGGAGTTAAATTATTTTGAGAGTGGGCTTAATCAAAACATAAAAAGCTGATCTGTTTAATATTATATATGAAAACATAAATATTTTTATTGATTTTAAATAAATTTACTTTAAAAAATTAAATAGAACTTTAACAATTAATTTATAACATTGTATGTACATCAATAAAAAAAATATTTTATTTATATTTATTTTATTTTAATTTCAAATAATATTATATTCTTTATAATAAAACAAATATTAAAAACATTTCTTCCTAAATTATAAGATTTTATATTACATAGATAGTAAAATATTTTTTTCAAGCTTTGTTCAAAACTGATTCTACATTTCTTAAGTCAAAATAAATTAAGAGAGAACCAATGACATATAATACGCACCAGACGATAATTAAATTATTCATTAAAATGCATTTTAGAGCTTCTCTGAATTTAAATCAGCTGGTGACACAGCTATTTTGATTTTTATTTAATTTAAGTTTTCGTCTACACATTATGATATTTTTTGAAGTGACTATAAAATCATTGTATATTTTATAATAGCTAGATATTAGCCAATGGCTTACTCGACAATCATCATTTATTATTATAATTGAAGTTTTATCTCTTCAAAGACTTTTTGCCAGCATATGTTAATGACAAGAAAATTATTTTTTAAACCTTTTTATAATCAAGAAATATATTTTTTAAATAACAAATGTTGATTTTTAAATTATAAACATAAATGAAATTAAAAAATTTATTATTAGTCAAAAATGGTTGACAAAAAGCGTGCAATTTCTCTTGAAGAATTTAGGAGGGCGCTACGTTTGGGTCAAACAACGATAGCGTTAACTTGTCATTTCTAAAAATAGAAGTTAGCAACACTAGTTATTTGTCCTATATTTAAAAAAATTTACTTTTTATAAAATCTTTGATTTGGTTTTCCATATCTAAAAGGGAGATTGATAATTTTATTAAATATAAAAATTATTAATTAAATAAAAAGAAAAAAAGCGAATATATTTTTTTTTAAAATAAACAATATAACATTTCTCAAAACATGATGATTATTAATATGAATTTTTGGAAAAAAAATTAATTTTTATGTCGATTGTATATTTTTAATAAGAAGTCATAATAAATAAATGTAGGATAAATATATAAATAAGTGTGTGAATGATTGGAGCTAATTAATTCTATATATCTTTCAGGTGAAATGGATAAAATTCCTAGGGGGTGTTTACAGCTATACTATTTTAAAGAGTGGGGTAAATCAAAATCTAATATCTTCAAAAAAAATTCCCATATGAAAAAGCTGATCAGTCTATTATTATACTTCAAAACTTTATTTTAATGTTTTAAAACATTATTTTCATAAAGTTTTACTCGAAAATTGCTTTGAAATTAAAAATAGCTATTCAACAATTAATTTTGAACATAATATGGTCATTTAAAAAAATTATATTTTATATAAATTTGTATTTTAATTTAAAATAATATTATAGGTACAAAGATTTTTTGTAAGCTCATATATAATGAAAAAAAAATTATTTTTAATATTCTAATTTTATAATCATTTTTAAATATTTATAAATGTTAATTTATTTATTATATAAATAAAAAGTAAGGGTTTAATATGGATCCCTTCTCCCCCCCCCCACACCACCCCCATAAAAATTATGATTAGGTATATTTTAGTCAAGCTGCACTTTAACAAATCTAGCTAATAAGCGCGCCTTTCGGCAAATAATAGCGTTAGCGTGCTAAAAAGTAGGAGTTTTCCCAACACGTTGATGTCCTTATATTTAAAAACTATCTTCTACTTTTTCATAGATAGATTTTTTGATTTCTAAAAAGAAAGAATGATTTATATATAAAATATAATTATGGTTTAATAAAATAAAAATAAAATATTAAACATTCATGATTCAAAAGAGAATAAATTAAAAAAAAAATAAACAATAGCATTTCTAAAGATATGAATAATTTTAAATATGAAATTTGATAAAAATAAAAAATTTATGCCTAGAAATTTTTTTTATGTCGATATTTTATTTTTATTAATAAGTCATTAAATAAGAAAGTTTAATGGTTAGGAGCAGTATCTAAATAAGCTGAAAACTTTATTTTAATTTTACAACATTATTTTCTTGATAGTTTTTATTTCAAATTATTTAAAAAAGAACAAAAATCGATTTCAACTTATTATTTTATTTATATTTGAACTAGAATTAAATTTAAAACTCGTTTCGCTATAACATGACCCCCTTCGATTTTTTTTAAAATTTGTATTTTAAAAGAGTAAGATTATATTACTTTTCAAATTGATAGACTTCACGAGATATGGCCAACAAAAATTTCTGAAATAGTTAATTTTAAATATCTCAAAATGTAATTAATCAAAAACATAATTTAAATTTTATTAAATAGCTATAGAATAACCCTTTAATTGAAATAAAGTCTACTAACAAAAACCGGAAATTGAAACCAGAAATAGCTAAATAAAAATTGCTTATTTTTTCAAATTTTCTTTACAGATAGAAATTATAATTCTAAATATTTATACAAAAACCCAGACTGGGACGAGAACTGAGCCAAGAGTTTCACACTTAAATATAAGTAATAAGACTTAAATCCTATATTATACCAAATATATAGTAATTAATTTTTTAAATTAGGGGGCAATATATGTAAATAATAAGCATTAAAACTAAAATCCTAAAAAACATGATTATTTTGTGTTTTTATATGTGTCATATTATGGAATCATGTCGGAATCATTGAATCCCCACGTTTTATTCGAAAAATATTCCGAATCCCCATGAAAAAAAAAAATAATAATTTAATTACTTTTTCTTCTCTTTTTTGCGGCTGCTAGCACCATATAATTAAAAGGCCAAAATAAGAGATTTAAAAAAAGTAAATAGTATAAAATTAAGGCATATAATGAATGAAAAGGGATGAGGTTAAGACTTTTTTGTTTTAAAAAATATTAATAAATATATTTATAAAAAATCCGAATTATTGCAACAAATTTCTTTGAACATTTAAGCAGGGACGGTTACGGTTCAGTATGTAAAAAATTATAATGGTTACGTTTTGGTTACGGTTCTTGAGAAGAAATTTATAAAGGTTCGGTTCGATTCAACTAATTATAAAGGTTTAGTTCATAATTTTTTTTTATTGAAACCATCTTCTAATTGCTTTATATTATAAGCATCTATGAATTATATATAAAAAAATATATAAGATTCAAAATAACTCATTTTTAAATATTTTATTTGAACTTAGCCCTTTCTACAGTAACTAGTGTTGCGGGACCGCCAGCGTTTATATAATTCTGGATATTAAAATTATTTCTCTAAAATATATAAACTGAACCTGTTTAACCGTTTTTTCTAAAGGTTCTCTTTACTCCCTCAAAAAATAATTATATTCGGTTACGGAAAAATAAATTTTTTTGAAAAAAATATTGGTATCCCGTCTTTACAGAGAATCTTTTATAGAGAATGCAAATATAGAGAAACTTTTATAGAGAAAACAATTGTAAAGATTGTCGTTTATAAAGAATATCGTTTATAGAGAATGATTTTATAGAGAATTTATTTTATAGAGAAACTTTTAAAGAGAAAACAATTATGGAGAATGTCGTTTATAGAGAACCTCATTTATAGAGATTGATTTTATAGAGAATTTATTTTATAGAGAAACTTTTAAAGAGAAAACAATTATATAGAATGTCGTTTATAGAGAATGATTTTATAGAGAATTTATTTTATAGAGAAACTTTTAAATAGAGAAAAAAATTATATTTGAATGTCGTTTATAGAGAATGATTTTATAGAGAATATTTTACAGATTGTTTTACAGAGAATTATTTTTAAAGAATATTTTACAGAGAATTGTTTTAGAGAGAATTATTTTATATATAAGGATTTTATAGAGAATAATTTTATATTGAAGAATTTTATAGAGAATGATTTTATAGAAAATGAATTAAGTATTATTTTAGAAATAAATTTTCTCAAAAACACAAGCCAGATGCCGTCATATAAATTCTCGGAACCCTTGGATAAAAAAAGGGAAAAAATAATCTTAAAAAAAATTATTCACGTTCCTGATTTGTATTGCTTATGAATAATTATGATAATATTTTTGAGTTTCCTGTTGTTATTTGTTTTAAAATACGCTGAACAATTAGAAGTAGTAATGCAAAAATGAAAATGTTTCCTTCTTTATCAGTTTCTATTAGTGCTTTGCTTTAACTAGTAGAGTAGCCATTTTAAAAAAAAACTATAAGCAACTAAGCCAGCTTTACGCCAATTGTTTTAATTTTGTCAATATTTAGTTGCTTTGTGCATTATTTTAATCTGCTTGGCCCGGCCCCGATTTTTTAAAAATATATTATATATTTTTAATTTGCCTAGATAATAATGGTGATTTAAAATATTTGGTTTTAAAATATATGGCCCGGCCCGAGTGTTTTAAAAAAAAGCTTTTTTTGACCCGGCCCGTGTATTTAAAAATATAAAATGTTAGGCTAGGCCCGGGTATATTTAAAAAAATTAAAATACGGCCCGGGTTTAAGGTCGGGCCTGTAAGTCTCTGATTTATAGTGCGCTTTTATAATTTCCCTAATAAATCTGATTTTACCAACTCCGAAGAGAATCTACCCTGGGAATTTCGTACGATTGCGCCAAAATTTTTTGTATTTAATAATTTTATTTTGTTCTATCATTTTAAATCATAAATTGAGCTCGTTTTATTAAATTTTAAATCTGATTTTGCCGAAAATGCATTTAATAAATTTCAGAAGATCTTATATTGAACCTCTGATATTTTAATTTACATTAATCTAAAATTTATAAGTAGTGTTAGTAGCCTAAAAATCAGCTAAACATAATTTGGCTTAACCGAAAAATCGCCTAAAACTAATTAGACAAATTGTAGGGACTGGGAGCTAGGCTAATCGCCCGTCAGCGTTACGCAATACTAGGCCTAGCCTTTATTAAAATTATTTTATATTATGTAACGATATATGACGGGCAATTAAGCGAGCTCCTTAGCCGATGCCTAATTTTTGAATAATTAGTTTTCGCCTATTTTTATGCTAAGCCTAATTAAACAGATTTTTAAATTTAATAAAACGCACTCAATTAATGATTTTAAATGCAAATAATAACAAAAAATAAAACAATACCCATCATATTATCGCTTTACCAAAATTGAGTTTAGTTAAAAGATCACTAGAGTACTGTCTAATATTCACAGGGTAGGCAAGGAAGACCAGGGGGTGGTTGGATCAATTTCTGTCAAAATCGTCATAGGTCCGAAAAATTGTAGCTGAATTTACAAAATACAAAATGATAGTTCAAACCCTTACCTAAAAATTATACATCGACAAAATTTAAAATAATACACTTATTTCTCTAAATTGATTTTAGTAATGAAAATTTCTTATTACAAGCCTAAACTCCTTAGCAGTGTAAAAAAAAGATGAATCCAAAAGTTTAAACTGTTTTTATAGGTTTTTTGCACTTGTTAAACATTCCGAAGATCAGACTTTTAAAGAAATTTTTTATTTACATATAGGGATTATATTTATTGATACCAATTTGTTTAAATATGATTGGTTCACAGACAAACTTGTATTTCATCATATGATTATAAGAAGCTTTGTATCATGATATACACTGATTACCATCATCGAAGCTTGATATTTGCAGCAGATTGCACAATATTTTACTAACTCTTTTACACTTAGAAGATATTTCAAATATCTAATTATCAAAAGATTTTGCATTATATATTATAATACTACCCCCTTCCCCCACTCCCATCATTTCCTATACCACATCAAAATTAGAACAACGGAATTCTAAATACAAACTACCCATTTTAATTTCAATGCCAATCTTAAGTTATAACCCCTTCCCCTGTGGTAAAAGGTCCTGTTTAACATTTTTTGAATGGTTAAGCGTCTTTTTATTATTGGTAGTCGGTCTATAGATCTGGTTATAAGCAAGTATAATTATCATTAATATTTAAATTTCTTGGTATCATTAGGGCTAATTATTTATTCAAACTTTTCTGTTGGGAGGGGGGGGGTGTTTCTTAATAAAAAAAATTTCATGATTAAAGCAATATTTTTATTTTCCAGCATAACATAAGGATTTTCATTATCTACGCTTCCTGAGACAGATATCTTACTTTTCTTATATAATTTTTCTGTAGGGCCTTGCTTTCTACTGTAAAAAGTGGAATCATAAATGATAAGTTCGCTTCAACTTGTTTAATTAATTTTAATATCAGTCAATGCTTGCTTTTATAACTTTTATTTTAAATCTTTCTAAACCTCTTTTAGTCTTGAAAATACACATTTAAAAATATGAAGGCATAGAAAATGTAAAAAATAGATATTTTCCACCTTTCGATTTTTTAGGGTTGTATCTACTCCTTGAAGTACAACTCACAAAGTAATTTCATTTCATTAAATTTTCTCATCCTCAGCGATGATAGTAACCTCCAATCTCTATTATCGTCACTCCAATAAAATTTATGACATTCATCAGATTAATAAAATATAGCGAACTGAAATGGAAATATACTATAATTTGTATTAAAAATAGCTAAGTTATTTTTAATAATATATGAGGTATGTACAATTCATTCAATTTTAGCTCTACTTATATTTATTATATTTCTATATCCATTTTTATACAATTTTGTCTTTGATCACATAATTAAAAAAAAGACTCGTCAGGAAGCAAGAACTTAGCAAGAATCAATTAAGGAAATCAATAATCTATTTTTTTCCCAATTCCTGAGTCACAATAGTGGCAATTTCATCAGAGATTACACGAATTAAGTACTGAGATGTATAGCAATTCAATTCGACAATCTACCTATGTTGCTGAATATTGTTTCATGTCTTGTTGTGATAAGCTTTGACCTTGTTTTTTTGATTAAACAATAAGAGAACTTTATACAAATTTATTATTAAATAATGCTTATCAAGTCCATACTAAATCCCTCACTAATTAAAGCATGCTTTGTCAAAGAATAATATAAATCCGAAGTCTAATTATCTGTTTGGCTCAATGTTTTAAATAAAACTTTTTTTCTTAGTGCCTTGCAAATTTTATTTTCTTCGGCCAAAGCTTCATCCAAAATCTTTATTTTTAGGAACCTAGCCATAATTTTAAATTTTAGGCCTGAGCCTGTCCTGTCCCAAATTTAATTGAAAAATATAACTAAACGCATATTTAAACAATCAATTAATATAAAAATTTAATTCCTTTACCCTAATCTTTAGAGAAATCTATTTTATTGCTTAGAATCTTTTATATATTTTTTGAGTCAAAAAAATAAAAAGCCTTAACCCTATTTTTAAAAAAAATATTTTTAGGCCCAAGCCCAACTTTAACTTAATTTCCAGGTTCAACTAAGTTTGTCTAAAGGCCGATAAATATAAAATTGTAGTTTTAATCAAACTCCATTCTCGATATCGCAACTGATGTAATTCATTTAAGATAATGCATTCACGATAATACATTTGCGATAATGCATTCGCGCTAATATATTCGTGACATTCGCTATAATATTTTCGCTGTATTATACTCGCGATAATGCATTCGCTATAATATCTTATATAGAAATCTTCAATTGACGGTTTTAGTTTTTTAGGTAGGACAAAATTATGGTGCTTCTATTAAATCAAAAATATAGGTTTCTCTATAATATGTGGAACCCTAAATAGAGATCGGCACTTTTCGACAATCAATATATTAAAGCCATCGCATACATCTAAATGTGTATCATTAGAGATTAATGAATTCTTAGTTATCTATATTAAAAAGATTTATGAATAAAAT
This sequence comes from Gordionus sp. m RMFG-2023, assembly GCF_954871325.1. Classification (NCBI taxonomy): domain Eukaryota; kingdom Metazoa; phylum Nematomorpha; class Gordioida; order Chordodea; family Parachordodidae; genus Gordionus; species Gordionus sp. m RMFG-2023. The sequence continues at coordinate 56,468,197 of NC_088776.1, read as the reverse complement.
TTGAATAATAAAATAGGAAGAAAATTATATTTAGAAACGTGTTCCGAAACGCAGAATGAACGGGAATGTGACATATTTTTTACCCAAACAACTGGTTAAAACCTTTTCTTAATTAAAATTAGAATCAAGATTCTCTTCCGTCATATTATATCCATAAGAGAACCCTTCTATAGGCTAATTTAGGTAGTTGACATATAAATGCAATATATAAAAAATTTTAAAATGGTTGGTTCAGTTTAGATTCTCTTTAATAACGGTTAATACATATTACAAATCGTTTCAGGTTTAGTTGCTGAGTTAATAATCAAGTTAAACTGAATTGTATTATTAAAGAGTTAATTTTGATATATTTTTCAAATCCCACATAAATTTTTTGAACTCTATAATTGTCCCATATATAATATTTCTCTTTAAAATCAAGATCTAGAAAATAATTCTCTACAAAATAATTCTCTACAATGTAATTCTCTACAAAATAATTCTCTACAATATAATTCTCTACAAAATAATTCTCTATAAAAGTAATTCTCTTTAAAATCATTCTCTATAAACAACATTCTCTATAAAATCATTCTCTTTAATTCTCTTTAAAATCATTCTCTATAATCGGCATTCTCTATAAAACCATTATCTATAAATTAATTCTCTATAAAAATCTCTATATAAAACATTCCCTATAAAACATTCTCTATAAACTACATTCTCTATAAAACAATTCTCTATAAATGCATTCTCTATAATTGTTTTCTCTATAAACGTTTCTCTATAAAATACATTCTATTTTTACGCTTTAAAAATATTTTTTGGTTTTAAAAATTTCAAAATAAGGGATTTAAAAAAAAGTAAATAGTATAAAATTAAGGCATATAATGAATGAAAAGGGATGAGGTTAAGACTTTTTGTTTTAAAAAATATTAACAAATATATTTATAAAAAATCCAAATTATGGCAACAATTTTCGTTGAACATTTAAGCAAGGACGGTTACGGTTCAGTATGTAAAAAATTATAAGGGTTACCTTTTGATTGCGGTTCTTTTATAAAATTGCAAATTTAATTTAAAATTTATTCACACTCACGCCGTGACCCACCGTTAACACCATGGGTCAAGTGTAATTTCAAGGCCCGCGCCCACCTCTAATCATTATTTAATTGTTTAGATAAAAAAAAATTTCATTGATAAAATGGTTAAATTATTAAGAAATGGATCTTTCATGGTATTAAGAAGTCTTGGCAGTATATGAGGTAGTAAGAATTTATCATCTCTTATATTATGCCATGTGCAATTATTAAATAAGCATTTTATTATTTTGGTTAATATTTTTAGGCATATTTTGAAATTGGTAAAATAATTTTATGACAAGAAATCAACCTAATTTGCCAAACATCGGCCAAAATTTATTAAAATGTAATAAGACTCCCCATTTATTATTAAATTTAATATGTATATGGAATCACGAGGTCGAGTCCCATATCATAAAATAGAAATCATTTGGTTATGGAAATAAAACAATAAAAGAATTATAATTTTTTTTAAGGTACCCCCATTCAAATTTTTAGAAGCAGTTGCTTCGGACCCTCACCGTTGTAAGGACCACTGGTCCCCGGGTAGGGTTCACTCGTTCCCAAAAAAAATTATAGAAAAAATAACATTTTGAAAAAAGTATTAGATATATATTTTTGAAATTAAAAACTACTATAAAACTAATAGAGATGAACGGAATGAGATATTTGCTGCCAGTAATATTTAAAATTTGGACAAATACTTAATGGAAATGTGGTTATTTTATATCTTATCCATGTCGGTATATTCTTTGATTGGACGAGTTGCACTAACATGTTCAATATATTCTAAATCTAAACGATATTATTTAAGAAATATAAATTTTGGTAAATTTACCGCTGCAGTTACTATTTGAATCTTCTTCTTTAATATAAGTATTTATTTTTTATATTCACTAGAATCCCTTGGGAAAATATATTAGGATATCCTGGGAATGTTCTATTTGTAAAGTTTCGGTATGTATTAACTAAAAGAAATTGATTTTTCTTTTCATAACAAAAAATAATGTATATAATACACAGTGGGAAAAATATGTCCTTCCCCCAGTTATAAATTATTTTGTAATTTTTGTATTTTATATTTTAAAATTTCAATAAATATCAAATAATAGCATTTTAAACATTCACAGTGATTATTTTATTTAAGTTTTTATAGGTGAGCAATAGAGGATATTTTTTAATGTTGAAATGTATCAATAAAGTGTAAAAAAAATTTAAATTCTTTTATTGTTTTACTTCCATAACCAAGTGATTTCTGGTTTATGATATAGGACTCAACTTTGTGATTCCGTATATTACATTTAATAATAAATGGGGGGTCTTATTACATTTTAATAAATTTTGGTCGAGGTTTACAAATTAGGTTGATTTCTTGTCATAAAATTATTTTACCAATTCAAAATATGCCTAAAAATATTAATTAAAATAATACAAATGCTTATTTAATAATTGCACATGGCATAATATAAGAGATGATAAATTCTTACTACTGTTATAGCTGTTGAAAAAAGAAGAAATAAATTTAATTTAATACATCAAATGTCAGTTATTTTCTGACAGGGAAATTACGTTTTTCCTTGTGGATAGGGAAAAAACGTAATCATCACATGTTTGGTTTTTAAGGATTCCTTTGTTAGCTATTTTGGAATGAAAATATTGGATTTAGTGGAGAAGATGTCAGCTGGGAGGAATGAAGAAGGGACCTGTGGGAATGAAGAACATGTGAAGCGGGATAATTATGATTTATAATATTTATATTCTTTTTTAATGGATAGATAAATATAATTATGATATACTTAATTATGAATAAAGTTGGAGTGTTTATGGATTTGTTTAGTTAGTGACCGCGACTACAGGATAGTTTCGACTCCAGGGTTATTCGGTATTTTAAAGGTAAAACAAAATTTTTGTTGATATATATTTTATCTGATAAATTTTTGGCAGCGCAGTAGTACTAACCACGATACAGGGGGTCAGGAGGTGAGTTTAAGGGTTCCTTTAATTTCATATTAAATATTTAACTTAAAAGGTGTAAGATAGAAAGTATGTAATGAATATTAATCAGGAATATGAAAATAAGATCAGGAATTTAAGACAGTAATATTTGGTATATTATATGTCTAGATGTATATTGTACATCCAATTTTGTTTATTATTTGATACGCATTAAGACTCATTGAATGGTGTTATAGGTATTCCGTCATAGGAAGCTAAGACCTCATGATCAGCAGGACAGAAAGGATTGCTAAATATTTAAATATTTGAAATTTAGGAAAATATATATGGAAATAGACTTTTGTAATTAGGTGTGTATTATATAATTATGCATTTTGGGTTTTTAAAGGGATGGACATGTGTGGGATCATTTATTATTAATTAATGTTAATATATTGTATTTGTAATTTAGTTTCAATTAAGGTTGATATGTTATTAAGGGATATCATTTATTATTAATTAAGGTTAATATATTGTATTTGTAATTTAGTTTCAATTAAAGTTGATATATCATTAAGTGATCCATTGAGGGTGAGTTAATGTGGTTTATTTTGAAGTAATTAACCATTTTTATGAAATAGAATGTAATGTGAATTACATATATGATATGTTTAATTATGAATGATAATCTAAAGGAATTGAAGTATGATGAAGTCAGAATAATATCTATAATGTTAGATGTGGATAGTTATTTTGATTTAGTGTCTGCATTTGGTATATAAATTGTGTAGGAATTTATATGATATATTAGATGATGTATAATATTTTTTTCCAAATTATGAAATTTTTATATTTAATATATATCAGAGACCTGCAGGCCCGGCCCTAAGCCCGGCCGTATTTTAAATTTTTTAAATATACCCGGGCCGGGCTGGGCCTAAAAAATTTTTTTTAAATATATCCGGGCCGGGCCTAAGATTGTTAAACCCGGCCGGGCCTTAATATTTCTTATAAAAATTTTGACATTATGAGTTAATGGTTATAAGATTATATTATATTATAGTTATGATTAATATAATATTGGGTGATGGTTAACACTACCTAACACCCACAGATCGATCTAATTATTAATTTTCTGCAAATTTATTCAAAGTATTAATATATTTTTTTATAATTCATATCTAAATTTTTAGAATATATTTTACCAAAACAATCAAATAAAGGAATATCACTACTTGAAGTTTGTAATACCTTTCAAAGCGAAAAAGGAGAAATAAAATTGATTTTACTTAATATAAAGCATTTTTTAATTGAAAAATTTGTTTTACACAAGTATCATTTTATTTCTCTTTTTCTTTGTCCCAAATTCAAGCAATTACGTATATAGTCAGGGACAGATCGCAAGATGACGTAAACTATATAAAAGATTATATTAAATTACAAGAGGCTCAGGAAGTAAATGAAATACCATCGACTAGTCAAATTACGACTGTTGTTAAACAAACTGAATCGTTTTATGACAAATGGGGCGATGGTAATTCTGGTAATATGTCAATACCCGATGATGAATATTATAATTACATAAATAAAAAAATAAATGAAACATTTAAGGTGGATAATTTGTTAGAGTGGTGGGCGGCTCATCAAAGCGAATTTCCAATTTTAGCAAAATTGGCAATTCCTGCTTCAAGTGCAAGCTGTGAGCGGAATTTTTGCACTACGAGAATTCTTGAAGAAAGAAGAAGTAATCTTCAACCTGAAAAGGTAGATATGCTTCTCTTTCTTTATGATAATTTGTGAATTTTTAATATCTTTCTTGAGTATAGGGTTTCGTCAATCATGCTGGTTTTTTACTTTGCAAACTGTCAAATATTTATTGCATTTATTATATTTACCTTGAGTCATGAAAGTTTTTAATCCAACATTTTTCATTATTTTTTTTTACAATAATATAATACAATTATCTTCTTTTGTTAAAAATTCATATTATAAAATAAATTATATTAATATTGTGCAATTAGATTATATTTTCAAAATACTATTTATTATACATGCATTTTTTTAAATAGCGATTTATTTTTATTTTATAAATTAAATAGTAAATTAAATACAATATATTATATTCTCAAAATATTTTCCATTTTTATAAATTAAATATTAGTTTTATTATTTTTAAATGCAATATAAAATATAGTATATGCTCAAAATATTATTACCATTTTTTTGAATATCAATTTTATTTTTATAAATGCAATATAAAATATAGTATATGCTCAAAATATCCATTTTTATAAATAACAGTTTTATAATTTTTATAAATTCAATATAATATTCTCAAAATATTAGCTTTTTACATGTATTTTTTAAATAATAAGCGATAATACTCGCTGAAAAATATGGTAAAATACCTCATTGGTGAATTTTTGTATATACCAGGTCGAATATAATTTTAAAAAATTCCGAGCTGGGCCTGAAATTTTTTTTTTAAAAATATCCGGGCCGGGCATCAAATTTTTAAATCCGGGCCGGGCTGTAAAAATTTTTTTTAAAAAATATCCGGGCCGGGCCTTAAATTTTTAAATCCGGGCCGGGCCGGGCCGTAAAAAATTTAAAACCGGGCCGGGCCGTGCAAATGGTACCTCTGCAGGTCTCTGATATATATATATTTTTTTTTTAAATTATAAAAGTTTTATTTGCAATTATTATATTATTTTTTTGGTATGCAATGATGTGAAGGGAAAATATTTTTACAAATAAGGTCAGCCCGTATTGATGGGTATGCCTTGAGGTGAGAATATTGTTCAGTTTGCATACTGGGAAAGTTTTTTTTGTGTAATTTTTTTTTTGTAAATTTATGCTGCATATTACATTTTTTTTAATCTTTGTAATAATTTTATAGCACATCACTATTATTTACTATTTATTTATGAACATTTTTTTTAAAGAAAAGACTCAAATTATTTTATATTGTGAAGGTATATTAAAAATTCTTTACATATACACCATATAACACATTATATTCTCAATTTTGTTACTTTGCATTCTACATTTTTGTGAATTTGTGCTAATTGTGATGGCAGAGTTAGGTAGAAATGGTATATTTTTCTTAGGATACTGAGTAATTTCTAGATGGAAAATATTGTATTTTCTACATATTATATATTTTTTCTCCCTATAAAATATTAAATTTATTTCTATACATATGTTTTGTAATTTTATTTAAAATCTTTGTTCGGCAAAGTTTCGCAATTATTTTTAATACCTAAAGATGGATTTTTATATTCATTTTAGGAGATATTTATAAAGATGTAGCATTGTTTTTTTCACATGACAGAAGGAAAATTACATGTGTTGAAATTGCATTTCACACACAGACCATATGTTCACATTACATTATTATATGTAAAATCATTATTTATTAATTACCATGAATCATACCCAAATAATGTATATTATAGCTCATATTTCCCAAATGTCTTAAAATGAATGAATTATTATGTTTTGCTGATATTACATTGTCCATATTAAGGTTCCATAGATTATAAAGGCAGATACCCCAATTTACATGTCATTATTGATAATATGTGTTTTGGCGATTATATATTGAAATGTATCGGAGATATTACATTAAAATCATCATAAGGGAAGTCGATTCGATAAATTCCCTGAACGTCTTCAAGGCGTCCCGATACAATTCAGAGAGGTGATTCGTTACAATTCAAAGTCGATACAATTCAAAGTTGATACAATTCAAAGAGGCGATTCGATACAACACCACCACAGAGAGAGGGACGCTGGGCTTGTGAAGGGTGGGCGTGTTGTAGCTTTTGAAAAAAGAAGAAATAAATTTAATTTAATACATCAAATGTCAGTTATTTTCTGACAGGGAAATTACGTTTTTCCTTGTGGATAGGGAAAAAACGTGATCATCACATGTTTGGTTATTAAGGATTCCTTTGTTAGCTATTTTGGAGTGAAAATATTGGATTTAGTGGAGAAGATGTCAGCTGGGAGGAATGAAGAAGGGACCTGTGGGAATGAAGAACATGTGCACCGGGATAATTATGATTTATAATATTTATATTGTTTTTTAATGGATAGATAAATATAATTATGATATACTTAATTATGAATAAAGTTGGAGTGTTTTATGGATTTGTTTAACTACCTCATATACTGCCAAGACTTCTTAATAGCATGAAAGATCCATTTCTTAATAAACCATTTTATCAATGAAATTTTTTTTTATCTAAACGAGGTGGTCGCGGGCCTTGAAATTACACTTGACCCATGGTGTTAACGGTGGGTCACGGCGTGAGTGTGAATAAATTTTAAATTAAATTTGCAATTTTATAAAAGAACCGCAATCAAAAGGTAACCCTTATAATTTTTTACATACTGAACCGTAACCGTCCCTGCTTAAATGTTCAACGAAAATTGTTGCAATAATTCGGATTTTTATAAATATATTTATTAATATTTTTTAAAACAAAAAAGTCGTAACCTCATCCCTTTTCATTCATTATATGCCTTAATTTTATACTATTTACTTTTTTTTAAATCTCTTATTTTGGCCTTTTAATTATATGGTTCCAGCCGCAACAAAGAGAAGAAAAGGTAATTAAATTATTTATTTTTTTCATGGGGATTCGGAATATTTTTTAAATATTTTTAAAAAAAGATCTCGAATAAAACGTGGGGATTCAAGGTTGGGATTCCGAATTATGATTCCATATCCCAATACGACATATGTATTGTATTATTTTAAATATAACACAAAACGCCATAAAATGGAAGCAATATAAGAAATAAACAAAGATGATTTGTAAAAAGTATTAAAGTAATAATAATGATAATAAAAAGTGAGCTCAATAATTTATTTTATAATTAATATCAAACAAGATGATTAAATTTGACATAAAGTCATATTCAAAATTAATTCCAACCGCAACTGCCCTCATTTTTATCAATAAATTTTATATACCCATTTCTCTACGAAATTAAATTAACCTATTCATTATCCAATTTATTTATAATTTAAAATAATTATATAAAATTAACAATTATCTTTTATTTCTTACCAAAATAAGTTAAATGTCTACAAAAGATATTTCTATTTCAGTAAAATGCTGTTACTAACTATAAATAATCTAATAAATAAAAATTATTATATACTTTTAAATTTATATATATTTTTTTTAAATTAGTCTGCTCAAAAGTAGTGTTATTACGGCTCGATTTAATCTATTTTAAATTAAGATTTTAGCCAAAATAATATTACGCAAGCCTCGAGATTTTGTTAATAGATATCCAAACTTTTCTGCCATCCATGAGCAACCGGGCATGCGTAATATTTTTTGGTTAAAATAATGGGTTAAACCATTTTAAAAAAAATCGAGCCTTTTAACACTAGAAATCCTGGTTTTTTATTTTTTGGTTATAAAATTCTTTTAAGTTCTAAAATTTTGTCTTTAATTTGTATGTTTTTGTTTACTTTTTGATTAAGGGGTATTGTATAAATTATCAAGTTAACTAATGAATCCAATAATTATAGAACATGGGTTCTTACAGGGCGATTCTCAAAAAAAACGAAAAGATAAAAGATACTTGTAGAGTATCTTAAATACATGATACCTTTATAAAATTATTATTAACCATTAAATTAAAATAGTTTATAAAATATAATTTTTTTTATTATTTATTGGCGAAGAACATAGCATGCCTTTCTTTCTTTCTTTCTTTCTTTCTTTCTTTCTTTCTTTCTTTCTTTCTTTCTTTCTTTCTTTCTTTCTTTCTTTCTTTCTTTCTATCTTTCTTTCTTTCTTTCTTTCTTTCTTTCTTTCTTTCTTTCTTTCTTTCTTTCTTTCTTTCTTTCTTTCTTTCTTTCTTTCTTTCTTTCTTTCTTTCTTTCTTTCTTTCTTTCTTTCTTTCTTTCTTTCTTTCTTTCTTTCTTTCTTTCTTTCTTTCTTTCTTTCTTTCTTTCTTTCTTTCTTTCTTTCTTTCTTTCTTTCTTTCTTTCTTTCTTTCTTTCTTTCTTTCTTTCTTTCTTTCTTTCTTTCTTTCTTTCTTTCTTTCTTTCTTTCTTTCTATCTTTCTTTCTTTCTTTCTTTATAATAAGAATAAATATTTACAATAATTAATAAATTCTTTAAAGACGAGTAAATTATAATAATCAGGCTTTTAGTTTTAATATTAGTTTTAGTCGATTCATGACAGTTGAAATATTAATTTGCAAAAAGAGTAAGATTAAATCAAATCATTGTTTTTTAAGATAATCAATTTTTCAAATAATTTATCATTAGCCCTTTGTCGTTCCCGCATATTTAACATTGTGCCAAAACTTAATAACCTTTCAGCTGGAGCTGAGGAAGACATTGTAGTACTAAATTTTGAAAAATATTCTATATGGAAGGATAATAATTACACATTTCTAATGTAATTCAGCAGTCTTTAATATAATTTAAAACCTCCAGCTCAATGTTTTCTGTATTATTAAACTCACCAATATTTGTTTAGCCAAAAGAAAATTTAACATCATCTTCTTTATTGGATGTTGAATCTATTGGTGTTATAGTTTGAGCTTGATCATACACTAATAGTACAATATTTAGGGCTTCTATTTAATAATATATTTCGAAAGTATTTATTTTTATCATCCGACTCAATCCATAAGTTCTTAAAATATGGAATATTCATCATCATAGGAAAAAGTTTTCTCAAAACTATCGCCCAAACCATTATTTTTTATCTATCTATCTTATGTGATATAAATTTTCCAGCTAATTTTGGTTTTCAAAATATTTCAAATATGGCGGGGAAAAAATAAAGAAATGAATATAAGATTCCACGAAGAAAATAAGGTTATCTTATGTTATATGTAAATTTTTCATACATGAATATTAAAAAGAATTTACATTTTTTGTTAAGAAAATTAAAAAGATATAGAATTTTTTTCAAAATAAAAGATTTAAGATAGATACTAGTATCTTATTAAAAATGTCAAAAAGATATTGACTATAAGATACAAAAGGATCTCAGAGGTACTGCCCAACTCTGATTATATCTAAAATTGATAAAATATTTTTGAAAATTTCAAGAAATATTTTTAAATTTTTCGGGGGTGTTCATAAGCCATCCCTGTGACTACTAGAGTTGAAGAATTTAATATTTATAGCCCTAGCCCAAATCAGGATCATTGGAATGCACTCGTTATAACCTTACATTTATATTTAGCGAGAATTCACGGCGAAATATATAAAAATGGAGCAAATTTTGTATGCTTCGTCACGAAATGGGATGTTTGCAGGGTAACCTTTCATTAACAATAGCTGTAGAGCATACAAAATATACTGTATTTTGATATACTTGGCCGCGAATTCAAGCTAAGAATGAGGGGTAATACCATGACGACAATGTGAATGTTGTGATTAATGATCTGCATCGGGCCTAATTTTTCAAGCCCTGCCCGAACCCAAAATTTTTTTAATTTACCGGCTCGGCCCGAATTTATTTAAATATAGAAATTAATTTTTATAATTACTCAAAATAAAAGATATATGTTATATGGCATCTAGTTTCTAAAAAATAAAATCAAATATTTTTATTTTACATTAAAAATTCAACATAAAATTGATAAATTTCGATATATTAAAAAAAATTTCAAAGCCCGACCCGACTCGGTACGAATTAAAAAATATTAAGCCCGACCCAGTCCCCGATATTTTAAAAAAAATAAACCCGGCCCGGGTTGCATATCTCTAATTGTCAATGTGTTTTTTTTTCCTATTTTCGTTTGTAAGCAAAAGAGATGTCGAAAGTCGAAATCAATGCAGCCCGTATAAATGAGTGAAACATAAGGGAGGAATTTTTTTTTTTTAAAAAAAATAATATTTTCTAATTTATATTCACAAATCTAAAAAAAAAATATCAAAAAACAAATTTAATTGAATTATAATTGGATAAATGAAATGTTAAAAAATAATAAAAAATAAATAAATAAACATGTTTTTATAAAAAAAATGATGAATAAATTATTTTGATTATAAACGGAGGAGAATGAGATGAAGTATGTTTTATTTATTTATTGTTTCTAATTTTTTTTAAAAAAAAATTTAGAGGGGAAGTTTTAAGATGGTTGATGATATTATTTATAAGTTTCGCACATTTCGCAAAATTTTTAAGATTTATTTAAGCTAAATTAATTAGACCAATAAATTTTATAATAAAATCTTTTTTAAGAGAAAATAAGATAAATATATATTCTGTTAATAAAATTTATGGAAATAAAAAAAAAAGAAAGGTAAATAAAGCAGAAAATTAAAAACAAATTAGTTTTTTTTATTATTATTTGAATTTTATTTTTAAAAATAATATATTATTTGTTTGCAAGTTCATTAATCGTTGTAAGTTGTAATATAAAATGCGTTAATAAATAATATTTAATTCATAAAGGTAAAAAAAATTGAAAATCTGACTTCGTATATTGGATAATCTCATTTCATTCATTCATAAAAAATCTTCTGCTTTTGAAATCAACTTTTTTAATATCTAAATCTATGTCTGGTCTAGACATTTTAAAATTCATCTGAAATTATTAATTTAAAAAAAAATTAATACAATTTTTATAAAATTAGCGATTCATTGGAATATTTAAATTATTCTTTTAAAAAAAAATTGAAGATTTTATTCCTTATTCATTCATTTCTCATTCAAAATTTATTAATTTCCATTAAAATCTTATGTCAAAACATAAAATATATTATGACACATGCTAAATATGGTTAAATAATTTATTCCACGCGACCAGAATTACTAATTATCATTAAATTATCGATTCTCGGACAAAAAATCTAGCATAGTTTAAACAATTTCGTTTCACTTTCCTTCATTTAATTTCAATTATAACTAACATCTTCCCAAAAAATTATCGCATTCAAAAATTTGTTGGTTCGTATTATTTCGTTAAAACAGAATAAATTATTTTTCTTATGCAATTGCATCATCATAATTATAATTTGTAACATCAATATTTTTGTCCAGTCGTTACCTTTTTCTAGTTGAACAAGAGGTAAATTCGATCTTATTCTTAATACAATGACAAGTTTTACAAAAATAAATTCTATTTAATTTTCTCAATGATAAAAGATAAAAATAAAATCTATTCATAATCTATATCTTGAGGAAGGGCTGAGTAAAATCTTTCAATTTTAAATAAGAATTAAATAATATTCAGAATGTGGGACATGAACTAAAAATGGCTTCCTAAATTTTTTTAAAAAGAGTTTCCTGTTTTGATTTTACTGAGTTCCGGTTTCGAAATCACACAAAATTTTGAGGATCGATATATATTACACATTATATGTATGTGTGTGTGTATGATTTGATATAACATTTCCATATATTCATAACAACTTTCTTATAAATTTGTTTGACTAGCTGTAATTATTTTAAAAATAACATATTGATAACATTTAAGAAAAAAAATTACAGCAAATTAAACAATTTTTTTAAGAAAGTTGTTACAATATATGTAAATGTTTTACAGCAAATCACATTTATATTTATACAATATAGTATAAATATGATTTGACCGGAAATGCATACCAGCATGGGTACAGTACTTACGCTGCATATGTAGTAATCGCAATTTGCTCAAACGATGGGATATTAATCGCTGTTAATTTATAAAAGCAAGCCAAAAATAGGTATAATTTACACGGAACGATAAATCGCTACTGTTTACTTATATTTCAAAAAGTACCATGGCTATGGCGTCAACTGTGATTTTGCTAGCGATTAATTTCGTATCGCTTGGCGAATCGCCCTTATTATGAATGTAGCTTTCCTTATTATTTTTTATCCACATAAACTTTTGAGCAAATTAAGAATAATTTTTTTTTTTTTTATATTAAACTGTATTTTATTTTTTGATTTTCATTAAAATTACAGAGGATTAAAAAATATATATTAAAATGGATATATTAAAAATTAAATATAAAAAAAAAGAAATATATAATATATATATGATCTATGAAGACATTAAAAAAGACTATAAAAAAAATATATGGGTTTTAAAAAAAGGGGGGGGGGGTATATATCATCCAAGAGAAGAGTGAATACTTAAAAAATTAGACCGGCAAATTTCTAGGGAAATCTGCTGGCGAAGGTAAAATCCTTCATTGGGGTCCCCTGAGATCTGTCTCATTTTTTTTCCTATAATTTTAATGAAATTGAGGGCCTCGTTTCCAAACATGCCTAGGGAATTGGTAACGATAGGAATGAACATAGTGTTGGCGAGGCAAGCGTATTTATTTTTTTTAAGGATTTCTGCCTTTTCGATAGCAGAAAATGAGAGGTTAGACTTGGCACCAAATTAACGCAAGTGTAATCCCATGTTAGCGGAAGACCATTAGACCAGGGTATGAGAGAAATACCATCCGGGCGTATGGCGTATTCGTTTGAAAGACCCACTGGTTCGAGGGTAGATGGGATATTAACTTTTTTGAGGGCGGCTAGTAAAATGTTATTGATAGATTTATGACGAGGTTGTCGTCCACGGGAGAACTTGCAGTGCAAGGGATAGTAAGCCTTCGATTTTTACAGTTGTCTGAAATTTTCCCACTATAAGTAATTCACTCATAATATGATAATTTCCGGTTAAATTAAATTTAACATTGAGGGATATCCGGATTTGTGAGCACAAAAAAATATTTAGCTGTTCTTCTATATATTTCCCTATTTTAAATTTTTTTTTTTAAAAAGCATATCATAAAATGCTCGTTTTTTTATCACTTGATGTTTCTATGTGTCCAATAAAAAGATGTTTTATATATGCAGCTAAAAACTGTTTTTAGTTGTCAACCCAGGGCTAATTTGGCTGATATTCCATCGATTGTTTAGTTGAATTTCGGTAAATGGACAATACCACCTTAGTGCATTTTCTTCTGGGATATCGATAATCGTTTGCGTTGCGTTCATGTTAAACCGTTACTCTTTGGGTTGTACGGAGTAGTAAGTCCCCTTTCTGATGCGTAATTTATTGAATAAAATCTTCATATTTATGGTTATTAAATGTGCCATATTATCGGGATCTTGTTTCTTTGGTACACCATGCAAAAATCACGCTTCAAAACTTTTTAATAGGGTATGGCATGGTCTCAAATTTCTTTTAAATAGTCCAATTCAATTCACTTGGATAATTCACCTACTCTTAATATTCAATAGTATGAGTCTACATATCCCGCAAAATATAGATTATCTCCCTTGCTATTTTTGGCGTATTCTATGGTATCATATTTTTACTAATCTTTCTATATCTTGGTCCATTCTTGGGTACCATATGATTACAAGCAACGGCTGTTCGTTGTTATTCAGGGTATGCACTAGGTGCATGATGTGCAATGCCCGCGATATTAAATAATACTCCATCCTCCAATCTAATCCCTACTTTTTGTCTTGCTGATTGTTTTTAAGCCTCTGTTTCTGTGAACGATAAGTAATTTAACATTATTTATTTTATTTCCGATAAGATTCGGTCTTTTGATGTCTCGTTTCCTATATCTAATATGGACATACCGAAAACATTGTAGGTTTGGTTTCTTGTACTCTCAACTCTATTTTATTATTTTCAATTTTTAATTGGATTTCTTGATAAATAGTTAGCTATAATATTGTTTTTTTTTAACTTTCTTTATGAGTTATTTCGTATTCTATGCTGATAATTTCGAACACCATCGAAGTAATTTTTTTTACTAGTAATGGTGAGCAGATCTCGCTCGTTTCCGAATAATTAGAATTGACACCAGATTGGCTAATTCGCTACATATTTCGAATCGTGTTCCACAATGTTAGCTATAACTTTCCAAGCCATATAGCATGACTTTTGCTTCTTTATCCAAATATCATAACGGAATTCTGCACCCCATAAAGTTCTTGATGAAGAAATTCAGAAAACTCATCAATCGGTAGGATTACCAGTCAAATTATTCCTGGGTGTCCGGCTAAAAACACTTTTTGACTAAATAAAATTTGCCATTATTTTAAGAATAAATAAACAGCTCGAAACATTAAATGAGAAGTCAATCAGATAGATACAAAACCGTAAAAACGAATATTTAACGGGAAAACCAGGTTTGGATCGATATTTCAATCTTCAAAGGATGGTATGAAGAAATTATTGTTTTCTATACTAAGTTGTAAGATGAACCTGGTCATTTTTATAAATAAATTAGTTAATTGATTAAAAACATAATAAGGGGAGAGTTTTGTTTTTTTTATGGAATAATTTTACATTGAAAAATTGTTTTTATTACTAATATTAATCACGATTTGAAATTGACTTATAAATTTTAAATTATATCGCCATTAGCGCCTAAACACTTATATATATATATATTTTTAAAAAATTAAATTCGAAAATAACGTTAAAAATCATTCACTTCGTAAAACGAAAAGCTGAATCTAGTTGGAAATCAAGTGTGAAAATGTTAGGACCAACATTTTGTTTTCTTTTTTTGCAAAAGCCCCAAAATATTTACTTTAAGCCCGTGCTCTGATAAATATCTTCAACAAGACCAGTATTTAAATATCCCGGTCGATGCAGAAATCTCCCAATGATTATATAATCACTCATATTGATGATACTTCAATAAAGGTACGCAGGAGTCAGTTCAATTTTATGGTTTGCAGGAACACTAATTGACATGATTTATAGATTTCACTATAATCTAAGAGCTTGCATTTTCGCTAAGTACATATTATGATTTTAACAAATCTTTGATTACGCTCGAAAAGAAAACTGATGCGGTATAGTTGTATTCATATTTATTTAAAAAAAACGAATTCTGAATGAATAACTTTGATGACATGTAAAGCACTTATTCAAATATTTTAATTGTAAAATTCATGATTATTTCATCATTCTTGTTTTAAAATTTAAATAATGAGTTATATAATGTAAGGTCAAATGGTATTTTAAGCTTAAAACATTATTAAAAATGTCAATTATAACCATATTAAATTACTAGGCCAAAAATTAAAAAAATTTTTTTTTATTATATCATCTTTAATTATTTGAGTGACCTACATGACAATGTTGTCAAAATTATTCTAAAAAAGAACAGCTAGCTCAAAGCCGGATGTTTATACTCTATAATAATAAAATATTAATAATATTCTTCAAGTTAAAAATTTGCGGATACTATATTCGCAATTTTCGTTTTAATCCATTCATATTATAAAATTAATTTTCCATATACCTCTACATAAAATAAAGGCGATTCGAACGGTAAAATGGACGATTCCACCATGATACCCCTTGATCCAATGATTAGTCCCCAAGGAACGACCGATTATAAAGATTTTATCTCGAATAGGGAAGACGGGTCAACACCTTTAAATCAAGGAGGCGGCGACGCGAAAGGTGGTGAAGGTCAGGGCATGAGATTGAAGAAGGAAATGAACCTCTCCAACGGAGTGGGCCTCATAGTGGGCGTCATAATAGGCTCAGGTATATTTGTTTCACCCTCGGGCGTGGTTAAAGAGACGGGCTCGGCCGGCCTGGCCCTGGTGGTATGGACTTTGAGCGGTTTGTTTAGCATGGCGGGAGCCGTATGCTACGCCGAGCTTGGCACATCCATTCTCAAATCTGGGGGTGATTACGCCTACGCTCGTGAAGCCTTTGGTCCCCTCCCAGCCTTCCTCTACCTTTGGGTAGCCATCGTTGTTATCATGCCCACGGGTAACGCTATAACGGCGCTTACCTTCGCCAACAATATTCTTCAACCCGTGTTCGCTAGGAATTTGCCCATCAAGACTCTTCCCCCGGTTCGGGATTACACCTACAATTATACATCCATGACCGATGATGTCATAAGAAGATCCCTTATGGTCGGTCCGAACGGGGTGCCATTGGGTGGAGGCGATATAGATCCAGCTTCGTTGGTACCGGATAACGCGGTTCGACTAGTGGCTATAGCCTGTACACGTAAGTCTCACCTTTTTTATTCTTTAGTTTATATATATTTATTATATTTTTTAAAATGTTTGCGGTTAAGGAACAAAATTATATCAATTCAAGCTAAAAATAACACATGTTAAGGTTATAAATTAAAAATGCTACAAATTCAATTTTTTAAGCATCATTAAAAAAAACATGGCAGCTCATTTAAGTGTTCAAGAGACCTGCAGATTTCAAAATTTTAAGGCCTTCCCTGGGGTTGGTTTAAAAAAATATTTTTAGACCTGATCGGGTTTATCTTTTAAAAAAAATTTATGCCCCGGTTCATATAATCAGGCCGTAGTTTTTCGGAATGGGCATTAATCTGGGACAACATTGAATAGCATCTTTCTTTTACACTTTTGGTTTTAGGCTTTTTAAAAAAATATTGATATTCATTCTTAACAATTTTCTTCAATAAATTTCCTACTTACCTTTCTTTCAATTCATTATACACGTTAGACGTCGTCACCACAACGAAACTAGCTGGAGAATATTTAATCCCCTCCTCCCCATCCTCACCCATCAAATGTTTCTTGAATTTTCTCACGTATTTTTTATTTTTTTGCAGTTTGTTATGACAAAAATGTTTTTGTATTTCTTATGCCCTTTAACTTTCAGATAAAACAAAGATGATTAATTTATAAATAAGGGTAATTTCATTTACCCCTTTTTTTGTCATATATTTAAATTTGTTGTAAGATTAATTATAAATTCATAATCAATTTTTTTTTTAAATGAGAATGTCATTAAAAATTTGGTGATCATAATCAAATCACATATATTAATTTATTATTGATTGATTACCGAAAAGTATAACTGATTTTTTTTTCTTCTAAATTTAAAAAAAAAATTAATTGATACAATGCATTAACAACCTAATGTGTAAGAGAAAGCAGTTCCCCAATAATAAGGAAAGGGAAGTTGTGGGATAATTAAATTTATCCTAAAAAATTGGTCCTTGTTCGATTCATTTTCGGTCCAACAATTCAAATTTTTGAACCCTGAACTATGTCCAGATAATCAAGACAGTGTTTGTGTTATCGATTAATCACCCGATTTGAGCTGTAGAAGACCTTTTAACGTCTAGCGTTCAGTTTCCAGGTTTAAGCCTAAAACCGATATCAGTTCGCTCCTCCGTAGGGGCTGATATGTTTACTCTTGATTCCCCTTACTTTTAAAAGCGTAGGTTTTATTTCTATATAAAAGTTTATAAGGGGGCCTTCGGCTCCCCCACTTACCCTATGCAAGGGAATTGGAACCGTTCTTTAAACCAGGCTTCCCATTTTAAAGAGGAAAAATCTCAATCAAAAAAGAAAAAGTCCGATCAAAAAAGGGCCAATCAAATTGAGGAAAAGTGTTTAATCGAAAAAGAAAAGAAAAATTTTCGATCAAAGTCAAAGGTAAAGTCCAGCAAGAAGTTCAATCAAAAATATGAAAATTAAAAAAATTCTTTATTTTCTTTGTCATCTTTCTTCAAACTTCTATTTCGGTCAGTGGGAAAATTTTTTTTAAAAAAAATATGAAGGCTTGAAAATTCGTAAGAAAAATTTAAAGGGTTTGGGCAAGATTTTTTTTCTTAATTTTTTATCGGCCCGGACAACTCGCACATATTTTTTAACCGGTCTGGCCGGGTTTTGCTGATCTTTACTCACTAAAAAAACAATTTTTCAATAAAGTTTATCATCATTACCTTTTTAACAATTCATTCGCTTTTTGAAATATTTAAAATCTGAGAATAGTTTTTTTTTGGATTTTGCTTTACTACTTTTAAGTTTTTAATTATAGCAAAACAAAATGAAATCGATAATTCCTATCCTCCATCTTATAAAAAAAAAATTCAAAATTGACTCTAATTAAAAAAACATCTTTTATTTTAGAAATTTATATATTTTCTTTACCCCCCTTTTTTAATTTTACCCTATCTAAATTTTGCAACTCTTGGTATTATAATATACATCATCATATAAGTAAGTAAGATGTTAAAATTATTAAAAACATATTTTATTTTATTTTTTGAATTTTTTTTAAGATTTAATATTTGTATAAAAATATATTTTTTTAAAGGTCAAGTTGAATAATGTATTTTAATTTTTTTTTTAAAAAAAAGAAAGGGTTTTAAGCCGGGAATCTGTACCCGACAAAATTTTTGCCTTGTTCGAAACTGGTTCTGGTTCTAAAAATAAATTTTTTTAATTAGGGGTTCAGACCGGCCAGGTTCAGCTGTTCGGTTTAGGCCCGCTTATAAATAGAAATTAATAGTAAATTACGATTTTGTAGAATTAAGAGTAATACAGCAGTCATCTACTAGGAACCATTTAAAAAATCAAAAATGCAGCAGATACCGATATTGGCTGGGCCTGAGCTGATATCTAACTGATCCTTATCAGAAAAAAAAACGTACTCAAAATCGGAGCGTTTGTAATCTGGATTAAAATGGATCCTACTGCCAGATCGGGTTCCTAAATTTCGAAAAAGGTTCAGGTTCTATGATTCGACTCGGTTTCATGTACTGATTTTCCTATTCCAAAGACTCCTATTAAAAGCAATCAAAAAATTATTTTTAACTTAAATAATAAATAAACTAGGGCTGCCGATCCACATATTTTTCACCGATCCGATCCGATATTTTCGATATTGCTTCAAAACCGATCCTATACCGATCCGATATTTTTACTGATTTTTAATCGCCCCCGTTTAACCAAATGTAATTAAGAAATCAATATTTTTTATGCAAAAAATCGAATTATTAATTTTATTTTTTTATTTCTACAATTAAGACTATAGTTAAAATATATATATATTTAATAATATATCCATTTTATGATGGAATTATAAAATTGTAATATTTAATATATAAAATTATAATATATTAGATTTTTTCAATAAATATAAGAGCCTCTAGATTTTCTGGGAATAAGCTTCAACGATATGGAATATCTATATCTCCTGCCGTACTGAAGGCAGACTCAGATGATTCCACAAATAATGCATTTTGCAAAATTATCTTTGTCCTTTGTAAAATATTTCCATAATTCAGATACAATATTGGCGTTATTTAAAAAAAATTTTAAATAAATAAAACTTTGGATGTTCCTCTCTATTTTTATAAAAAAAAACTTTTAAAATACTTCTAAATCTATTTTAAAAAAGAAATAAAATTTAAAAAAATTATTTAGAAAAGTAAAATAAATATACATAACATAAAATAAAATAAAATAACAAAAAAAAGAAAAGAAAAGTAAAGTAAAAAGATCGGGTCGGTTTTTTACAGGTATCGGCCCGATCTAATATTTCCGGAAAAATCTAAATATCGGTACCGATCCGATAGATATTTAATATCAGCATGGCCCATTAAAAAAAAATTTTTTTGCTTCAGGGGGCTATTCAAATTTTTTAGGGGGCTCGAGCCCCTGCAATTTTCCCCAAACCATTTAAAATGGATGGCGCAAACATAATGTATATAACAATTTATTATATAAATTACTTGTGAGCGAAAATCCATTAACATTTAAAGCGTTTTAATTTATAATCAGTTACTTTCAAATTTGAGCTGCTATATATTTTTTAGAAAAAAACCTGAAGCCAAAAGTGATATTTTTCAGCTAAAAACTCGGTTTAGCCGACTAAAAATTAGTTTAAACGACGGCTAAAAATATACTAATTACCTGACTATTCTTGTGATTTTTATTAAAAATATTTGTTCACGAAAATTTAAAATGAGTTTGGCCTTGGTTTTTTACACTCTAATTAATTAAGTAATTGCATAAAAATTGTTTTTTTTTAAAAAAAAAAATGATACCATAAGTTCCTTTTTTTCTTAAAAGGTTAATATTTTTTTTTAATATTTTAAATATCAAATCCGCATGTTACATAAATTTCTAAATTATAAATTATAAAAACTGCATGAACCTTTTCTTATACAATTAAACGTTTTAAGAGGGATAGAATCAAAATGTGTAAGAGAGAAGTGTCGGTCTGAAGGTCTATTATTATTTTTTTGGTTGAAATTAGGAGATTATATAAAATGAAAGGAAGAAAAGAAGAAAGAAAAGAATTTTTTTTAAAAAATAAAATAAAAATGTAATATATTATTTTTTTCCCCTATCTTTACAACAAGTATTCTTGACCTTCTTAAATTGTTACAGCGTTAAATGGGCCACCAGGGTACAAGACTCTACCACAATAGCTAAGCTCTTGGCATTGGTCGTTATCATCATAACCGGATTCGTATTTTTGGGAAAAGGTTTAATTAATTCTTTTTAAAAATTTATTCATATATAATTTACATTATTACAAAATAAAATCGGCATTAATTGTTGCCCATTTTAAAATTAATTGATTTATTTAAGTGCGATAAAATATTTGCACATTTTTTTCCTGGAGGATTTTAAATTTTATTTCATTTTATGTTGCTTTTGTCGTTAGGTTACGTTAGCAACCTTTTGCCCTCCAATTCCTTTAGGGGAACGAACAAAAAACCCGGAAATATTGCCTTATCCTTTTATTCGGGTCTATTCTCATACGCCGGATGGTATGTGTTAACATTTCTTATCTACATATCTTTTGTATTATACTAGAACCTACCCGATCAGACTATTATTCCAAATATCCAAATCCGGTCCGAACTCATATTTTAGAATCCGAATCGATCCGAAACATTGCATTTAAGAAAAAAGAAAGAAATTTAGGAATTTTTAAAGAAGGCGAAAAAATTATAAGCGCGAGAGGGAAAACGTAAATTTATATTTTTTCGAAAAGGAAAAAAAATTGCCGAGATTCTAATCATTCCCAGCACGAATAAAAAAAATTTAGAATTATTAAAGTCTATCCTACTGATAGATCCAAATGGATGTTTATTTATTTAGTCAGTAAGTAATGACTAATTATCTATAAAATTAGTTATCAATCAAAGATGGAAAAGAATTGTAAATTAAGGTTAAAAGGGGGATTAGTTTCATACAATGCTATATATACAATGGGATAAAACTTAGATAAAGTTACTTACACTAAACCATAATTGATGCGAGCCTGAAAGCTCAACCCATTATTTAAAATATTAGGATTAAACGGATGTGTAGCATAAGCTTATAGTAGGAAAGAAAAATTAAATAGTGTAGGTAGAATGCCCCCTACGGTCTCACAAATTTTAGGCTTGACCGATGCAGTCAGCTCTTGCTCCGAGCCCGCGTATACCACCAAGTAAAGATTAATAAAAGAAAGAAGGAAAGAAGAAAAAAAATAGATTTAAAATATAAATGAAGAAATAATGAAAATAAAATGGAATCAATAGAAATATGAATTAAGAGGTATGAATCTTAAAGGGGGGGGGGGAAGTGAATATAAATATTACGTAGCTCATATGAAACTTTCACAATCATCGATTTGTTATTATCATTTTTAATTACTGACATATTTGGTAATAAAAATCAAATAATCGAAAAATCTCGAATAAATTTTCCCTTTTCATTTTCAAGGGTTACGTTGTTTTATTAACACATCGTTTCATTCTACCTTATTTCAATACCTTATCTCTATAATTTTATTTTTTAACTTATTTGATTACTTTTTCTCAAATATTTTCTTATTTATATATAGAAGATAACAAAAAAGAAAGAATTACACTATACATTTTTCCCGCTTTTTTTAAAATATATCGAAAATTTTAGGTTTATATAGATATCCTTTCTTTCTTTTTCTTTCTTTCAAAAGAAATCTTTCTATTATTTCCCCCATTTTAGCGATTTTTTTAAAAATTCAATTTTAAATAAAAGTGTGTTTACCTAGCATCTATTAATATTATTATAAATATTACTTTAAAAAAATTTCTTATAAGAAAAATTAAATGGCGATTTAGAATGGGAACTTTCTGAAATACGTAGAGTATAAATTCTATACCACGCTAAAATATGGTTCCCGCAAAATCAGATCCTTCAAAATTAAAACACGCGCCAACATATTTAATTTAAGTTTTAACAATTTTCTAAAAAAAATCAGGTTAATGAAGCAATTAATTTGCTTGAACCCTTCTCTTACAACATAATTCTTTTTAGATAAATTAAAGATGAAAAAGTGAAACCAATGGGCCCTTTTTTATTGGGCTCCCGGACTGACCGTGGTTTATTTAAAAGCAAGCCCAATTTGAATGAATGGGAAACAAATTTTGTTTTTGATCCAGTGTGTGTGTGTGGGGGGGGGGGGGGTATCATATCTTCATTTTTTGATCAAAATATCCTCTTATTACCAAATAGTTCTTCGCTGACTGTAGACGTAGTTAGAGCAAAATATAATAATAAAAACGTGAGATAAAAATTTCTTTCTCTTTCAATTGGCTTTTACTGCCAAATGTCGAAATCCTAGTGGAAAGATAGGATTGATAACCATTCACCCTTCTCACACGCAAATATTCATTTCTTTGCAAACCGTTTCTTTTTATATGGGTGGTAGGGGCCTTGAAATTTGGATATTTGTAACCCTACCCTTTGCCCACTTAAATTTAAACAGACTCTTATTCAATTATATACTTTTTTAAAATTGGTGAAATTTCCATTTTTTTAAACTAATTATTTTCTCCGTAAAATTAGGGTATAAATATATATTATTATTCTTATTGAAGATTATAAATATATAGTAATCTGATTCAACTCTCATCAAAATAAAGGTAAATTTCTGATTTACACCTCATAAGAATAGGCTGATTTCTGAATTATTTATCATTAAATAAAGTGGAAATTTCTGATTCGCCGTCATTTTTGACTGGCTATCAGCCAATAATACATAATCTCCATAATGTATATATGATCGATCATTTTTCTATCCTAATTTTAATACAATTATTATCTCTTGTCACACTTTAACCAAAATTTTTAGTTTGTTTTTGATTTTTACGCCTTTAAGAAAACATATTTATTTTATTTATCTTTTTTAAAAAAACAATCCTTTTAATTTCATAATTAACTTTCGTTTTTTCTAGTGACATAATTTAACTCGAAAAAATATAAGTTTTTTTTAAAAATTTCACATCATTTTATATTAAATTATTTTATTAGCAATTAATTTTAAATTGAAATTGTCATATTTTCTTTTTGAAAATGACATAATGATATTTTTTTTAAAATATAATTTAAAATAATAAAATGGATAAATTTCAAATTTATTTTATAATTTGATTTTATTATATATTTTTTTAAAATAAATATTGTTTTAAGTGGGGAAAAAAATTATTTTTTTTTCAAGAGAAGCGAAACGAGAAGTGACATTGAATTACAAATATAATATTAATTATATAATAGTATAGATAATTTCGAGATAAAAAGGAAGGAAAGAATGATAGAGATAGATAGAAAGAATTATTTTATATTAAAATATGTAATCATTATTTATTAAGGAACTATCTGAATTTCGTAACGGAGGAACTCAAAAATCCATACAAGTTTTATCAAACAATATTATAATTTTTTTTTATAATAGAAAATATAATATTTTATCTTCTTTAAATAAAAAAAAAATCGGTTAAATAATCCTGGAATAAGCGAACCCGTTACTTATTATATATTTGGTAAGTAGTGGCTATATCTATACTATATATTACTAGAAAAAAATTTCTCTTCTTCGACGTCATTGTTATATTACAAAAAATGGATTAATAGCTATTCGCTTATTATACGTTCGATTATTATATTATTAAAATGGTGGTTCGGAATATTAAACTAGCAATAATAGTCTCTCATATTGAAATGATTACGCAACCGCCATCTTTAATAACCATTGAAATTCATGTGATCGTTTCGATTGGATCTTATCGAAGATTAATTTATAGGGTTATTAATGATTTATTTCTCCTACCAACTTATTACTTTTTTTCAGAGCGTGTTTTGGAAGGTATAAATGATTGACGTCCAACATTAAAAGATAAATAAATAATAATTAAGTCAAGCTATGTCTTCGAAAAATTTAGAAATTTATCCTGTGAGGGCACATTAATCCTAATAAAACAAAATTCCCACACCCCCCCCCCTTCCTACACCCGCAACAATTTTATAGCTATATAGATGTATGAATACATTGTTTTGCGAAATTATTATAACAAACTATTGATGCAAAATCGCTCCATTTTAGCCTATTTTTAAAAATGGCTAATTCAATATTGTAGCGAGAAAAATATTACCTAAGTCTCGAGATGCTAATAAATCTCTGTCATCTATGAGGAAAATCTTCAGGATTGCGTAATATTTTTCTGGATAAAATACTGAGTTAACTTTTTTTTAAATTCGGTTAAAATGTAAAGATTTTACATCACCATAAACACCCAGCCTATAAACATTTCTAAGCTTTAGTTATATATTTTTTTTTAAATATTTGGATTCTATGATAGATTTTGTCTGGTCTAGATGGGAATCAAAAAATAATTTTCGACCTTTTACATTATATTTCTTTTCTTTATAAAAATCACATTCTATTGATCTTAAAAAAAGAGGAAATAGCGTGCTAGAGCGCAGCCTTAAAATTTTTATACCTTTTAAATTTTCATTATTTTTCAATTGTTTTTTTTAGAAACCTGCCTCGCTCCATATACATATCATTGCCATTGGTCACCATAGTTTACGTGCTGGCGAATGTTGCTTATTTCTCCGTCATGACCCCCTTCGAAATAGAAACTTCTAAAGCCGTGGCTGTTGTAAGCATAAATTCGCTTTATTTATTGATCATTCTACTCGTCTCGATGTAATATAACAAGAATGAGTAGGGAAAAACGTACTAGAACCCCCCCCCTCCTCGAAATATATATTCCCTCCAAAAAAATCGATAAAACTTTATAAATAGTATGCGCATTATTTATTACCTAGAGCTCTACAAATTCAATTTTTATCGGCCCATACCTAAGCCTAAAATATTTGTATATTTTTGAGCCTATCCTTTTTTATGTTATTAAAGCCCGATCCGATTCTGTTATAAAATGTTTAGGGTGGGGCTTTGGACCGAATTAAAGTGCTCTACTTCATCCATCATTAGAAAATTTAAAAAAATGAATACTTAATAATATCCCATCAAAAATTGTCATATGGGATAATTTTTCTTTTATTAATTATAGCTAAATTCATAATAAACAAGCCAAAAAGAATAAGACAAAAAAGCCTTTAATTTTCTGATGATCATGACATCAGTTGTATAATCAAAAATAAAAATAAAATGAGAAATAGTTTTTAATTTATCGTGAATGCTTTTTGATATGATCTATTGTAGACTTTATAATGATTTTCTTATTGGTTTAAGAAGAAGGAACTTTTGAATTTCCTCTTTTCACATGATATTATTTAAGGACTGTAGATTCGCTTTTTGTGCCATTGGCTTGTACTTAAGTCTATCCATCCGATTGTACTGCATGAGATTAAGGATAATGTTATATATGAAGCAAGTGAATGTGAATTTAACAGATTCCAATCAAAAGCACCCCAATTTAAACAAATATTTAAATGGTAAGTAAGAAAATAAAATTAATGTATAAAATAATAAACAAAGCTTTAATTACTAATTAGAAAACATAATAAGATTTAATTTGAGATTAGTAAATGAGATTTATTTTTTCATTTCATTTATCTGAACCCCGAGTTCGTGCTCAGGGCAGGCCTGAGCAGATAATTTGGTCGTAAATTTTACGACCAAGCAAATTAACAACACTACATGATGTCGGTGAATAGCTTCATACCAAACTCATTTAAACTTATATATTTTTTTTAAAAGGAATCTACCTATGTTAAATTTTATTAAAATACGTTTTTAGTAGAGATCAGCGAAATCCAAATTTTTAAGTCCAAGCCCCCCCCCCCCCCACCAAGGTCCGATGGCAAAATTATTTTTCAAAAAAAGCATATAAGGGAAGAAATCGTAAATAAAATCTTTATTTTAAATTCATTTTATAATCATCATAGAATTGGAAAAAATATAACATTAATTATTTTTCAGGCCACGTGTTGGATCAGACCTATATTATCTGTTGATGATGTTACCACCGGATGTCTGGTTAACGGGCCTGCCCAGTATGACAATTTTTTAATGTGGAACTATTTTATTTCTACCCTGCATTGTGTAGCAATGGACTATGTTTTAAGTCTACGGATTTATACAATTATATTTTTAACATATATAATTTTTTGGTTTCGCTTATAAAATACCGAATTTTGCCGCCAACATTTTTTAACCGTTTATTAAGTGGTGACTATTGGAATAAAAAGAGTTGCTAAGATTTTTGTATTTATTGATTTTTTCTGTTTCTGGGTGGTTTAGCTGGTTAATTTTAAGGGGAATGAATAGGTCAATGTGTAGTCCCTATAAATGCTGTGCCGAGGGTCTAAAATATGGTTGTCATACCATCAAATCTTACTACATAAGATAAATGTGGGATCAAGATGGTTCGGAATGTTAGCGATTGTTAAACCTCGATTTATTGCATGGTTTGTTGCTGTGTGGCGCTGGGTCGCCCTTGACTGTACATACAATTGTTGAGGCCGTGCCTACCCTTTGAATCAACTGGTGATTTGCATTTGATATAAGCATGTGGCTTTACATGTCACAACCTAGACTTAAAGCAATGGCAACTCTAGATTGTTTGTTTGATAAGAGATTACCAAGTTTGCGACTAGGGAGTGATTCTAACCATTCATGGCTACCAAGTCTGTCAGCTGATTATGGGAGTTTCAATATAATTTTTTTTCAGTAGGAGTTTTTTATTCATCCCATTTTTCCAGAAAGAAAAGAAAACAATTTTGAAAAAAATAGGAAGCCATACTATTTTTTTCCTATTAAGTAGAGCAGATGTTGATTTTTTAAATATTATTTACATATTTTTTTAAAAAACGTTTATAAAAGACCTTCGGGGAAAAAACGTTGGGCAAAGGTGCTTGGATAATGCCCATATTTGTAGCCGCGTCCACGTTTGGCGGACTTAATGGGGGAATATTCGCTTCTTCCAGGTATAATTAAAAATTATATTATAATATATTAGAGATGGAACCGGTCTATGAAAAGTGTTTGAAAATATTTTTCAGCCCGACACTCGAATTTCTTTTTTTGGCCCAGTCCGTACTTATCATTTTTTTTGTGAAGGAAAAAAAAAATCATAAAAATTTACATTATTAAAATATTTTTAAAAAAATCCTATATTTTTTGAATTTTAAAGCCTTTTTGAAAAATGTCTGTTGGTTTTTTTTGTATTATTCAAAAAACATTGTCTTATTCTTCATCACAAGGTGGAGGGGGGGTATAGCTAAGTCCCATATTTAAAAGCGCTCATTATGAAATCAAATGAAATACCTAAACGATATATTTTGTAACCCGCATAATAGGAGTGATTTTGGTTGTTAGAAATGAGCGATTTATAAAATTATTCAACCTGACTTGGCCTGGCCAATCAAAGAAAGATATGTTTAAAATAAATAAATTTATAACTTTCGTCATAAGTAATGGAATCCGGTCCGGTAAGCGGGCGGAGCACTGGCTTTGGGTTACCAAACTCAAACAATTTTAGTGGCTACAAAATTTTGGTTCTTGCACATTAATTTTGATTTCCCCTTTTTGTAAATACTAATTTTGATTTGTATTTTCTATTTTATCTTGGTAAAATTAAAATTTCTATTTTTCTTAGGGATTAAGTAAATTAAAATATTTTTTTTATTTAAGGGCCTTCAAATTTATTAAAGTCTTCAGCGGTGAAATCTCGTTCCTACCCGGTCCATATTTTAAAAAGGTTTTATTGGCTAAAATAATTTTTTTTTCTATCGGGCATGATTTTTAACCCGACACCGGTTTTACGAGCTCGCAGATATTTATGGTCGAGAAAGTAAAGTAAGAGGGAAAAAAATAAATAAGTAGTGTGATATATATATAATATTATCAAATAGTATATAAATCAAATTTATATAACGTAAACAAGATTATTTTTCGTGGGCGCGAGGGAGGGACACTTGCCCGGTTTTTTAGCCATGATTAGTATGAACAAATTCAGTCCTACACCTTCACTCATATTAACGGTAAATATTTTAAACATAATAATATTGTATATTACACTTATTAAAATAATTGTTCATTTGTTTATGCATATGACAGTTACTCCTAAAATTTTTATATCATGGGCTTTAGGAAAATGGGCAGACTTTTATCTTCTTGGCTTTAGAGGCCACGTATGATATTCCAGAGTCCTGCATGAACCTAAACTTAACTGTCGGATAACTTTTCATTGATTTTTCTTTAAAAATTGCATAAATTGGGGGGGGGGGGTGAGTTATGTATTGTTTTGAAACCCTCAAAGATTACCACATTTTATGATGGTCTACACCTCTATAATGGTTACTCCTAAGTTTATTTATTGTAATTAATAACGTATTAAGCAGGGACCCCGAAACCGATACGAAAATTGAAATTAAAGTGTAAAATCAATCAACCTTTTTTAAAAAATATTTCAATTATTATTTACTATTTTTTTTAACGAATATATAAATTGTTCAGGGTATCCTATCGTCGGTCATGTGCCTTTCGACGAACATCTTAGCCTTGATCAATTATGCTGGCTTTGTCGAATCATCTTTCATCGCGATCTCCATCTCTGCTTTACTGTATTTGAGATGGAAACGACCCGATATGTACAGACCTATCACGGTATAACTGATAAATTATATAAATGATGTTTAGAAAAACAAAATTTTAATAGAAAATAAAGAAAAATTTATTTACCTCATATAACATTTAAATGGGGATAAGTAATTTCTAAATCTATCTCAGAATTTGACTGGACAAATTATATAGATTAAATTCGAAGACCATAATCTATAGTTAAGTTTAAATAAATTTTATTATTTTGTTTTTGGGAGTGTGTAAAGTATTATCAGAATGTAAGAGAAATATCAATTCTGTTAAATATTTTTTTTACTAAAATAAAATTAATGAAGAAAACCCCAAGTTCGTTTCTTGAAGATAGAAAAATGATTTTTGAATAACTTTTATTTTAGCAGAAAAATTTGTGATATTATATCGATTGTTATAATAAAATTCGGTGTTAAAAATAACTCGATTATTTCCGAAAATAATTATCGTATTTATCCCTCTTCAATCCAACATGACATATGCCACTTCCTGTATTTATGTTATTTTTGGAAATCTTCCTTACACCCGCGAACTGAATAGGTCATATATTGCACGGAAAATTTGCTTCATTCAGTTTTCTGTACACACGCTAGACGTATCGTTTTGAATTTTGAATCGCCTTTTGTATAAAAGGAAATAAAATTTCAATTAACATTATTTTGTGATAGACTTCACAGCAGCATCCGTGCTACATGCTGTGCGTATTATATAACGAGTCAAACCCTTTTGAAAGTTATTTAGTACTAATAAAATATGCAAAATTTAAAATGGTAGCCCAAAAAATGATCGAATTGGCATATTATAATTATTATGATAATAATAATAGTACAAGTATTTAATATTATTTTAAAATTTTAGGTACCACTCATCTTACCAATATTTTTCTTAGCTATATGCATTTTCCTCCTTTTACTACCACTCTACACTTCTCCTGGAGATTGCGGTATAGGCTTAGGCATAACCATGCTAGGAATTCCTATTTACTACCTGGCCGTTGTTTGGAAGAGCAAACCTAGATGTGTATCAGTTATTATAAGTAATTTATTCATTCCTCACATTATTAAATTAATATATGTTATAAGAATTTCGCCTTATGATAATTAATAGGTTGCATTATGATCTTGTGCATGCCATGGTTGTTTACGAATGTATTCTAGTAAACCCTACCTGGAGAAGGGGAGATAAATATAAAGATACAATGAGGCAAAGTTTTTAATATTAATATCTTTTAATTAAATAAGGGAGGAACATTTTTTAATGAGCAATTCCAACCATGATTTAATCTCATAAAAGATTTTATAAAATCGATTATCTGTTTAATCGTTTTGCAATATGGTTATTTTGCACTTCACATTGCCTATTCAAATATTAAACTTCTCAATTTATATTAGTTTCTATTATCCGCTTTAAAAAAAGTTTCAAATATTGTAGTCATTTTTTATCCAAGGCAGCACACATCATATTAAGGACTATCGCATGATTTATATTTTCAGTATTTTGTTTTGGAGAATCTGAAGAGATGATTGATTAAATACATGTAAAGTAAAGCATCCTTTTTCGGTATAATCTTTAGAAGAAATAAAAACATTTTATAAATAAACTGAATATTATTTATAAAAAAAATAAAATTAGGGCAAATAACTTACTTCGTGCAAAAGATCTTCATGTGCCTGCCACAAAAAGATGATTAATCACTTTTCTTCTTCCCAAAAAAAACTTATTGTATAAATTGTATTTTTTTAAAAAAAAATTGTAGAATAAACTTTCACATTTTAAGAATACTTTAAAATTCCCGGTTTGTTACAAAATTATTTTTTATGGTAAAAATCCACAGCTGATATACCTTTCGTAAACGATAACGATTTAATGTAACTGTCAAAAAACTTTGGATGATTGTCATTTAATTCGCTATTGCCTATTATAAGTAACAGCTGTGGATACAGCCTCATTTTCTTATTCTGTCTAATAAACCCATAAAATTATTTTTTTTAAATATATGACTTAATTTTTAGTTTATAATATTTTAAAAAAAATAATGGAATTTAGTCTGATATTAAAATGAAATTATATGTCATATTATTTTTACTAAATATATATTGATATTTTACAACATTTGAATGTGTTTTTCCCGATTTTATAAAAACAAAAATTATTTTTTTGGTAAATTTATTTTAAAAATACATATAATTGTTTTGTGTTGAAACTGGAAATTATGGCAAATTTTTAAAAGAAACGAAAAATTTTAGGAATTTTAAAACGAGAATAAAATTAAAATAAATGCATATAAATTTACATAAGGCTGAGCTCAAAACATTAATAAAAGAGGGTTAATTCCAAAAACACTAGATAAGTTTTTTTTAAAAATAAATAATATGATCAGAACTTTATCATTAGGGTTCCCTTAAAGTTTTAAAACATTTGAAACAGGTTTTGGGGCGCAACCTAAAGGATTTGATTTATTTAAAATCAGGAATTCATCTTTTTTTAATGACCATCAGGTTCAGTCCAGGTAAAAAATAATTTTTAAATATGGATCTAATTTAGCAAAAACGTTGTTGGGGTGGGGGGGGGGGGATTTTTATATTTTTCAGTTACTAGGGCTCAATGGTCTCTCAAAAACTAAATCTGTTTAAAACTTGAGATTTTTATAAAAAAAATTAAAGGCCCTTTTTCACGCCTTATATAAAATGTTTATTAGCACGAAGTTAATGATCAAACAATGTGATATAAAAATTTGATGCAAGTATATTGTGTAAAAGCCTTAAATTTATGACATTGATTGCATATTAATAGTTCTGCAAAGTAAGGTCGTTTACTTATGACGCTACTTTTTTTAAGGAAAAGGAAAGCCATTCTTTACTTATTTCAAAGGTAACAAGTAACACGTTTCTTTGCAACCCTCAAAACCTCTGCGCCAGCAGCGAAAACTGTGTTGAACACTAAGCGATCTTGTATATGTGATCAAAATTTGTTAAAATTAAATAATAAATTATTAGAAAGAGATCTTATCTTATAATATGTTATTTATGTATAATTCTATTTTTTTTAGCTATGGACAAAAAAAATATAAATAAATTAAAAATATAAAATTTAGTGTTTAATGAGTAACCCTTTACTATTAAAATATCGAAAAACTCGTTTCTTTTTTCAAACTTAACGGGTAACATGTTCCTTTTTTGAAGTAACGTTTATATTACTACATTCTAATAATTATTATAGGTGGCATTTATTATTGAAAGAAATTCAGGTGGCCTTTACTCTCATTTTTATATTAAAAATCTATGGGCCTAAAAATAATGTACTTTATGTTTTAAACGCCATGGGTTGGAAGGAACAAATTTAACCGGTGATTAATACTGTTACGATTATTATATTAGGGTAAATCTATAAAAAAAATACAAATTACATATTCATACTATTAATAAAATGGGAATTAATTGTTCAGTAATCTAAAATGATTGTTATTGTTTGAAAATCCTTGCATAAAAAGAGATTTATCATAACGATTCACGAACTCTTTAATTTATTCAAAATTTTTGTTATTCATCGAAAGATAATCGTTTCTTTCTTGCCCTGCATAAAATATAAACAATTGGTTATAAAATCATACTTTCTACATTTTTTCTTGCTATAGATAACAGATCTGCAGGGCCCGGTCCATTAAGATTTTTCGGCATACTTGGCCGATCCGTTATTTATATAGTCCGGCCCACCCAAGTTGAATTTTTTTTTACCAATTTCATCTCCCGGCCTATTAAAATTTTATCCGGCTATCACATTTTAATGTCTATCTAATTTCCTCAATCTCTCTTTCTGTAACTAACAACCGTTTTAAAAATCAATTAGAAATTAAGATTTCGATTCACGGCCTGGACCATTAAAATTTTAACAGAGTTGCAAAGTCTGCCCAATTTTTTATGTACAATTAACCCGGATCATTAAATTTTTGCCCAACACAGTTTATTTTAAAAATTTGAGTGGCCTGCAGGCCACGCTTTTGAACGGGAATGGCTTTACTATGCATTTAAAAAATATGGTAATTAGTGAAACAAAACTAAACCAATCTTTTGGCTAACATTAATTTACTCAAAATAAAGAAGACTAAGCTTTCCTAATTTGAATATTAAATATATTAATTGAGGGTAAAATTATAAAATCTAGAGAGCCATAGATCATGGTTAAGATAAAAGTTTAGAGAGATTACTTATAATTAAGTTGGTTAAATTGAAAGATATGTAAAGCGTCTACATGGAAGAAAATTTATTGGAGATACCCCCTTTCCCCAACTAATATATATCCTCTTAAGAAATTATTCGAAGGAGATATTCCCATTTATTATTTACTTTATCATTATTTTCATATATTTATTATTAATATCCTAAATTTTTAATGTTCTACTACAAACTATCAAAAAATTGTGAATATGAAAAAATTATTTTTAGAATATATAAGGATGAATGCATTGTGTGGCATGAATTCTAATTTATTAGTCTACTCCCTTTTAACATTAAAAAATATTATATAAAATTATAAATTTTTTTTAAATTATTCAATGACCAGCGTCTACATGGCAGAAAATTTGATGGAGGCAAACCCCTCCAAAATCAACCCATACCCACCTAAAAAAAATCCTGCGGCCTTCGGCCGCAAAATTTACAGACCTACGATGTTATAGTGATTTTATTTAAAAAATCTTATCTGCCACCATTTATAACCTTACAACATAATTCTATTTACAATCTTTCAAGCCTATTTAGGGAAAAAATTTAAAATTTGTAAGTGATAATGAACTTTTATTTAAATAATGCAATCTTTTCATAATTTGGTATTCACTTTATTTTCATAAAATATATATAAGTGAATTAAATGAGATAACATATTAATATTTCTATGAAAAAGATCTAAAATATTGTAAAAAATATAAGACGAATAAATTTAAAGAGGTATATTTAGCTTGATTCCACATAATTAAAAACATGTATTATAAATAGAGCTATTATATAAAATATTAGAATAAAATGAATTATAGTATATTTTGCATTGAAATTATAAAATGTTAAATTAAATATACATTATTTAAAAGCCTATATATTCGCTGTGAAAAAGATACATTAATTATTTTATTTATAATTTGGATAACCTTATTGATGTTAAAGCAAATTGTGTTATAATATCATCAATTGTAAATTTTTCAAAAACATCAATTTCGCTGGATATTAACAGTAAATTTTCCAAAAATGGGTCCGAAATTTTATTCCGCATTCGAGTTTTGTTAATTTTTACTTTACTCATGGCTCTTTCGGCTGAACAGGAAGTTGTAGGAAGGGTTAATAAATATTTATATAATAAATTTAAATTTGAATAAGAATTTAATTGATTTAAAAGTCGGTATGGTAATATAAAAGAAAATTTTATCCATTTTTTTATTTTGGTCATGATTTCGCTGTTGATATTTTCTTTGGTAATTTGATCGTTTGCAATACCTTTAATTATATACAATTACAAATAAAATATCAATAAATTACTTTCATCAATATATAACGAGTCATTCTTTTTAACTTTTAAAAGATCTTCACAAAAAATGATTGATTGAGACTCCAAATATAAAGAGCGAAAATCATTATATTCATCAACAATGTTTTGGACATCCAATTGATAAGTATTACAAATTTCGGATATTTGCCATCCTTCTATTTTTTCATTATCCATAATTCCAGCGGGAGTAAAAATGGATATCTGTGATAAAAAATTTAAACAATCATAATTAAATCGATCATTTAGGTGATTAATTATTGCATTTAGAACAGGGAAAAATATTTCCGTTCTATATCTATAATAATAAATAATAATTTAAATTTTTTTAATTTATTCAACTTGTTTTTTTTTGTTCAACATAATTATTGAATTCTGTTTGATCCAATTTGAATATTGATTTCATATTATACAAATCAGTTATTACATTATTCTTTTTCAAACAACTATTAGATAAGGAATGTAATTTTAAAAATATATTGTCTCCATTAGCTATATTTTAAAATTATTTATAGAAATAGTAACTAATATTAACCTTTTAGTTTTTGTAATTTATTTTTTGTATGTTGTATTAATTTGGTTACCAAAGCCAAATCATTACCAACTGCCTGCATTTCAATACAAGCCTCATGTGTACATTTCAATATTTCTTTCAAAATAAAAAGACTTAATATAAAATTTTCATCTTTAATTCTTGATAATAACCCATCGGCAATGGAAGAGGTGCTTGGGTCATTAGAATCTTTTAATTCAACTAATGATGCTAAAATATGTTCATAAACATCTAAAAAGATTTCTACAGATTTGTAGGATGATGACCAATTTCTGAAAATATATAAGTTTCAAGTTTCATTAAAAATATTTTATTTACCTTGTTGTGTTTTTAATTCTTTTAAGAGATTTCTTGGACTTTCTCATTTGATATTTAACAAACACACCTTGACGTCTAACTCCATTCATAAAATTATATAACTCATCTAATATTCCCATTGCCTTTTTCATTTCAATTTTGCATCCACAAACATGAGCAACTACTAAATTTAGCCGATGTGCATGGCACCAAATATAGATGGCTTTTGGAGCCTCTTTCAATATTAAAGCCTGCATTCCTTTGTATACTCCTCTCATATTCCCTGTCCAACCAATTCAAGAGGAAGACCAAGATCATTAAACTTAGAAAAAACATGTTTCTTTATATTTTCCCCAGTGGTTTCTGATGTTGTAAAAACATGTATGATCCTTTCTACAGGATGTGGATGCAGATCATCTTCTATATACCGTACAAGCAAAGCTATGCATTCTTTTTTAGACACATCATATGTTCCATCTAATATGATGCTATAGGCACGATTCTCTTTAATTGTTTGAATATTTGTTATTTTTATCTTAATAATTTCAGTTATTTTTTTCACGTGGCCATATGACAGTAAATTTATATAAGGTCTCGAAATTTTATCTGATTTTTTTCTCCGCAATTTTTCGTTGTTATCCATGTATGCACGTAAAGTTGGAACCGTTTTTGCCATTAATTTTATGAGACACATAAAATTACCTTCATTCGAATTAGAACCCCAAAAGGCTATATTACATTTTATAAGGTACATAATGGCATTGATAATATTATGAACTATATTACGATTTTCCATGATTATATCAAGCTTATTTGATAGCAAATGATCTTGAATGCGTTTATTTGCAAGCCAAGTCATGTTTGCATATTCACAATCTTTATGAAAAGAAGATGCTTCGTGTCTCTCTAAGTCACGCTTTATGTTTTTCCAATTATTTACCCCATGTTGAGTCCAAAAAATATTGGACTTAGGGCCACCAAACATAATACAATATAGACAAAAGACTTTGTCTAAAGTAGTGCTATAAGATAGCCAATTTCTGGGGTTGAGGGAACCATCTATATTAACCTTTCTATAATAGGTTATATTCATGCTCCTATTTAAAAAGTAAAAAAAAATATATTGGTATAGAAATAATGGATGGGTAAAAATTAATGAAAATAAATATTATTTAAAACCTCTTGTTAGTAACAGGATATTGAAATTTATTTGTACATGGCTGACAAGGGCCTACAGCAATTATGAAATTTATCAAAATATTTGTCATCCTAAATAATATAAAGTGAAAAGGGTCATTTGGTTCCTTTTTTTTGTATAGCTGAATAAGACTTGGACTTTGAATATCCTCATAATTTATTCCCTTCAAAAGTCATTATATAAATTTTATTTAAATATAATGCCTCATGCAAAGTAAGTGCCTCACTAGAACCGGGGATTGGATGAGGAGATAATACAATTTGTGAATCTTCAATATTGGAGATTTGCTATAAATAAAGAGTATAATTTGTTTACTTATGAAAATCTATTTTTAATATAATTTTAGCCAAATGGTCATTTTATTCTTAGCTACATTATAATTAAGTTAATCAATAAATGTTGGAAATATTTAAATGTCCTAATTTATTTTCTTCAAAAGTTATCATATAATTCGTATTTAAATTAAATACCTCATCATGCAAAGTAAGCGCCTCACTGGAACTGGGGATTGGATGAGAAGATAATACAATTTGTGAATCTTCAATATTGGAGATTTGCTATAAAGAGTATAATTTGTTTACTTATGAAAAACTATATTTTTAATAAAATTTTAGTCAAATGGTCATTTTATTCTTAACTACATTATAATTAAGTTTTTAATAAAGGTTGGAAATATTTAATTAACCTCATAATCATAATTTATTTCTTTCAAAAGTTATCATATAATTCGTATTTAAATTAAATACCTCATCATACAAAGTAAACACCTCACTGGAACTGGGGATTGGATGAGGAGATAATACAATTTGTGAATCTTCAATAACTGAGATTTTCTATAAATAAAGAGGAGTTTAATTTCTTTCCTTATGATAACTATATTTTTAATAAATTTTTAGGCAAATGATAATTTTTTTTAACTACATTATAATTAAGTTTTTAATAAATGTTTTAATTCTACATGAATACATGATTGAGAAAACAGGTATTAAAAATATTATGAAGTCCAACATAAAGTTATCAGGTTACAATGGAAAGATGATACAAGTAATAGGTAAAGCACAAGTGAATGTAGAATACAAAGGGAATTCACATATTTTGAACGCAATAATCATAAACATCAATATGACTATGTAAAAACATTTTTAAAATATACTTGAAAGTAGATGCAGATTAATATAAAACTGCGATCACATGAAGAAATCATAAAACAATATTATAATGACTATAAAAATAAAAACAATATTAAGTATAAATAAAATTGTGAAATTCATGATGAAAGTATATTATCTAAAGAAATTCTAATAGCTAAATAAAACAATGATAATAAACATACCTAATATAACAAATAATGTAAATAAAGGGGATGAAACTCACACAGATAACATTTTGAAAATAGTTGATTCCAAATCATATTTTATAAGATTTATATTTTAAAAAAGTAAAAGAATTTGAAATCTTAATTCAATTAAAGATGAAAAGATTTAAATTTAAAAATTCCTAAAAATTAACATTACCTTATTTTACTACATTATATTAACTTAATAAGTTTTTTTAATACTTTGGTTTTAAATTATTATTATTAACTTATTAAACATATTGTTAAATTGAACTTTATAAAGTATATATAGAT
Organism: Gordionus sp. m RMFG-2023; assembly: GCF_954871325.1. Classification (NCBI taxonomy): domain Eukaryota; kingdom Metazoa; phylum Nematomorpha; class Gordioida; order Chordodea; family Parachordodidae; genus Gordionus; species Gordionus sp. m RMFG-2023. The sequence goes on along the minus strand of NC_088776.1, from coordinate 56,429,359 downwards.
ATAAAAATAGTGTGATAAACAGTTAAAAAACATTAAATAATAATATATATAATTTATTTTCTCTATACCCTGACTACTTTAATATTAATATTATTCTGGTAAAATTTTAAATCAGTTTCTATTAATTCACAAATTTATAGTTACAATAATAAATAAAAATATTACTCTTTGGAAGTAAGATGTTATTGTCTTTTTTTGCAACTGGGTTTCAACTCCATTTGTGATATTATATGGAATATCATAATTTAAAGATACCCAATTATTATTATCTCTTTTGATGGCTACCTTTGTAAATTTCATATCAGCTGGCTTGACATGAGGATGTTTATGTTTATAATGTTCATGTATCTTGTCACTTCTTATTTTAGAAGTTTTGCAATTTTTAATATTGCACTTAACTTTAAATATGGTTTTGTTACTTGGCATCTAGAAAGAAATAATTATTATAATATAATTTTTTACATATTATGTTTTTTATTATTCTTTGCTTGCTGATATATGTTTTTATGCATGACTCAAAAAATTACCTAAAATTTATCCTGCTAAAATCTATAAATTTATTAAAAAACATAATATAAATATATTAACCTCTAAGAAAAGTACCAAATAGGAAATGTGTAAATATTAACTTGATAAAATGCTAAATGAAAATCGTTGACAAAGAAAATTTATATTATTTATTAATTGACAAATATCTTTACTTTAATTGACATTTTTCAGAAAATCAAACGATAACCATCATAATCGTATCAATTAATGGATTAAAAAAAGATTATAATTCAAATCAAAAATTACCCACCAAAAATCAATACCTACCCCCAAAAAAATAATGCCTACCCCCAAAAAATTAATATCAACCCCTTAAAATCGATACCTACCCCCAAAAATGCTAATATATTTTGGAGGCATTTGTCTCCTACCCCCCCCCCCCGGCCATGTAGACGCTGTCAATGACTATGGTTATATTGCAAACAATATATAGATTTGGTCGATTTTTATCTATATATGTATTATTAAATAGATTTAAAATAAAGGTATTATTAATTATTACAGATATATATTTTACCTTATTTCATCTAAAAATTTAATTCGTAAACCTCAATTAATTTAGCCTACTCCACTTAGTACCCTTAACCCATTTTAGGAAAATTTGGAAAACTCTCGCTCCCAAAACTCGTTAGACGCAGGATATGGGTCAGGGTTAATTTATAAAATGTTTAGCAAAAATCTAGACATAAACATTAAATTTTTATAAGGATTTAAACTATTTTTTTCCAAAGTTTAAAATTATGATTTTAATAACACTAAATTGTGATGATGATTTCAAAATTATTTTCTATATAATAGATAGGCTATTTATTAATTAAAAGTGTCCATATATATAAGGAGACAGCTACAGCACCAGTTTGAGGTTTGCACTTTTATTAATTGTCTGTTTATCATTATATGAAAGCACATTAATCCATTTAATAGACGTGCAAGCCATTAAATATAGCTATAGCTGACTCCCATTTATGGACCCTTTTAAATGAATTTAATAAATGAGTGAGAAATCTAGTAATATATATTCATCATTGAATTGTAGATAGTAATATCACTATTTTTAATAAAAAACCATTATTCAACAAAATTAATTTTTTTTAATAAATATTTCCAAAATTATAAAATCAAAATTATTAATTTGATGGTCTTGTTTGTTTAGCAAAGCACATTTTCGAAAAATTCTCTCTAATTTTCTAAAATAATGTCATAAATTATAATAAATTATATTGTTTTAATGAAATTGAATACATAAAATTTAACAAATATTCTTTATATGATTAAAGTAATTATTTACACCACTTTATATAAATTAATTATACTTAATTTAAAAATTTTAATATCTAAGTTTATTGAGAGTAATTTATGAATATTATATTATATAAATATACATGTATATATTAAATTATGGAGTTTATTTCCTAATATATTACTTTTCAACATTACATTTTACTTGAATATTTTATTGTTTGAATTTTTTTTATATCTAGTCTAGCTAATTTTTATTACTATTTGTCTTAGCATTAGTTTTCAAAACTTTATATAACCTTACCTTATTTTTTTAATAGGTTTAAAGAGAATTCAAAAATGTAAGAAAAGAATGCAATCCTAGTTATTTTTTTAAGCCTGTTTCTTTTGCATATGAATAAATTATTTTTTATAAAAACTCAGAAACAATGTAATTTAATATAAATAAATATCAGAATTCAGTGCTTAAATTTGTCTATCATTAACAATTATTTAATCTTAGACATTAAATTGATTTAAAATTATTATTTTGCTTATTATTTATGGTTTTTAAGTTTATTTAAAATGACCTCAAATTTAAAAAAAAATTAAAATTATGAATAATTAAATATTTTATGGCCTTCTAATGAATTCAAATTAAAAAATATAGGCTAAAACCTGATTCCATGAACATGGAACACATTAGCAGTTAGCTCAGGGCCATATAACAAAGTTAATATAGATGTGAAATACTAGTTATCTAAATATAACATTTGAAAAAGTATTTAAGTTCAAGTAATGACTTCATACAAATTTTTCTAAAAATTATGTAAGTAGTGAATCTGAATAGAATCCAATATTTTATAGAAAAGATTTTTTAATATTTTTATTTTACAGTCATAAACAAAATAATTTTAATATAATGGAGAAAAAAATATGAAAAAATTTCATATAATACTTTATTATTGATAAGAAAATATTTTGAAGGACTTCATGTTTAATATTGTGTAGGGGATGTGGAGAACTCTTCTGATGACTTGATTTATTAATATTTATTATACAGGCCTCAAGATTTTGTTAATATATATCTAAACCTTTCTACATTTATGAAAAAAATCTCTAGGCTTTCTTAAATAGTTTTAGCTAAAAATATTGAGTTTCCAGACTTTTAACAACACTAGTATGAACTTTACACTTTTTAATAGGATGAAACTGGTATGATTATAATTCTTTTCCCTAAATCGGATCACCAAATTTTTAAATATAAATGGTGGATTTTACATTTATAATATCGAATTTATAATATTTATTTGAAATCGCTAAATTATTCATAAATATTTAAAATTATGCATGAACATTTTTTAAAAAAAATAGTAGATATTTGAAAATATTTGTATTTTAAACATGTTCCTTGCAGAAATTTTTTTCTGACGAATCAAGTTGAATAATGTTATTAATATTCCAGCGAACACTACTAATAAGGAATCATTCGATTTATGATCTTCTTTTTTTCTGTACGAATCAATTATTTGATACCGAAATACCAATAATGCATATATTCGACTCCATTCTTATTTTTGTAGATGGAAAAAGTTAAATAAAAAGCGTGAATTCTATGATATCATTTTATCTTAATAAAATAAGCGAAAACATTATTATTTTTTTTTATTTTCTTCAATTTTTTTAAAATATAGTTTTCTGAGATCTGTGGTCCAGGACCAGAGCTTAGCCTGGAAATACTCGCCGGGTCGTTAATTCAGGACCCGGCATTAAAAAATCTGGCCCCATTTTTAATTTTGAGCCCAGGGCCGACTAGTAGGATTTGGGTTAACACGGCATGTAATAAAAAACCCGATGGTCATGCTTCACCCCCCCCCCCTTGAACCAATGGGCTAATGGACTTTAATATGGGATTACGCTTGTATAAATGCAGTCGTTGAAATCAAATACGTCATACACATCAATCGCCACTGCCATGACAGGTGTTATAAATATATATATCATTAAAAACATTGCTTTATAAGAGTTTTGAAAGCGCTTAACAAAACTTTTAAAAAAAATTCCGTAATCAAAATTATCATCGCATTTTTTGGTCCAGTTTTTCCAAACTACTTTAAATTTTTTTTCACTTCGGTATTTCATTATAAAAAAAATGCTGATCACCAACAAAACACTAATTACAAATTTTACATTATTTAATATAATATCATCCGCTAAGTATTATCTCCATTTTATACAATTTTTCAGTAGAGCATTTTGAAAAAAAAAATATTTCTTATATTTTAAACAGGATATCACACCATAATAATTCAAATAAAGGATTATTAAAATTATATTTCTAACATTTTTATTGTCGAGGCTATGTCCTAAATATAAAAAAATTAAATCTCGACAATTACGCGAATTCAACGGGGAAAAATATATGAGCTAGCCTTAATAAAAATTTTTTAGCTCGCGATCGTTTTATGATTTTTAATTGTTGAAAATTAATCATTTTTTTATCATTAAAATTTTGTAATTTTTGCTAAATAAATTAATCAAAAAAGTTATGCAATTCTTAAAACTTTTAATTTGATAAGATTTTTTTTGAATATTTTAGTACTAAAGGATCGATTTATAAAAAGAAGTGAATATAGAACACTATAATCCTCAACCGACGATATTTGTATAAAGAGCAGAATAATTAAATTTTTCTTTTTAAATTGTATTTTACACGAGAAATGAAAATATTGCCTTTAAGAGCTAATTTGATATATATTAATTTTTCATTTTTTTTTACTACCTTTAACCCACTTTATTATGTACGATAAAGAAAACAATTTTTTATTATTATTATTATTAGGTGATAGAAATAAGTGAATGAATGCGTATTTTAGTAATATTTATTATGGTATGTAAAATGTTTTTTTTAGAGGGTTCGATGAATTACGATATAAAGCCAAAATTTGATTACCGTAGCTATATCTGTTTCCGGTTCAGAATGTTTAAATAAAGTGACTATAGTTTTGGTTCCAAAAATCTAATAAAGTGTTCTGTGTTCTCGTTTCGATTGTTAAATTTAATGAGGCCTTCGGAGTTCCGCTTCCAAACAGTTAATTATTAATTATATCCGTTTCCTGTTTCTCCTGGAGATTTTAGGGAATGCTTCGTTTCCAAACTAGGGTCGCTCTTATAAAATATGGGCATGATCAAGAAACAAAGAAAATTAAACGTCTTTCCAGCCCCCCTTCTCCCGGCAATTTATTTCTGGAATGGCCCTCATCCCAATATTAAATCTTAAACTGGACGCCTATTTTAAAGGCATATATATTGCCGTAAGCGACGTTTAAGGATGGAAGCGGAAAACCTAATCAAAAGAAGAAAAATTATGAAAAAAAAGAACAAAACCAAAAAAAGATTAAAAGAAATTAAGATTATAGTTTTGCAAAAAAAAACTATAATTATTTGCGCACCTTAGAAAATAATATTTTAAAATTTATTGAAATAAAAAAAACACTTGTGCAAATATAAACAAGTGTGAATAATTATGACTTTTTCCCTTATTGATTTTATTTATAAAACGTTAAAAATAAAAAGGAAAAAAAATTAATCACCTATTGGTTGTTTTTAATTTATCGATTATTCATAATTAAGTCTATAGCAAATCAATGATGATTAGTTGAATAATATTTTACTATTAAATATTTTTTAAAGATTGAAAATATGGAAATAGGGAAATATGATAAGTGAATGAATGCCATATATTGTTATTTAAATTTTTATAGATAATAATGGCGATTTAAAATATTCGGTCCTACCCAGCACTAGTATTTAAAAATAATTTAGGCCTGGCCCGTGTATATTTTAAAAAAATATGATATTTATACATTAATTATTTATTAAAATAGTTAAATCGTTGCAATTTTTTTTGGATACGTTACCACGTCGATGCCTAAACGACAAAAGCTAACATTGCTAAACAGCAACCAATTATTTTTTAAAATGCAATAATATCCTTTTTTATATATCATGTGTGAATCATGCGTTTACTTCCGATCTCCTATATATCATTCCCACTAGGGCGGAACCTCCAAGTTGACTTTATAAAAAAATATATGATCCTTACTGGATTCGATCCCAGAATTATCTTATTGGCTAGCCACGCTCTTATCGACTAGACCAGATACGCTTTCCGAAAATTACAATTTATAATCAAATGTGGCAGTCTTGATCCAAATAACTGCCTTTGATAGTAGCCAACAGTAATCTGTATCCTAATGCATTATTCCTCGCTAAAAATCCAAAACAAATCATTTTCATGTTCCTTTTTCTTTCATTCATTGAAAATAATTATATAACAATTTAATATTTTTTTAAAAAAGATTGACCGAACCCCATATCCGGGCGGAGCATGGCTCCGGGTCAGGCCTGCATATTTCTGATTTGCACACATTAAAACCTCCATAAAGTGTCCACTCAAAATAACTTGAGGTGAACATTTTATAAATAATTTATTTTTTTTAAATTTATCTCAAAAGGGTCACTATAGCTAGATGGTTAAAATGAAGGGGTTAGCACATTTAAAAAAATGGAATAAGAAATAATATTTATTTAATAAATTCCCGTTAAAATTTTGGATAAATCTATTTATAAAGCGTGTCATGTGGAGATATGAGAAAAAATCGATTTCCTGTCTCAATATTTGTTTGTTTACATAATTTTATGTCTAATTAAAAGTGATATTATATTTGTAACACCCTTTAATATTATATGAATCATTGGATATAATTCCCCGGGACACTTCATAATTTAAAAAAATCACTTAATATTTTTTTTTAATTTAAAAATAACTCCCCTCCCACTCCCTCATAAATTGAAGCTTTTTTCCCGGTAAATATTTTCCCCTTCTTTCTTGATAAATATGGTTTGTTGGTATTTACGCATGCTGGAACGCAACTATTCATAAATGCCCTCAAAAATTGATTTTGATTTAAAGTTGAATAAAATCACATTGAACTGGTGAAGGTCAGGTTCCGGTCATGGGTTCGGGCTTGACCCATGCAAACGTACTTGACCAACCCTCAGATAAAAGACCTGTCCAGATCGTGCTCTCAAATAAACACACTGACCTTTTAATTTTTTCTTTGATTATTTTAAAATTATTTTTTGTGTTTAATAATTTTATTTTATGTTAATAATATAAAATTAAATATGAATAATTCAAATATTTAATTTAGGAGTAAAATATTTCTTTTTTTTTTAATTTTCGTTTGCATAATATATTCGCAAAATTGAACTTTAAAAAAAAAGAGAATTTACAAAAAAAAACTAAAATAACTCCTCTAAGAAAAATAATATAAAATAAATTATACACCAAAATTTAGAAGAAGAAAAAAATAGTACGAATTGAATAACACAAACTTAAATATTAATAACTTTACTTATCTGTTTGAGAAATTGATGTACATTTTAAATTCAATTCTTGGCTTGCGATTTATTTTTATTGATAATTATCATTTTTGAGTGTTTTCATCAAATTTTAGAGGGGGGGGGGCTCATTATTAGTTGGATCAGCTGATGTGAGTTATCGGAGAATACCGGCGGATTTTCTAAAAAGCCGTATCCGATGAATATAAACGAAAATCAGCAAAAATAGGCGGGTTATCATTATTTAGAGCGGAAAAAAACAATTTAATCCACCAAATAACACGCTTATTTATATACGCCATTTACTATTTGTTACCAATACGATTTTTCGACGTATTTTTTTTAGTTAATTATTCAAACTTTGTCTCGGGATGGGAAATGTTGAAAGTCGGTCATTTTCTTTTTTGACGGATGAAGAAAAAAAATTAAGTATGTCCTTTACCTAATTTTTGGTCTGAAAAAAATTTGTATAACATTTTTTTTTGCCTGTAATTTTTAGTAAATTTTTAATAATAGATTATAAATTATCTACACAAAAAAAATACCTTCGAATCGGTCGTGGCTTTATTTTTTTTTATTCTATTCGTTTTATTCACGGATTTCTCTATTCGATATTCGTTTTTATTGCCATATTTAGATAGATTTTATACCAAGTGAATGGAGTATTTCGCGATTTTTCGAATATATACTCGTTAAATAAGATGTAGTCGACGCATTAATATTGGTACCTCATTATTTTAAAGAATTTTAGCATATTTCTTTATTGGCCAGTCCCAATAACGGCTAAAACAGTTTTTTTAGTCTAACTCTGCATTCACATTTAGCGGCCATTAATATAATAATTTGTGAATATTTAGCCAAGAATTCGCGCTAACCATGAATGCAGGGTAATACTATCACGTTAGCCTCGAGGTTTTCTTTCGAAAAGATAAACCTTGGGATAAATTAACTCCCGCCTCAAGGCTTAGCGGATTATTTTTCAAGCACACGCATTTAGATTGAGCCAATTTTAGCGGAATACCATACAGTATCGGCCCGTTACCGATACTTATTGCTTTATGTTTTCAATTCAAATCTAAGGAATGAATACCCTTCCCGTCAACATTTTTCCTTCTTGTTTCCTTATAAATATTTGAACATTTTTTTTATCGAGCAATTATAATATACCTAACAAACAATATTTTATTTTTTTTTAAATAAAATTCATCAATAATCAATGCTATATTTTTTTTCATATTTTTTTAATTATATATAAACAATTAGTTTGTAAAAGAAATTTTTAAAAACAGGTAAATTCTTTTTTTTTGATCAAAAATTAATTATTTCAAAATTATCACCAAGGATATTATTTTTGTTTTTTGCGTGAAAAAATTAATCTTTTTCCCTGGATTCTGGAATGCGCCAGCAAGATATCAAAAAAATTTTTGAAGGATCTTGAGCCGTCTCTAAAACTATCTCAGCCCGAGTGTTTAGCCCCAAAAACTATGGGCTCAATTTCAAGATTTTGAACTGAAAAGTTTTTCCTCGGCTCGCCTCCCGAACCACTGCTGATTTATGCGTTACTTAAAATTTTTTAATATAGAGAATGCGTCATTATCATTTTTCAGGATCGGTCTACACAGTATTAATATCGGTTTTGGCTAAAATTGTGGCATCGATACATTTAATCCCGATAGAGGAAAAGTAAGGCGATCCAAAATTACGATCACTTTAAGAGTGCATATTCTATGGCGGTCTCCCATAAGGGGTTTCTTTTATTTTAGAAAAAATTAATAGGTCGTCAGTCGCGATAACTTTATCGCCATAATTACAAATTACTTTATTTTAGACAAATATATATGTATCTATATCATATTTTTTTTTAAATATTCTACTAAATTTAGATATCAGCTTCTTAACCCTGACGCGATTTCGACCAAAGGAAGTTAAATAAAATTATATCTTTCGCTTCCCCTATAAATCCGAAAAATAAAGTAGAACATTTATAAATCATAGACGATTAATTCCTTCCTTTTTCTTAAACCTTGGCTTTCTATATGGCGCTTTTTTAAAATTTTCTTCGAAAAAAACACTATTACCAAAATAACACCAACAAAATTATTATTAGCGCTCTCTTTTCTCGCTCTAGAATCTTCTTAAGATGTCCGGTGGTATTTGGCAAAAAGCTAGCAATATGTACTCCCACGTTTTAACTGGCGGAGGTAAAAATTAAAAATTTTGCATTTTGTTTTTTTTTGTGCTCATTTATATGCAATACACAAAAATAGAGTATTTTGCAAAAAATAATTTATGTACCTTTATGATATTACTTTAATAAATTATCCCCCCCTCTCCCCAAAAAATAAATATGAATCTAAATTTTTTTTATCGTGAATAGATACTCTATTCGCAAGATTGTGGATAAATATAAATGTTGGGTATGGGAGGGGTCGGGTATCACTCTATTGCTGAAGATACTCATATTGGATTTGAGAATACACGAGTGTCTGCCGTAAGAAATAGTCTAAACTGATTCATCAAGGTGTTTCTGGAATATAGGAGATTTTATGCTGTCGATCATATTTTTTTATCAACTCTATCGGAAAGTTGCAATATATAACGCACCCAAAAAATAATTATATATATACATCGTATTGGGATACGGATTTCTTGGGGGGTTCGAAATCTCTCCATTTTAAATAATTTATTAGGGCGATTTTTTAATTTGAACTATCGGATTTGATTGGATGTAATTTCAGTATGCGCAGAGCACCAGCGCTATCAGTATTAGACAATTTTGTCGCGAATTTTGATTTGAACAATCTGAGATATGATCGGATTTAGTATGCGCAAAGTACCCAAATTATGAGTTTCAGACAATTTTGCCGCGAATTTTTTTATTTTATATAGATTTTTCATATAAAGAAAAATAAAATACACAAAGGTTTACGTCATAATTGTCGAAATTCGCAGTCCGGTGTAGTGTTGTTAAACGGCTCGTTTTGAGCCGATTTTTAAAAACGGCTAACTCAATATTTTAGCCAGAAAAATATTGCTTAAACCTCGAGATTTCGCTAATAGATGTCCAAACCTTTGTTCCTTCTACAAATAAAATATTCAGGCTTGCGTAATACTATTCTGGATTAAATGTTGAGTTAGCCGTTTTCAAAAATCGGCTCAAAACGAGCCGTTTAACAACACTAGTCCGGTGTACTCTCCACATGCCGGTTAAGTTTCCTCAAATTCAACGGCTCAAATTTAAAAATGGCCGTCAATAATCGATTAAATTTGAAAGATTCCGAATTCCCATTTATTCCGTATCCCAATACGACAATAAATGTTTAGTAGGGTCTCACCAGCTTCAGTCCCGCACTTTGTCGTAGTTGATAATCATCTAACCCCTCATTTATAGCTAGCATGAATTCGCGGCGAAGTATACAAAATATGGGCTATCCTATTTAAATCACACCGATTTTTTTAAAAATGATTTAAAATCAAAATTTAAAATAGTGAAAGATAAGAACTTAGATATAGCAAAATCTAAATTAAATAACCAAATTACACTAGTAATAGCTACTTGTTAGGTTAAAAAAAGTTATTTTCTTTTTCAATTTTTGACATAGTAGAAAAATAACTGCTGATCCTAATCCCAATAATGAAAAATTATTTAATATTCTAAATATAAAACTAAACTAATATCAAATATCTATACGTATTTTTTAAAATATTATTTATTTTATTTATTAATATAAAAAAAAAATCAATTATTTGTAAAATTAAGAAATAACATATATTAAAAATCACAAGTAATTTCTATATCGTCGACATTGGTATTAGAATTTAATTGTATAATTTTAGAAATTTATATATAATAAGCATTTTTAAAATAGATTACCTTTATACTTATTTATTTTTTATACAATAATACGAAATTCGGCTTCTAGATTTTAAAAAATAATAGTAGGAAACTGAACGAAAATTAAATACAATTTGAAAAATAAGCCCTTAAGAATCTTAAATAGGGATAATTCTTAACCGGTTGGGAAATAGCAATGACTTAAAACTAAATTCCATTTGGTATTTTGAATCAGAAAATTCTAGAATATAATTATTTTGGCAAACAATATCAGCTGACCTTCTTTCGACACCGATATTGATAGTTATATATTTTTTTTAAAAAAATAACTGTATATTATCGGTTAATGATGCTTACTACCAAGTGAATTATGGAAATATTTTAAATACCAATCTAATTTGCTAAATACCGACCAAAATTTATTAAAATGTAATAAGACCCTTATTATTTAATATATTAATACGGAATTACGTGGTCGAGTCCGGCCTTCTATATATCATCCCCCCCAAGGATGGAACCACCAAGTTAGAATAAGAAAAAAAACATGATCATTCCCGGGATTTGAACCCGGGAGCATGGGATAAGTAAGCCAAGCTCTTGCCTACTAGGCCATAGAGGCTTTCCAAAAATCACGATTTTTCAAATATATATTATAAATATATTTGGTAGTGCCTATCCAAATGAAAAATAAACAAAATTCAAATTTGATGGTACCTTAAGGTAGTAAGCATCATTAACCTATATTATCTATCATCGGCTTTCTTTATATGAAAAAAATATATAAAATTACAACTCATTTAATTTTTCAACAATATCCTGACTTGTTCCCTTGAGCATTTGTCCTTTACTTGTAATAATATTAAACTGAAACTTTAAAAAAAACGATATTTTACAATCTTAAGCCAGAATTCTTTAATTAAAATTCGAATTATTTTTTTAAAAAAATCACCATTTTTGTCAACCCTACAAAATATGATGTGTATACAGGGTTGCCATGTCTCCCCCCATCAGTGGGAGTCTCCCACAATTTTTTAGTTTACCCACATACATCTCACTCCCACAAAACTCCCACAATTAGAAATCTCCCACAAAAAGCTCCCACAATTTTTTAATTTCTCCCACAATTTTTTTTTTAGCATTTCAATGTTTTTAATATATAAATAATAATTTTGAGAGACAGTATTTGATTATTTTTATATTTTTAAAATAAATTTTAAATATTTATTCGAAAAATATGTCTAGTTCTTTTATTTTATTTTTTCGCTCTAAAATATATTTTTTATAAAATTCTCCAATTCTCCACTCGACATTTTCAAAATTTTTGTGTTAGAAAGAATAGAAGTTAGAACAGTATGTATAATTATTATAAATATATTTTAAATTACTTAATATATTTTATATCGTTATCTAGAATTGCAGTACTCCACTCGACATTTTTAAAATTTTTGTGTTAGAAGAATAGAACTTTTAGAAGTGGATATTATTCTAATCAAATCAAAGTGTATTTACCGAATTGAGGCAGCACAATAATGAATTAATACCAATTGGCTGTATATACCATATACTGCATAATTCTTGCAAGAAAGCAATGAATGTACTATCTGTAGATGTCGAAGTAATTGTGATGAAATGTTTTAACGAATTTAGTTCATCAACTAAAAGAGTCACTGAATTAAAAGAATTGGTGGAGTGGTCTGATTTTGAATGGTGTGAGTTGTTGCGATATGTACCTATCATGTGGTTATCATTAATACCTGCCATCGAGAGAATTTTAAAATTTTACGAACCCTTAAAGAAATACTTCTTAAATAAAGATTTTAAAAGCTGTCCTAAAATTTTGAAAAAATTTTTCGAGGATGAAATGTCAGAAGCATATTTGGGATTAGTTTCACATGTAGGAAATCTACTTCATGTAGTTAATATTCAGTTGCAATCAGAAGATTCTTTATTGATAAAGATTCACAAAATCATGCTAGCTCTGTTCATCTCTACAGTTAAAAATAGATAATAAATTTTATGGCGCTATTGCTAAAAATATCATATTAAAATGTTCAAATATTACTATAATTAACGTATTTTTAAATGAAGCAAATATTTTTATTAAGACAATTTTGGAATATTTACAATCAAGATTTGATTTTAATAACTCTATTTACAAGTGTATAAATATTATGACCTTGGAATAGAAACCATCATTTGATGGTTTTTGTAATTTAATAAATATATTAAAATTACCGATAGACATTGAAGCCTTGTTTGAAGAGATTGTAATTTTTTACATTTTTTATGATTCGCCAGAATACTTAAAGTTAGATGGTCTAAAAGCAGAGGAGAAATGGGTGGAATTTTTTCGTAATAACGATAAATCCCCATGCTTGGAAAAAATTTGCGAGTATGTTTTCTCCTTACCTCATTCTAATGCCTCATCGGAGCGCATTTTTAGCCTGATGAGGACTGCCTGGAGAAAGGAGAGAAATCGAATAGCTTTAGCAACATTAGAGGCCGAGTTAATGGTTAAACAAAATTATAAAATGTCATGCCAGGAATTTTATAAATATCTTAATAACGACGGTAAACGTTTAGTTCCATTATTTAAATCTTAAATAAAATATAATTAACTATAACTATTTGACTTTCTATATTTTATAAAATCTTATTTATACATTTGCATAAAATCAAATAAATTTATTTTTTACATTGTAAAATTAATATTTTGAATATTTTGGCAAATCATAAAAATAAAGAAGCAAATCTCCTCAAACATGACATCATATTAAATCTTATTAATAATTATCCGATAATAGTAATAATATTAAATTATATTCTTCTGATTGCAACTCCATATTAACAGCATATAGTAGATTTCCTATATGTAAAATTCCTAAATATACTTCTGCCATTTATTTTTGAAAATTTTTTTTAAATTAGGACAGCTTTTATAATCTATTTATTTTTTAAAGGTTTGTAAAATTTTAAAATTCTACGATGGCGCATATTAGGAGGAACCTGTCAACCAACATTATGCTGACTCAATTCTGTAAATACACTCTGGTTTTTTCCAAATTCACTGAGGAATTATCAGATCAGAAAGCTGCCATGCAATTCATTGGTAATGTTAAATCTGCCATATTTACAATTATATATGGTTAGCTATGTCTTTGGATATTTCATATCTGGAGAAATTTTTTTAATAGTTTTATTAAAATGACATTAATTTTGTTGAAATAGGGGAGGATCAAGGGAAATGTTTTGATATCTCCTTATTAGATGCATCTGTTAGAATTGCATATGTTTGCACATCTTTCAAATCGTCAAGAATTAACCTTCTGGATTTATATCCTAAAACATTGATGACTTGCTCATTTGTGTTCTACAAAGTATACTTTTCATTTATATTAGTCGTTAAATATTATGGGGAAAGATTCTACCAACATTATGATGTTGCTCTCTGAATGTTGTACTGCATGATAGGTATTTACCATTTCCGCAACTGTAGTTGCATCTGTATTATTTCTTATTTTTGAAGAATATTTTAATTTTGCAATAGATGTTGATAGACTGCCCTGTACTGATTTATGCTTTGAAGATTTTTGATGCCTCAAAATATCATATTCCCTTCCCCCATTGTATTAACTAAATACTGTAGAACAACTTCCCCGCACTGATTATAATTATTTTTTACATTGTAAATTTAAAATTGTTTGTTTTTTTATAAAATCTTATTTATACATTAGCATAAAATATATTTTTTTACATTGTAAAATTACAATTTTTTTATAAAATTTTATCTTGTTTACATTCTTTTGTATTTAAAAAAGATCGTTGGTTATTATTTTTAAACAAAATTAATATATTATAATAAATCAATATGTTATTTTAATAATAAAGATAGTATTTAAGAAATTTTGTGTCGTACTATAATTACCCATTTTGAAAAATAGTTGGCTATTTTATTTTGAAAAATAGTTGGCTATTTTATTTGAAAACCTATTTTATATTTATAAAAAATAATAAGCGGATAACTAAGTCAATTCTAAATCCCGGCCGCAGGCCGGGTCTTTGCGGGCCGAAGGCCTGCAAATAATTATTTTTTAGCAATTTTCATATTTCTCCCACAATTTTTATATTACTCCCACAAAATACCGAATTTCTCCCACAATTTGAAAATTTTGACCTGGCAACCCTGTGTGTATATATGTATACTTTGCCGCGAATTCTCGCTAACTGTAAATGCAAGGGTAACTCGGTTCGATTTATGGGCGCGTTCCTAAAAAAATCAGCCCATGCATTGATAAAAATTTTTTTTCACCGCTTTACTCGCTTTCTCCAAGTATTTTTCTATTTTTTTTCCTCAAAAATAGAATTGAGGCTGAGGCAACGACATATAAAATTTTCTTAGACTGAAGATCCATTTGAAACGCCAGTGAACACGTGACTAATCAGATAATTACGCCATTTTGGTTTCCTGTATAACAGATTTTAATGTGTTTTTTATAAAATTTAAAGTATTAATTTTTTACATATTATGAAACCAACGGTCTTATTCCTTACACGCATTTAAATGAATTCGTAGTCGGTTTGTTAATTATTATATTGTTTGGGCAAAAAAGCTCAGTTTGGCTATTTTTTGCAATCAATTAAAAATGCACCCATTCAACTCAACAGCGTATGATTATAATTTTACCTAAACTATTCATTTGAATGTTTGTCAGTATAAATCATCTGGTAATATGCCATTTTGCTTTCCAGTGTAAATATTTAAAAAATTTAAATTTTTTTTTTTTTAAAAAAAAGAAAATCAGGGTTTCATTTATTTATAAAAATTCACATAACGGAAACCCTAATGTCGTCTCATCACTTTTATTCGTCGACACGACACTTCACACCGTATTTTAATGGGTGAATCAGTCTATGTACATTACTGTGGTTATCATTATGTCATCGATAAGAGCTGTATTGTCAACCAGATAAAGATATTTAATTTGTATTTCTCCCTTTCCTTTATTATCACATTTATCAGTAATAACTTGATATATTTTTTAACCTAAGACCCCCGAACCCAATCTTGGTTTCTCGTGCACTCCCCCCTTCCTACTTTGCTAGTCGTTGCTCTGTACCTACTCGTTGTCAAATACGGGCCGCGTTTTATGGCCAACCGGAAGCCCGCGGGAGACCTAAGGAAGGCCATCATTATTTACAATTTCACGCTTGTCATTTGGTCCGTTTACATGTTTTACGAGGTAACTTAAAAAAATTATATTTTTTTTAGGTTTGAATGTTTCGGGTAATCGAGACTCGGTCCGTTTTTCAAAAGTAGGGGCGGGCTCGGACTTTTTGGGACTGGCTTACGTGCCCTAAAATTTTTAGGTCAGATTCCGCTTAATTTAGTATAACAGCATCAAAATATGGGAAAAATATTAAAAATATAAAGGAAGAAATAAAATTAAGGAATGGATAAAAAGAAAACAATGGCGTTTCTAACTTTTTCATGACTTAAAAATCCGTTTTAGAAAATATAGATAGTTAGAGCATTAGCGGAACAAATTTTATATGTTCCCATCCTAACCATTTTAGGCTATTGCTACATGCTACGTGCTCAGTAATTAGCCATATAGTTATACATTAAATCGTAAATATTGTAATTATAAGATGTGTTCGAGCGATTATGACCTGCTCTTACAACGGAAGGATCAATGTTCGAATCCCGGTAAATCGCAAACAACCAGTAAGAAGCTGGTAGTGTTAAAGTGGCGCGCTACTTTTTCAGTAGCGATAGCTTTAATGCACTATTTTTAGCGGTAGTCCACTACTAATTTTATATAATAAATACACATAAAAATTATTAAAATATATTTATAATTAATTCTAAAATCAAAATCTTTTTAATTTAATGTAATTTTGAAATTTATTTTTAAAAAATCTGCATTATAAACCTAGTTTTCAAAATAATTTAAAATGTCGACGATAGAGATTGATATTGAAGATAATTTTGCTACAGAACATATCGACTAATTTTTAAAAACAGCTAACCGAATATTTTAGCCAATAGTATTACGCGAACCTGAAAATTTTGCTCATGGATGGCAGAAAGGTTTGGACATCTATTAACGAAATTTTGAGGCTTGCAGATGCTATGGAAGTAAACATTTGTATATTTAAATTGATTTTTTTTTAAAAAAAATGGCTAAAACTGAGGCAAATAGGCATCAATATTCCCAATTGTTGTTCCTAATTATGGGAACAATGATAATATTTCCTCCATTTTTAACGATTTTTTAAAAACTCAATTTAAATACAAGTGTTCTTCCTAAAATCTATTAATATTATTTTCGATATTACTTTTAAAAATTTCTAGGAAATATAAGCGTTATTCCCATTTTTTAGCGATTTAGAATGTGTAGTCCAATCGTTAATATATAATTTGAATCAAAGCTGTATCTATAATAGTTTTTTAAACTAGATGTGTGAAAGTTGATTTTCTATCCCAGTCCAAACATGATATGTTTCAACTGGCCATAAAATATTTATTGGGAAGTCTTCTTATTCCATATAAATTTACTTTTAATCCCAAGATCAAATCAAAATAAACCAAATAATCTTTTATTATAAATCGAAGGAAAAATTGTTATATTTTTTCATAATAGTTTATCTATATTTAAAAACAATCTCGATTAATACAAAGTGATACTTTAGGCGTATCAAATAAAGTATCAATCAATCTATATAAAAATAAAGTTGATTTATCTCAATATAATAAATTAAAATGTTGACCATCTCTATTCAATTTATTGTTTCGATTTATAATAAACGATTATTTAATTTATTCGCGTTGATTTGATTTTGGGATAAAAGTAAATTTATATGGAATAAGAACCCTTCCCAATATTGGTAGTGAAAATAAAACAATAGACTTGAATATCCAACTTCTTCCATTCGGAAAGTATGAACTGGACGACATCTGGAAATCATACCCAATGCAATTAGAATGTTTATGTTTAATTTTAATCCATTTTTTTTTCTTCATTTTTTTGAGTATACAATGTGAGGATAGGTTTCAAATATGCGATTAGTTTAATCATGTCTTTAAAAGGTACTATTTCAAAGCTTTTTTTAAATTAGTTAAAATTTAGCCCACCATGCCTTTTCCTAATATTGCCTGTATTATGTCGGGTGCAATTATTAATTAAGCATTTGTATTTTTTTTGGTTAATTATTTTTGGGCATATTTTTTAAATTGGAAAAATAATCTTATGTCATGAAATATTTTGGTTATGGATGGGATTCAAATTTTAAGAAGTAATTGCTTCATACCCCCCTTCCTCCCATTGTAGAGGTCACTGACTTGGCCTGATGGTACCAATCATGGGTATTGGCAACAAATGGACATTTTTATTCATTAACTTATAAATTTTTAAAAAATACGGCTTTTTACAAAAGGAGTTAGAGAATTTTTATATATGCTCCAAAAAAATTCAAATAGAAATTTTTACCTAATTTTGGTTCCCTTGGGAACTCGATTATAAAATTGTAAATTGAATTATATTAAAATTTTTATGGTGTTTTTAATTTGATCTTATTTTAATAAACATCTCGATTTTTTAATATAAAATCTTAATACGCGATTTTTCCTCACCCAATACCCTTCCTCCCCTATCCCCATCTCCTTAATCTTACCAATATAGAACCCGAGTAAACAGGAGGTCATCAAAAGTAATAAGTACTCTACCTGACTTGCCTCGCAATAACTTATCCACAAATTGCTAGCAGCGTTGGGACCATATGGCTAGGAAAATAGGAAAGAAAGTTATAAAATAATAAGTTTCACTGTATCGGCAATAACATTTCAAAAATCCGATCCGAAACCGGGTTTGAACTGGAACTATTTTAAGTTTTATGACCAACTTTTTTTGGACGAATGTTTAAGATAATGGAATGGTGAGGAAAAAACAATCACAGATCTTAGAATACTTTAATTTAAAAATTCCGATTCCAAAAATAGACAATAGTTCCAATTGCATGAGGCTTCCTTAAATTTTTTTATTATATAAAAACTGTTGTAATTTCTTATTTTTATATTATATATATAATTTTATATAATATCTTATAACAATATATATTAATAAAGTCAAACATCAATATGATGTCAATCATTTTATGATTATGGAAAAGCAGGATGTGATTTAAGATTTCTTTGTCGATTTTGATGTTTTCGATGCAATAAAATTAGACTATTGATCTCTTCAGCAAGATTTTATGATTGACAAATGTTGATATGTTATAATTGCTAATAACATATTCTTTTTTCTCTCCTTAAATTTAGTTTACCGCCGTCGCCATCTTGCAAAGGTACAGCTGGATTTGCCAACATATGGACTTGAGCAATAATTGGCTTTCTCTCAGAGTGACAATTTTTTTTTATACATAAAATATATTAGTTTTGTTTTGCAAAATAATTATTTTATTCTTGAGGAAAGTAATTATTTAAACAATACTTATGGTCTTAAATTTAGAAATAAATTTAAAAAAATTATTTCTTTCTTTCAAAAAAAAAAGAAGAAAACATGATATAAAATAAAGAATTTTTACGAGTTTTTTTTTTGTTTTTATATCCCTTGGCGGAATCTTAATTTATGTTTCTTTTAAATGTTTTTATTGCTTATATTAATAAATTAATTCGGTAACTCAACTGAAACTCGGGGAAATTTTTAATATTATTTTTTTTATTTATTTCAAATCTTAAAATATAATATTTTTTTCAAGTTAATTTCCATTCCACCAATATCTAGACAATCTTAAAATATTATAATAAAAGTTTCTCCGAGTATCAGTGACTTACCATTAATCCATATTTTCTGGAATATGATTTTAAAACACATTTGAGGTTTACTTTGCTCATGCTCATATTAAGTTGATTTAATTTGGATGAAAAAAAATAATTATTTATGATCGCCAACCTAGATACAATAAAATTTGTACCTAGGAATTTTGTTGTAGCCATAGTAGTTTACTTGACAAAACCATTTTTTCCTGAATTTTTTTTTTCGAAAAATTTTTATTTTTAAGAACAAAACTTTTTTACCTCTTCCTCTTTGCCTCCCACGCAGATCTTGATTAGTTACCCTAATTACATGTCCTATTTTAAGATAATTTTTCAAATATTTTAATTAGAAAAGGTTGTCATTGTTAGGTTATTCGACTTGATTCAAACGAATGTATATTTCATTTCATTCATTTTATATTTGTGTATACCAGATTGCCGAGTGTTTTTGGTGGTATTACTTCTCCAAAATTGTGGAATTATTGGACACGGTACAAATAAAAAAATTATATAATTTATTTATTTTTTAAAGAATTTTATTGACAAATTATTACTTATGTGGGGGGGGGGGGGGGGTAAAAGTTGATTTTTTTAAAAAAACGCAAGAAATAGGATTTGCCGGACAAAATATACCTCAATTTATTTATATTTAAAAAAATAGAATATATGGCGGGCTGAAAGGTTAATCACAATTTTGGGCCAAGAAAAAGTTGAATTTGGATATTTCTGACAAATATAATATCTATCAATTTTCTAAATAATATCAACCAATAAATTAATCTACTCAACTCTCTTTTAGATGATAAGATGTCATGCGAAGAATTCCTCAATAATTCAAGGCATGGAAAACGGGTTGTCTTATTTACCCGTACATCATATAGATGCAAATTTTTTGAATTTCTTCATAAGAAAATTGGATAAACAGATTCAAAACTTTCCTCGATAAAATTTTTATCATACATTAGCCTTCAAAAACCGGTGGTTTCTACTTCTTTTCTTTTAACAATTCAATGATATTAGGGTTCATATTCCCTTCTGATCCACTATTGGATGAAGTATTAACATCTGGAAAGCTAATGTCCCCCATTTTCTCATATAATAACACAAAAATCTATTGACACCTTTCAGTTACTTTCAAACAGCAACTACCTAGTAGTAACTTTAGTAATTTCTTATCAGGTCACAATTAAGAGTCGTCATTGGTTTAAGGTTAGGTTGTGGTATTGTTCAACTCATGCTTATGTCAAATGTAAGTAGACCTACAGATGGCATGATTTCAACTGTCTTTACAGTGGGAAGTCGGCAACGTCACTTAGTTGTTTTCCATTTTAATAAATGGAGCTTTAATAGCAAATCGCTTAGAACCACCCAACCTGAGGACGGCCTAAGACAAGATGACCTAGCTACAGTTCCCTGGGATTCAATAAAATCTTTTATATACGAGTTTATCAAATATCAACTCTAATCTTATTTAACCGAAATAAAAATAAATTAAGAATCTTGATCATTCAACAATGACCATATCTCATCAATTACCTTTATATTTTTTAAAAACCCTTGGCCACAAAATTGAGCACTTTATAAGGCCCCCTAAAAAAAATTTTTGCCAAAATTTAGATGGTTCCTTTTTGGGATCACAATTAACTTTAATAGTTTATCATTAGCATTTTAAATATTATTTTTTTTAAATTAAAATTGAGGTATTTTTGTTTCGGGTGACATTTTTTTGCCGATTACCAAGGAAAAAAATATATTGTTATAATTAAGTGATCATAATTTTAAATAATATATTTTTTATAATATAACGAAAAATTAAAAGTAAAGGAATATATATTTTAAAAAAAAAAAATTCTTCTAAAGTTTACAGACGTTTTTTGGGCATAAAATAAAATAAAAAACATAAATTTAAGGGTCAAATTAAGGAAGCGAATCTCAAATATTCTCATCTATTTTTTTTTCTCCGTTCCTTCCATTTTTTTTTTAAATTTAAAGTTACAGTCTCAATTCATAATATTTTATCCCATATTTGAAACTCCAGATGTTCTTTATCCTACGCAAAAAGTTCGGGCAAGTATCATTCCTTCACGTGTACCATCACAGTACCATGCCCATCCTAATGTGGTTGTGCGTCAAATATTACGCCGGAGGCAATTGTAAAGCTAATCTATTTTTATATACATTTTTTTAGAAAACAATTATATATGTCGCATAATATCCTTTTTTTCAACTTATCAGTGTCTTTTTTGCAGTATGCAATATTACTGAGCAATATCAATCAAAAAATACTTTTTTAAATGAGCGTTTCAGGAGCGGTAAAGCTACGTTCCACAGTGTTTATTCCAAATCGACAATCCCCCTTATGTGTTATATATCCATTTTTTAGATAAATCCATTCCTTGAATAAGTAATGTATTTTATTCCAGATGACCAATAAAAAAATGTTAAAATATAATTTATTATTCATTGGGGTGTGTCGATACCACTTTTTGGAGGCCGATTTTATATTTCTAATGTTAAATTGATATCGGCCGATTACCGATCCGAATATCTAATTTTGTATTCAATAAAGATACCAATGGTTTTAATTTTTAATATACTTTATACTTCTATAATTTAACTATACCATAACTTATGTCATTTAAAAATATTATAATGATCAGATATAGTTTATATTCAATTGCAATTCTATACGTGTATAAAATATTTTTATTGTTAAATCACTTTTATATAAGTAATATATTAATCTATATACATTATAAGTAAACAAATATATGAAATTTGAAATAAATTAACATTAATATATCGAAGATTTCTTTTTAGAAATACCAAAATTTCCAATTTATCAGAATGCAGTGCGAAGATGGTAACTGTCAATATCACCAGCTTCACTAAAAACTGATTCTGAAGAGATTATCGCACACTTTTATAAACAGAATGCGTAAATAAATAACAATATGGCAGAATGTTTATTAATTATTATTATTAAAAAGATATACATAAAAAATGGATTTCGATTTTATTGATAAAAATAAATGATTTTAGATATAACTTTTTTTTAAATTTTATAACATTTTATTTTTGTTAAAGACGCCATTTTATATCGGATCGGATCCTAAAATTTTATAATATTGGCCGATAACCGATATTTTAAAATGGATGAAATATCGGTCCGATCGGATAAAAAATATCCATTCATCCCTAATTTGCATTATTTTGGTCTGATTTTCCTGTCTTAAATACAAGAAACATTTATTTATTTTTTTTAAATGCTCTCCCGATAAATTTTGAAGAAAAAAAAATGGGTATAGAAACACTAATAATACTCAGTCGACGATATGATTTCACTTTAATTTTAAGTTATAGTCGATTCCCAGAGGAGGATGTTCCTTGAGAATATTGTAGGGTTCTTTCTAACTTTAGATTTCTCGTCTTGAAAATAAAAATAGATCGGTCTTTCCGGGCCACAAGATTAGATTCTTCCGGCTCTCCTCTTGAGCATCTGAACAGGCTAGATTTTTTTTAGAGAATGGTTTTTTACAACCATAACCTGAAACCCTCTTTACCCGGGACAAACCTGGGAATCAGATTAACCCATTTTTTAAAATTAAGGAAAACGGTTTCTGGGACTGGTGAGGAATTATAATTTTAATAAATTATTAAGATTATAATAACTTTTGATTTGTCTTTTTCTCAATTTGCGGGAAAGAATTTGTATGAAAATTATTAAAATATGAAGTTATTTAAATGAAATAGAAAGAATTAATAAAAGTTAAATTATATAAATAAGAAGAAAAAAATTAAATTTAATATAACTTTGGATTTGTTTTTTCGTATAAAAATATAATTTTGACTAGTAAATTGTCTAAATTTTATTGAACTTTAACGAATGTAAATAGTAACTATTTATTTTTAACAAATAATATCACGTTTTAATCATAATTTTATAACTGATACAAAAATAACTAGGCTTCATTGTAGGCATCCTGAATTCACTTATCCATATATTCATGTACGGATATTACGCGCTCTCCGCCTTGGGACCGCATATGCACAAATACCTTTGGTGGAAACCTTACCTGACCATAGCTCAACTTGTAAAAAAAAGATTCAAATTATTCATTATAAGATTCACCGATTTTCATACATCGATCCGATTCGTATTATATAAAAATAAGCCGACCATTTTAATCTTGAAAAAAATTTTCCTATTTTCTGATATTAATATCTGGTCAAAAATGTCAATTGATTTTTATTTCGAAAAAAAAAATACGATTTTTAAAATTGGGTGTGTTTAGTTGATTTTTTTAAAAAATTAGATGGCGTTCTCTTATAAATTAGTTTTTTTATAGATTGGATATATTGACGTGGAACTTTTCATTTTTTAAGCTTTTTATCACATATATAAGTCACTTTCTTAAATTTTATTAATCCATTTTTGAAAACATTTTAAATGAATTTAATTTGTTGAATCGAATATTCAAACGAATCAAATCGAATAATGTTTTTATTATTTTGATTTGAATATGAATGTAGAATTATAGGATTCGTACCTATACGAATTAGTGTTGTTAAACGGCCCGCTAACCCAATATTTTATCCAGAAAAGTTATTGTCTTAGCCTCGAGATTTTACTAATCGATATCCATGCTTACCTAATATTTTTCTGGGTAAAATATTGAGTTAGCCGCGAATAATGCAAATATCAATTTGATTCATATTTTTCGAGGTATATTACTCCAGTTATTTTAATTTGAAACTTCGTATTTATTAATTTCTTTTAAATTTATTTTGGGACATTTTTTAAGCAATCCAATAGAGAATAATATTAATAAAAATGAATAGGCACTTAATATTCTCTAAGAAGAATTTTTTTTAACCTTCTTATAATTGCAAGACTCAACTAATAAATTTCTCGGGATAATGATATTCTCCCGCGATATTATGTCAACCATCAATCAGAAACGTTATGCGAAAAAGATATTATGTTTTAATTTTGAAAAAACCTCTAGTGATCAATCGTGTTCATATCATTTACCCCGGAAATTTGAGTATTTTATCAGATAAGTAAAGAATCAATTCTGCAATTATAGATGGTGTGGATTTAGGAATGTTTAACGATACCGAGGTTGAGATATTGGCAATTTTTTTGAATTAAGTAAAGTCATTCTGTTCCGACCTTTTAAAGGCTTATAAAAGAAATGGATCAGGTTTCTACTTCCTATTTGCTGTCAAATAACGGTATGGGCTTAACATAAAATGATCCTTCGAACATTCTTCATTCCAATAGTGGATATAATCTTTCCTATAATTCATTGAATGTCTCTTCCGATTTTGATCCCATACCTTTTTGCATATTTTCTTGTTTATATTTCACTCTTTTTTCCAATGGTTATACCCTGTCTAATGGAATTTTATTTTAATTATCATGATACCAGCCAACTCTTTGACACCCGTTAATTGTAAATATTAATATTACGAAATCCATTAATATACTATCTTATCTTAATTTTTTTTCCGAGTTCAAACAAATTATTTATTTATATTTAACGATGAAATGTATATTATTTTAAATATATAAAATTTCCCATTAAAAATAAAAATCAGTCTTGTTAACGCTCCTTTTTAAAAGTAGCGACTCCCGCTCCTGCTCCTACCTTCTCAAAAGGAGCGAACTCCCGCTCCCGCTACTACATATTAAAAGGAGCGCTCCCGCTCCAACTAATGGAGTGGCGCTCCATAACCGCTCCTTTGATTTTCATTTTTTTAGAAGGTACACGAAACAAAATCATATTTTTTTCATCAAAACGTTTTATTTATATTATATGATATATCAAAATATTTATAATCTTTTATTAGCTTTTAAAAGTAATAAATTTTCTAAATTAGAATCTAACAAACACCCACGCTTCTCCTCTAAGACCTGTTTTGCGATACTAAATAGGCGCTCCACAGGAGCACTAGAGGGAAGCGGGGTATTGTATTTAATATAAATATTTTTTAATTCATGGAAATGTTCAAAAATAGTAATTTTGCTATCATTATTTAAAAAATATCTATCCAATATATTATTTTCATGGTAATCGATTTAATGGAATCCAAAGAAATCTTCCAAATCATTACAAAGTTCCCGTGAACTAGTTGTAGCTATTTTTCCGTCGGGTATTTGTTTCCTTAAAAAATTAATTAATCTGGCTTTTAGTTCCATATTTTTTGGATCTTTTATCCATTCCCAATTTATATATCTATAAAATGAATATTAATATGACTTACAAGATTTTTCAAAAAAATTTCAATATAAAAAGGAAAAACTGATGTTTAATGTTTCAAATGATTAGATGAAAAATCAATATAAAACTCGGCTCAACATTTAATAATGAATAAATTTAAATAAAATAAAATTTTATTTTCATTAAATTTTAATTAACAAATATTATTAATATTTAAAAAATAATATAATTTATATATTAAATTTAAAAGAGCGGAGGAGCGCCGCTCCTCCGCTCCAGCCCTAAAAGGAGCTACTCCCGCTCCCGCTCCTCATTTTTAAAAAGGAGGGGCGCTCCAGCTTTTTTTGAGTCCTGTAGCGACGCTCCTTAACAAGACTGATAAAAATATATTAATTAATATTTTCTATCAACGTGATTGACCATCATAAAAAATACAAATCAGGCACACAACTTTCTAGGAAAGTAGGAAGCTGTTTATAAGTTTTTGCGACCTCCAACTTTTTTTTTACAGAAAACTTTATATACCATACTAATGATATTAAGTCTATCTGGCTTAGCCATATAAAACCGATAAATCATCTTAAATATCACACTAACTAATACTGTTATTTGATCCGAAAATAGGAATTATATGATCTATATATTCCAAATTGTTCTATTTAATAAGATTTTTTCTTAAACATTTAAAAAGGTGAGATGAGTTTCATGTCTAAATCCACACAATCCTATATATTTTATAATTGAATTTTTACATAGTAATCAGAATTTACCGATAAATATAGAATACGATTTATTATTAAGACATTTAGGGGAATCTATGAATATTGAATATACGAGGTAGAATGGAAGCCCCCCCCCTCAAAAAAAAACAATTTATTAAAAATATTACGATCTTCTTATATTATCGCAATTTATTACCCAAAATAAACAGGTCCAATTAGGAGCCATCCTAATCCACAGTTTAGTGAACAGGTACGTGGACTGCAAGAGTTACCCTTACCAGTATAATTACTTAGCCATCGTTTATTGCTCTTCCCTGATTGGGCTGTTCGCCAATTTCTATTACCGGGCCTATTACAGGACCCCCTCGAAGATATCCTCACCGAATCCCACCAAGACTATTGGTGATAGTATGAATACCAACGGCAAATCGCGTTACATTAAACGTGATTGAAATCGCGGAGATTCAAAAAATGAAAAAACGATCACAGCAAGGTGTTTACAAGTAAAAGGCGGTTGTGGCGAAATATCGTTTATGCTGCGGCGAGCTATATCGCTTTTACTTATAAATATCGTCTAAATCGCAAAATCAAATTGACCTGCAAATTGGGGGGAGGGGAATTGTGTTTATACCCAATATATTGTATACTATCATATTAAAATATATTTATAAATTAAGTTGCTAAATTCAAACATCCTTTTTTTTCTTCTCTTTTAAATGAAGATAAAAAATATAAATGATATCATTTATAATTTATTATAGGTTATGTTTAGTTTGATAAAAAGTTTTCCTTTTTTTCCTCTTGACTATATTTTATCTTTCAAAAGTGCAAAAAACGGTTTATAAGTCGTTTATAATATCATAAATATCAAAACATCAAGCTTTTATTTAGTTTTTTTATCTCAAGATTTTTTATCGGGAACCAAAAATTTTACTAGAACATCATTTATTATGTATAAAGAAAGTATTACGTTAAATTTGAGTTTATTTATTTATGCCTTTAAAGAGCACTGATTTCGAATGTTTTTGTCAAAAATAAAGATTGTATTCATGAATAGCTAAATAAAACCATTTTTATGTTAGGGTTTTGGAATCAAATAAATCCCCTAGGAAAAAATAAAAATTTTTAGTAATATTTATATAGTTTAAAAAAATATTCTCCACTTTTTATATTAAGCGTTTATTTGGCATATTTTTTTTTGAAAATAATTTTTTCTTTAAAAGTGTACTACTACACTATATTGTATTGATAATTAATTAATATTTTAACACGAAAAATGTATTATAAAAAATTTTTCGTTCTTATTTTATAACAATTAATTATTTTTTGCAAAAGCTTTTTCAACATTCGGTTATTGTTTTATTTTAAAAAAAGTCCCGCCATATTTAATAAAACGCGCCATATTTTATATCAAAATTTAGTATTCGATTATCTGTCGCCAATTTATATACAAAACTTTTTTATATTTAACATTTGAACAAAAAATGAATTTCGATTTATTTTTATACTATTATTTTAATTAAAAAGAATTTTATTTTTTCTATAAATTAAATATTTTTTTTCACGAAATTTACAAAAAAATAAATTGTCTTGTTTGAACGTCGTAGTTGTACTTAAAAGCCTAGGATCAGGTTTTTAGGATTGGTCCTTTAAAAAATATAAATTAACAACTGGCCTAGATGGCTTAAGAAAGGGTAAATAATTTTCTTTTTTATTATAGTATTAAAATATAAATTAATTTTTGTAATAAAGCCAAAGTGCGTTTTAAAAATTACTGTGCTTTTAGAAAAAAATAATCGTTGGGACATTAGTCTACCATTATGTATATATTGATAAAAATGGGCAAAGCATTTGCTATATCTTTTTATGTGTGAAAGGGATAGTCATGACCATGTTAAACCCATTTTTTTCATCTTCCGTTACCATTTTCCCTTCCATATGTGGATACCTTACATCCACCACACCCTGTATCTTTTTCATCATATCCTTTACAGTTCGGAATACATTTATTCGTCGATGTACTCCAGGTCTTTTGTTCTTTATTAAGTTTGTTTTCCTTGTATCTTTATCACATCATTTTTTGTAACACCTGTTCCTCGTTCACACCTTAGTTACGATGTCTCTTTAATATGTATAATCCTTTTTTCCATTCACCAGTTGCTTTTTTGGTAGCACAACCTTAGACCATTTGGTCGCCAATGTTTATTTAATTTTATGTCTAGCATTCCGTTAATTTCAAAACCTTCAGCTTTGGCACAAACTTTTAATTAGTCATGCTCACACCTTTTAAAATAAGATCAACATCATATGGTGCTGTCCAGTACACTTGCCCTGTATTATTTTCACATTTTTCATTATACTCTTATCACATCTCATCAACAAATAAACCACTAGTTTTGCACTACCCGATTTGTCAGTCACCATCATCTTAAACGGTGAATTACAACCATCATCAAATTTAGAATCTTCTCCCCCTTCAGGATTCACATGCAGAAGCTAAATCCCCAATTAATTCCTTCACTCCCTGGCCCATTCAAATCCCCGCAAGAATAATCCCTTCTCACTATATGTCCCTCCAATCAGAATTTATGGGAAGGGGGCAGGAGGGGGGGGGGGGTAAAGTAACCTGCCTCCATCTATTAAGGAGGCGAGGGTAGGTAAGAAGTTAAAAATATTGTAGGAATGAGGGGCCTGGGTAGGGGGGGATTAATCTCAGGCAGGTTGCCTTATTTTTTGTGATTTAGATGCTGCCTAGACTATCCCAAGTGTCTTTGCAAACTTTGGAAGTAAAAATAATATTATTTTATCTAATACATCCATAGAATAAGTGAATTTTATAATAAAGCAAAATTATGTTGCTTTTTCTAACTAATTATAATGGATATAGTTAAAATAAATTAAAAGATGCACATTATCATTTAAACAAGAAAATTCGAGTAATGATTTGCATTTATGAAAACAGTGGAGGTGTATAATTTTCATAGAAAATTGTTTTTTTTTTCAATATTTTTCCAAAACTATATGGAGAAAATTAATGGTGTAAACGACGCGTCGAATGTTCTTTTTTGATGAACGCGTCTGTTTTTTACGTTCGTTCATTTTAGAAAATTTTATTTTTATTAATTTGAAAATAAAAAGTATTAACCCTAATTAACTTATGAAAAAAGGTTATATTTTAATCAGTTGTTTCGTAGATAACATTTGAATTTTGTTAAACCCGCCACCATTTTTATGCTATAGTTTATAAATTTCTGTTTAATATAAGTATTAGGGATAGTTTATCAATTAGATCTTATTAATAAATGAATAAAATTTGTATGTTTTACAAAAAAAATTGCAAATACTACCTCAGCCTAGAGATGTTGTCAAAAGATGGCAGAAAGGTTGAGTCAAATCTCGAGGCTTAGATAATATTTGTTTGCTTGAAACTCAATTTAACGTTTTTTAAAAAAAATCGGAACTGAGGTGTTTAACAATACTCGATATCTAATTCAATATATTTAATCATAATTCAAAAATAAACAGGCCGATTATTTTTTTTAAATTATGTCAAGTTTGGAAATAATTTTGTTGCAATTTGGTATCAATAAATCATGGTTTGATTGTACATTATTTCACAATTTTGTTCATTTTAAATTATTTCTTATAAGTTATAACTTTACTAAAATAAATAAATTTTAGGATATCTTTTTTTATATTTTGATTTTCAGGTCGGAAATTAATTTTATCAATAGGATTTGAAATAAATTTCTTCCCAAGGGTCGGGACGAAAAAATTTGATGATTTACAATCTTATTTGTCAATTTAAGTCAACCTGTGGGTGATTCAAAAAATTCTATTGTAATAACTACTCTTGTCTGTCAGCTCAGTGTAGAATGATTACTTATTACTCCCAGGTTTTACATCTAAGTAGAAAAAGATACTTTTCAAAGACCTGCAGTCCGAGCTCTAATCCCAGCCCGGGTACCAGGGCCTGGCATTTTTAAAATATATAAGGGCCAGGCCAGGCAATTTTAAAATATACACAAGCTGGGCCAGGCCTGGAAAATTTTTTTTTAAATACCCAGGCTGGGCCGTATTTTTTTAAAAATTTATACAATATTATTTATTATATTCGTCAATTAGATATAGTTATAATGATTATATATAGTTATGATTAATATAATGTTTGGTGAAAGTTAACATTAACTAACACTCATAGTATCTATTACATATTATAATTATAGTTTTCCTGCCATGGAATAAATACTCAAAGGATTGAATACATTATTATATAATATGTCATATTATTTATTAATTAAAATATCAGTTTTATTTTTTTTATAAATACAATTAATATAGTATATTCTCAAAATATTATTTACACAAATTTTTTATAGTATCAATTTGTAATATACTAAATGTCTGTTTAGAACAAAAAAAATATGTAGTGTTTAACAGCTCGTTTTGAGCCGATTTTTAAAAACGGCTAAGTCTGTTTTTTATCCGGAAAAATATTATGCAAGCCTGAAAATTTTGCTTATAGAAGGAGCAAAGATCTAGACGTATAGTATCGAAATTTCGAGGCTTAGTCAATATTTTTTGTCAAAAATATTGAGTCGTTTTTAAAAATCGGCTCAGAACGCGCCGTTTAACAACATTAGCTAATATGCTTACTTATTAAATGATAATACTCGCCGAAAAATATGATAAAATACCAAATAGATAAATTTTTAATATATAGGTCGAATATAATTTTAAAAAATTTCGAGCCAGGCCTAAAAAATTTTTTTTAAAAAAAATCCAGTCCAGGCTGGGCCATAAAAAATTTTTGAAAAAAAAAATCCAGGCTAGGCTGGGCCAGTCTGAAAATCTTTTAAGGGCCGGGCCGTGCAAATGGTACCTCTGCAGGTCTCTGATACTTTTATAATAATTTATAGGAATCTCCATAACAAAAGCTTTTATTCATTTTTTTCAGAATACCCTAACCTATCGAAGTTTCATTCCAGATAAAGAATCTTACTCCCATTTCTAATTCTTCTAAACCACACTATTAATCTACAAAAAATAGAGTGGGAAAAATATGATCAAAAACAAACTAGAACAAAAGACCCATTATACTTTGTCCTGCAAAGGTTTACAAGCGTGATTATTTTTTTAAATGTGTGGTCAACAATCTAAAAATTTTATCAAACTTTTCTATAAATGAAAGTGATTATGTACATAAGAATTTATGGTATATACAATTATTTTTTATTAAGATATATTAATTATAAAAAACGAATGCATATCATAATTCATTATCCTATATTAAATATATCGTTAGTTATATAATATACATCTCATGAAATATTATCCATCTTCAAATTTTTAAAAAGAAGTAACTATAATCCAAGGTGATCGTATAAAAATTGATATCAACGTATTTCTAAATGTTTCATCTTCGTCTGCTTTCCCCTTGCGTGTGGCCATGCCTGCCATGTTCCCTCTTTTCATCACGCGACGACCCGTGAGGCCTTTCTTTTCTAGAAGAGGAATGGGATGATTTGCTGGAAGATTTTTTGTGGCTACTTTTGTGACTTTTGTGACGTTCGGATTCGTGTTTGCTCTTAGATCTAAAAGAAAACGCGAGAAAACGAAATGTTTACTTTATCAACATTATTTTCTGATGGCATCCAGAACAGTTAAAAAAATAATCGAAGGGTATTACAGTACCAATTTAGATATAAGATACATAACAAAATTTCAAATCTAGACAGCTCTTTCCCCGAAATATTTTACTTGTTTTTCCACCGCAAATGATAACTATGAAACCATTAAGGCCATATTAAGCATGACAGGCTGTGAAAAGGCTAGTTTATTTTAGGAGGGGGCAGGTGATTGGGGAAACTAAATAGTACTATATGACTCTCTAAGATCAAACACTCATTTAAATTAGAATTTTAAATCATTATTATATATTTTAATGATTCTTTTTTTCAATTTTATTATGGGATAAACTAATACTTATTTCTCTAACTTGGCAAAGAATTGTGAACATTTAAATAAAGTATTTGTTTTTGTTCATAATTTTATCATTTACTTGACCTTATTTTATATTTTACTATAATATTGCTCAAAAACCCAAATATGAAATTTGTTTTCTCCTTTTAATTTATAAATAATAATGTAAACGAAAAATGGATAACAATATTTTATAGTATTCATTTGGAAAGTATAGTAGATAGTAAAAGCTAATTTAGAATACTTAAAAAAATCCGGCAAAGAGCTTGAGCAAATTTATTTATGCGTTCTTCAATTTTTAAAAATTTTAAACTGAGTTAAAAGGCCATTCTTTAGTGGGTTAAACTGGAGTTCTTTTCTAGCTCAAATGTTTAATACTGTTATCTTGGATATTTTATGAAAGTGGAACAAACAGGAACCAATTAGTTAATAACCACTCAAACCCAGGGTAGGCCGGTTCTGAACCATAAAGGAAAATTGTCACTATACAAATTGCTACAAAAACATTTTTTTACTTTTGTGAACCAAAACCCAGAATTCTGGTTGAAAATAAACCAGCTACAACTATACTCAGAAAAAATTTATATGACGCATTTTAATACCTTGATCTTTTTTTCACAGTTTCATTTTCTTTGATATCATTTACCAAAACAGGGCTGGGACCAGTATTTCCATTTTGAATGTTATCGTCAATGCCTCTAGGTTTGGAGTCTTTGCCAAAGAGTTGTTCCTTTTTTGGAATAATAATTTAATATAGGATAAATTAACGGCCCTACCTCCCACATTTAAAAATAAACTTGGCGCATTAAAAACTTATTAGAAGTAAATTTTTTAAGTATTCAAATAGCAATATTTTGGTTGGAGGGGGGTATCTTTCACCTCTTTTTTTCATGAATTCTATAAAATAAAGCTAACTAACCCTCATCCTTAGAGCCGCTTCTCTGACCTTGACGAACCCGGTGTGCTGTTTTCCACTGTTATGGTCATCCACACGTGAGGGAGCGTCATTGATTATGAGAAAAGCGCCACAGATTTCGCAAACACGCATGTGACGTTCCATGGCTTTGGCATTGTCGATTTCCTTTTTTTTATGTCAAATTTTTAAGTGTAAAATATTTAAGAATAGGTGGTTATCCTCCTGCCCAATGATCGAATTTTTAGGGGTGTACTGATACCACCATTTGGAGGTCAATCTGATATTAAATTGATATCAGCTAATTGCCGATCCGATATGATATCTGATTTTGTATTCTGTAAACATACTAATCGTTTTAATTTTTAATGCATATACCTAACTCGTCTCATATTTTTTTTAATAGTATATAATCTATAATTAAATTATACCACAACATAAATCATTTATTAATAAGATCAGTTATTATTAATGAATAATTTATTTATATAATAAAATTAATATAAATATATTATGAAATTTGAAATAAATATATTATGAAATTTGAAATAAATATTTAAAATAATTTTTGATCACATTTATAAAAATATATTGTTTTTTTAGATATAACTTATTTTTAAATTTTATAACATATACAAATTTTTTTTAAATAAGACGCCATTTTATCGGGTAGGAAAATTTTTATAATATCAGCCACACCGATATTTTAAAAAAGATGAAATATCGGCCCGATCCAATCCGATAAAAAATATGGGTACATCCCTAATTTTCATGAAAATATTGGAGGATGAGAGAAAAGTGGTGGAAAGTAAGCGAAAAATAAGTATTATAAAATATATGGGACAGAATTTGTTTTTTATTGCATGTCAACCGACAATTATTATAAAAATCTGATGATAAAGAACATCATTGCGATCAAGTTATTAACAAAATTAAATTGCATATTAATTTAATTTATAATGCCAATTTCCATTTTTACAGAGTTTTTCTTGTTTAGTGTTGTACCATGGCTGATTCAATGATTTATCCAAAAAAATATCATGTAAACCTGAAGATTTTTCCCATAGACGGGACAAAGGTTTGGGCATCTATTAGCGAAATCTCGAGACTTAGGAAATATTATTCTGGGCAAAATAAGTTTGCCGTTTAACAACACTATTCTTGTTGTTTTTTTTAAATATAAGACATGTAATATTTTTGACAGCAAATTAGTTCCAACCCAGAAAAGCCTTTCATAAGCAGTTTATACCTTGTTAATTATAACATCTGTAAGATTGATAGATTATCAATGAAAAAAATGACTCACGATTAATTTATATTAAAAAAAACTAATTCGAAATAAAACGAACCATTTAAAAAAATTTGTCGAAATATTTGATTCGTTTATGAATAGTCTAAATACGATATAGCCTTACGATCCATTTATAAGGTAAAATATATAATTTTTTCAAAATAATATTTTAAAAAAATAAACAATCAATACAAGCTAATTAACTTTAAAAGGGACATTAATAGCGTTAAAAGAGAAAGGGGAGATATTAATAAGAAAAATAATTTACTATTTTGAATTTATCACGTTCGAAATTTAGCTTTTCGACCTCTTTTATGGTGTCTTGGGCCTCTTCAACGTTACCTTCCTCGGCTAAGCCTTCACTCTAAAGAAAGATACATTATATATTTTTCATTTATAGGGAATTATAAAAATTATTTTGACCAGTGGTCTAATAATACCCCTGAGAAATATCTGACCTAAAATAGAGGTAAATGCACCGATTTCAAATTTAGGACCAAACCTATTATTCAGTTTATAAGGAATATCCAATAAAATAGGATTATATAGGACTGGTTTCAATAAAAAAAATAGTTTTGTTAAACCTCAACCTCAAGAAGCAAGCAAACTTTTTTCTTTATTTCAAATGGGATAAATCCTTGAGTAATATAGAACAATATGCCCAAACGACATATTGTTCATCCTCAAAATAGTGCTTCAAAAAAATATAAACCATTAAGGTAATATTAATTATTAAGGAATTTACTAGACAAAAAAGGTTAAGCATAAAAAAATATTTTTGCAATTGAACTAGACAGGTCTTTAATATTTTGTACATACTTCATCTGAGCATTCTATTAAACTTACTATCATACATAAGCCCACCTTCTCTTTAAAATATATGATTATTAGTATACTAGATCTGTATGTGCCATTTATGAAAATAACGCCATTAGCTGTGCATGGCCAGTGCAAAATATTTTCCTAAATAATTTCTATTCTAATAAATTGGTCAACATCACTATTGTAAATTTCCTATGAACCCATATTAACATCATTTTAGAATTCAATCAATCAAAATCTAAAATTATAAACCATATTTTATATATTTTTAAAATGGAGACCCAATGTTAGAAAAGGTATTTGATTAGGTGAATAGAGACACCACTAATACTTAGGTTATGGTTTACATAATCTAATCTGGTTATCCTGTATGGTATTAAATACCTTTTGTTGAAAATCTGATCAACAGAATATAAGAAATTATTACTGCTATAAGATATAAAACTGCAGATTGAATTTGAGTTCGAGGCAGATCAAAGGAAATGCCAAGTACAATAGATCTAACATCAGATATGTTAGATATTGATTACCCTGATACCAGTCTTCAAATTGCTGATTCCAATGATGATAATAACAATAATGCCACACATATAAAACGTTAAAATGAAATGTTCCAACCAGGTGGCATATGCTTAAATGCATATCTGGAGAAAATAAAAATTCAATAACGTTTTGAAAAGATTTGGGAAACACTATCTCAAACAATCAATCAGATCTAGTAGATAAAATTTTAGCTTTTCTGTCAAAACTTAAATAAAAATCAAATTTCTATAAGCATAAAAAGGCATACCTTAAACATGGCATCACTTTTAAAGTGAAATTGAATCAAATTTAATAATAATGATAGCCCAGAAATATTTCCCTAAAGAAAAATTTCCTGATTTGAACTTGTTTAGTTGCTAATTTTAAGTAATTTAAATTTAATATTTCCTCTCGATTTTCAATTGCTATATTTTACTACACCGATGTCATCATATTCTATATGTTTAAAATGTTTTATAATAAATTCCGACGTTGAGTAATTTTGTTCTACTAAATACTTTGGTACAATTTTCACTTTTTGAAATAAAAAAATTAATTAAACTTGCTGATCACAAACCAGAATTTGTATAGTGATTAAGAATAAAAGTGCCTTTTCACAAGATATGGATGTTCTAAATCTCTAGAGAAAAAGTATCGAACTTCCTAATCTTGCCATGATGGCTAAAAAAATATTTTTATTCCAACAATTAGCAAACTTAGTGAAAATGTTTTCTCTACCACTAGATTGACGTTGAATTCAAGATCATCATTATGTAAGGAATTTGAATAAAATTATTTTTATACAAGATAATTATAAAATCGATTTTTGAATTTATGAGTTTTCCCTTTAAATAAAGATCAAAAAATATGCCTAGATATCTATAATGTAGATTTAATTTAATTTTTCTAAAAATATATAACAGTGCACCGATGTGCCACCTTGTTGACAGTGGTTAAAAATCAGCACACCGCTGGCCACCAATAGTTCAGTTAGTGCACAGATCTAAGTATTACTAAAAAAAATAAGAGATTAATTGTTCTAAAATAATATATATTTAAATTTAGCAAAACAGATTAACAAATCTGCTAAGCCTTGAGGCATGAATAGACTAATATATTTTTTTAAAGTTAGACCAAGACAACTTTATCATTTATAACTAGAATCATCAATGGGCTTCAAAAATGATCTCATGCCCCCCCCCTAATGATAAGTGTCGCCAAATAGTGTGGTGTGAACAATGTTTAAAAATTTATGATAATTTTTTGGCAAATTTCAAGTTATATTTACTCAAATAAAGAAATATGACATATCTTAAATAGTAAATTTTACCTTGACCAACAATTCATCAATCTGTTTTTGAAGCACGATAATTTTTTCCTCATTTTCTTTTGTTACTTGTTGAATCTGGGGAGGTTTTTTATGTGTATTTAAAAAAAATTATACTAAATGATCTTTTAAAACTTAAAGTTCTAACCAAATGCTGATATGATATTTTTTAAATATAATACTAGCCAGGAGCTTCAAAACACAAACCAAAGCCATACATTAAAATTTGACTTTTACAAGTCCCCTATTACAAATTATGGTTATCCTATGATAAAAATTAGATGTGGTCCTTGGGTTTGGGTAAAGAAATTTAACAAAATTAAAAAGGACAGGCTTAAAAGCTATTGATTTGATATAGAATTACCCTATATTCATAGTACTAACATCAGAATTACCTTATTTAACATACATTTAAAATTAAAATCAGCATAATACATAAAATAATTAAATATAAGTGAAATTCTAGAGTACAGGCTTTCTCTTTGTTAAACTCTTTTTATCTCACCATATAGAAATTGAAATAAGTTTTCAAACTGCTGTATACAAGTAGTGTTGTTAAAAAACCCAATTTGGGTCGATTTTGAAAAACCGGCCCGATTAAGATTTTAGCCAAAATAATATTGTATAAGCCTCAAGATTTGGCAAGTAGAAGTCCAAACCTTTCTACTATCTATGAGCAAAATCATGAAGCTTACACAATATTATTTTGGTTATAATCTTAATCTGGCCATTTTTAAAAATGGACCCGAATCGGGCTTTTTAACAACACTATATACAAGTTCTGCATATTGCTATCAAATGTGTATAAGGCTCCTCATTTTTAATTGTTCACCCAACTTACCTTATTATAGTTAATATTTTAAAATATTAATGAAGGGGGTGTTGTAGATGTTAAAATATTTGAATAAAATGAATCAGATTCATTATTAGTAATTTTGTTTAATTTTATGAAAATAAACTGCTTTATTAAGTGCACTTTATTTTGACAAAATTTTTATTTTTATAACCACGGATTAGAATATCAGGTATATAAACAATTATCATACTATATAAAAATAACTTTACAATTCAATTATTCAAATTATATCTGTGTTCTTCTCTCCTTTTTTCTTATATTTATTTTATTCAAATATTTTAACATCTAAAACAGTTAGATGGAAATGAGGAATACCAAGCACACTTCCTAACCTTCAACAATAGAGGGCAAAATGCTCTTAATCAAGCAGTTTATTTCCTTAAAATTCTGGGTTATCAACCCTGTATGAAATATCTATTTTTTATTTTAGTTTTAATAAAATATATTCTTCAAGATAAAAGTTTATATATAATATTAAGAATATATCATTCTCTCAAATATAATGTATATATATTATTTTTTATCATAGAAATTAAAATGTAATTACTTTGATATTATTCTGGGAATCATTGACAGCTAGTCGAGCATGGCCTCTTTTGATTTTCCTATCCACTTCCCCAATGGCATTTTCTAGAAATCTCAAAAAATCCTCCTCATATCCCATCTTTTTAAATTTGGAACTTTCTTTATATCTAAAATGGAAGCCAAGGGAATTATTAATCAATTAATAATCAAATTATTTTTTAAACATTATTTAATAAAGCAAAAATAATTAATAAACTAAATCAAAACGTTGTTAAGAGAGTAAGATAATATCTAAATGCATATATATATAATAGTATATCATGTAAATAAACTTGTTATGAAAGAACATAAAGAGTATATAATTATATATAATGAGTCCCCCTCTTCACTCTATATAATAAATGTTTTGTATAACATTTGAATTGAAGTTCAAGGAAAAAATATTTATATAATTTAAACAAAACAATATACCTCAAAGGGATACCAACACCCATTAGTTATTAGAAATTTAACTACAATCTTATCTTATTCAATTATATCTATTATTCAAATAAAAATATAAAAAATTACTTAGTATTGATATAATATTTCATCAATAATTTAATTTGTAGATATTTTATCCAGGTTATATAAAGAAAAAATATTTTTTTATCAATATTGTGACATACCTTTGCCTTAGTGTATCATCATGTACTTTTTCACAATATCCTTTGGTATAATTAACAAATTATATAAATATAAAAATTATAATACCTATGTCAAATTTCGTATTTAGAAAAACCTCGTAAGGACAAAACTCAACTAAATAATGCTTGCAAACCTATATAAAAAATAGAGTTAATTAAAAATAGTTTATAATACCAAATCATCGCTCCAATGAGTTTTTTTGCTTTTCTCATTAGGAGCAAGATTTCTGTCCCTTCCCATCAATTCATCTAATTGTGCAGCTAAAATTGATGCCATTGCAAAATGTTTATTGATTAAATCTTTATACAAATGATACCAATTTCTTAAATTTTACAAATATATTAAAATAAGAAATTATATTTTCTTATTAGTTAATTTCATCACAATAAATAAATAGATTTTAAAATGTAAAAATTCATACTAAAGTTTTAAGGAACATCTTATAAGTAAAAAAGTTTATTAACAGCAAGAATCAGTAAAAGTAAAAGTTTTTACTAAAGATTTAAGGAACATCTTCAACTTTCTCCTATATATGTTCACTTTGTACATTTCATTCGTTTCACTTTATCTGTAAAATAAAGCAATAAATACCCCCAATATATTTGGCATTCTTCGTAGAATTAATGAATGTTTGGATATAGCTTATAATCTCTTCATTAGTTCATTCCAGAACCCGCAATGTCAGAAATACTCCTGCACATACTATAAATATTTT
Organism: Gordionus sp. m RMFG-2023; assembly: GCF_954871325.1. Taxonomy (NCBI): domain Eukaryota; kingdom Metazoa; phylum Nematomorpha; class Gordioida; order Chordodea; family Parachordodidae; genus Gordionus; species Gordionus sp. m RMFG-2023. The sequence goes on along the minus strand of NC_088776.1, from coordinate 56,388,944 downwards.
AAAAATGATAGTTCTAAAAATAGTTAATGTGAGAACGATAAACATAGAATGGAAAATCCTATGAGGTTGGGAAATAGGGATTTCAAAATTTTTACCTGCAATATTTGTATAGATGTAGTGGATTTATGTTATATACATATCTACTATCATTTATAATATATTTCAATCAAATGGAATCATTAGCTTGTTGAATTAGGTAAATTACGCAAATATGATAAATTTATACTTTGGTTTTAAAAGATATTTTATTAAATGGATAAATAAACATGTTATTATTTTCGTCATTAATTTTATAGAGTTTCTAACTTAATTAATATAAGAAGGAATTTTGAATATAAATGATACGTTAATTATAAAGTTGTGTAAGTAAAAAAAAAATTTACATGAACAACTGAAAATTAGGGATTGGCCTGTTTCAAAATTGAAAATTTTGTTAGTAGTTTTAACCTGATTACCTTTGATAGATGTATTAAAATTTTCTCATTGAAAAAATAAAAATTCTTAATTGAATGTAAGGTACGAAACTTTAGATATATCATTGGGTAATTATAATGAAAAAAGACAATAGTTGTGAAGCAAATTTGAATCTAAGCGTTTGAAGAGAACTAAGGATTAATGGCCCTGTCATACTGGAAAAGTATAGATTTTAAAACAAAACATTTGCTAAAGGTAATTCTAAATTTTTATAAATATCTATATTTTTTTACATTTTAAAGATTCTTACTGTCAGTTGTTTCAAAGATTTAGGAAAAGACATCTTAATTTTCACATAATCTACATTGAGGTGGTGCAGATCTTACTAGTGCCAATATTTGGAGCAAGAAAACGATTCCTTCTATTATAAATGGTTATACCAGATTCAACATATATAATTTGATGAAACAGGACTGTACTACCTTGCAATATTAAACCATGGAATTTAGTTGAACCCAACAATTAGAATTAAAATCAGATATAGAAAAGACAACAGTTTTTTTGTCATAAACGGAGATGAGACAAAAAACTGTTAAACATTATTCTAATAAAAGCATTTGGATGGTCACTAATCTTTGAAGACATCAAGGAATGTGATTTGTTATTCAAGAAAGAAAAATTATTGTTTTGTGACAATGCTAGTTGCCACAAAACTTTATTAGAATAAAAATATAACAGTAATCTTTTTACTTCCAAATACTACCTCACTTATTCAACCTCTGGATATGTGAGTTATTCGATCATTTAAATGTAATTCTAGAAAAGGTATATTATAAACAATCATGAAAGAGTGACAAAAGCAATAGAGGGTAAAATAGGTCCTATGTTTCTATCTTATGCCTTACATACAGGGTTGCCAGGTCAAAATTTTCAAATTGCGGGAGAAATTTGGTATTATGCGGGAGAAATATAAAAATCGCTGTGGAAATATAAAAACTGCTAAAAAAAATTGGGCCGGGATTTTGAATTGACTTAATTAACCGCCTATTATTTTTTATTTAGTTTATATAAATACAAAGTCGGTAACTATTTTTCAAAATAAAATAACATCTTGATTTATTAAAATATAATAATTCATAAAAAAACCAACATAAATTTTTATATACAAAAAAATGTAAATAAGATAAAATTTTATAAAAAAAACGATTTTAATTTTACAATTAAAAATATATTTTATGCGAATGTCCCGCAAAACGACCGCAATTGGAAATCTACCGTGTGTGTATAACATTATAAAAATATGCGCTTAATTATCACGTATCACGTTTAAATACATAATAAGGTATTCCAAAAATAAGAAATAATACACATGAAACTACAGTTGTGGCAATTGTAATTACTTATCTTGTAGTACAACATTCACAGAGATACTTATGATCGCAATGTTGGTAGAATCTTTTTCCCATAATATTTAACGACTCTAATATAAATGAAAACTATACTTGTAGAACAAAAATGAGCAAGGCTATCATTGTTTTAGAACCTAAATCCAGGAGTTCAATTCTTGACGATTTGAAAATAGGGCATACATATACAATTCTAACAGATGCATCTAATAATGGAAATATTAAATATTTCCCTTGATCCTCCGCTATTTCATCAAAATTAAGGTCGTTTCAATAAAACTATAAAATTTTTCCCCTCAAATAGTGATTAATCCAAAGACATATCTAACCATATAGTGGTAAATATATCAGATTCGAGATTATCAATAAATTGCATGTCAGCTTTCTGATCTAATGATGCCTCAGTGAATTTGATAAAAACAGAGTGTATTTACAGAATTGAGTCAGCACAATGTTGGTTGCGATATGTTCCTAATACCCGCCATCGATAGAATTTTAAAATTTTATAAACCTTTAAAAAAATATTTCTTAAATAAAAATTAAAGCTGTCCTAATATTTTGAAATTTTTTTTGAATAATGGCAGAAGTATATTTAGGAATGATTTCACATGTAGGAAATCTACTACATTCTGTTAATGTGTAGTTCCAATCAGAAGAATCTTAACAAAGATTCACAAAATTATGCTGCAGATGTGTTCATCTTTACAATTAAAAATTGACAATAAATTTTATGGCGCCATTGTTAAAACTTAATTATATTTTATTTGAGATTAAATAATAGAATTAAATGTTTACCGTCGTTATTGAGATATTTATAAAATTCCTGGCATGACATATTATATATTTGTTTAACCATTAGCTCGGCCTCTAATGTTGTTATAGCAATCCGATTTCTCTCCTTTTTCCAGGCAGTCCTCATCAGGCTAAAAATGCGCTCGGATGAGGTATTAGAATGAGATAAGGAGAAGATATACTTGCATATTTTTTCCAAGCATGGGGATTTATCGTTATTACGAAAAGATTCTATCCATTTCTCCTCTGCTTTTAGACCATCTAACTAAGTATTTTGGCGTATCATAAAAAAATAGAGAGAATTACAATCTCCTCAAACAAGACATCAATGTCTTTCAGTATTTTTAATATATTTATTAAATTATAAAAACCATCAATTGATGGTTTCTGTTCCAAGGTCATAATATTTATACATTTGTAAATAGAGTTATTAAAATCAAATTTTAATTGTAAATATTCTAAAATTGTCTTAATAAAAATATCTGTTTCATTTAAAAATGTATTAATTAGAGTATTATTTGAACATTTTAATATAATATTTTTAGCAATAGCGACATAAAATTTATTATCAATTTTTAACTGTAGAGATGAACAGAGCTGTAGCATGATTTTGTGAATCTTTTTTATAAAGAATATTCTGATTGCAACTGAATATTAACTGCATGAAGTAGATTTCCTACATGTGAAACGAATCCTAAATATGCTTCTGCCATTTCATACTCGAAAAAAATTTTCAATATTTTAGGACAGCTTTTAAAATCTTTATTTAAGAAGTATTTTTTTAAGGGTTTGTAAAATTTTAAAAACTCTTTTAATTCATTAACCTTTTTAGTTGATGACTAAATTCGTTAAAACATTTCATCACAATTATTTCGACATCCACAGATAGTACATTTATTGCCTTCTTAGTATATGGCATATACAGCCAATTGGTATAAATTCATAATTATGCTGCCTCAATTCGGTAACTTTGTGCCAAAATTTACAGAGGCATTATCAGCGAAGAAAGCTGGCATGCGAATCATTGATAATCCTGAATCAGCTATATTTACCATTATGTGGCTAGCTATATCGTTGGATTTTTCACCATCCGAGGAAAAATTTTTAACAGTTTTATTGAAATGTTCTTATTTTTGTAAAAATAGCGAAGGATCGAGGGATATGTTAATATTTCCGTTATTAGTTGCATCTGTTAGAATTGTATATGGATGTCCATCTTTCAAATCTTCTTAAATTGACCTCTAGGATTCGAATACTAAAACACTTCTGATTACCTTGCTTATTTTTTATCTGCCACAAGTAAGGTTTGCATTTATATTGGAGTCGTTAAATATCATGAGAAAAAGATTCGACCCACATTGTGATGATATAGCTCTATAAATGTTGAACTACATGATAGATGTATACGATTTCCGCAAATGTAGTTGCATCTGTATTATTTATTATCGATGTTGATATACTCCCCTGTACTGACTTATATGAATGAAATGATGTTGATTTATTATTGGATAAAAATAAAACAGGATAGAAAGAAATTAACAAATTAGACATGTTTTTCGAATAAATATTAAAAATATAAAAATAATTAATTAATGTCTCTCAAAATTATTATTTATATATTAAAAATGTTAAAATACTAAAAAAAAAAATGCGAAAGAAATTAAAAAATTACGGTAGATTTCCAATTGCGGTAGTTTTGCGGGAGAGAGTTGTCTGCGTGTAAACTAAAAAATAGCGGAGTCTCCCGCTGACGGGGGGAGACATGGCAACCCTGCTTACATACATGATGATAATGCAAGCTACCGTGGCATATTAAATGATCAGGATAATTTGTAATCAAGAATTGGAAGGTTTATTCTTTTTATAAACAATAGAACTAATCTTATTTCCTAGAAGGATATGATAGTGCAGAAAGTGATGATATGAATGATGTTGTAGAAGAGATATCTGAACTTGATTGCCTAATAGAAGTCAAGATATGAAGAGATTTGATATCTGTTGTAAATATTCCTTATTTTGTAATTAGTGCAAGTCATTAAGAATATTTATTTTTTTTATTTTATTATCCATATTATTTTTTTATCAATATTATTTGTCAATATTTTTTTTTAAACATTATTTATTTATATTTATTTTATTTATTTTTTTGGGGGGGGGGGGGGTAGGGGGTTATAAAAACCTCGTAAAAAGAAGAAAATAAAGATTATTACATTTGTTTGATTATTTTACTTTTTCATTTTAATTTTTACGATTATTATACAAAGCATAAGATTATCCAAGAAAAAAAAAGGTAAAGAAATAAATAAATTAGTAGAAACGTTTAAACCAAAAATTAGTGATAAAATACTAGGAAATTAGTTGTTGATAGAACCTAGTGGTTAAAACCGAGAAAATATCTTTATCCGGTATGCACATACATATGTGGATTAATTTGCCTTTGTATTTATCCTTAGAATAGGTATATTTATCATTGAAATATTTTATGATAATAATAATTTTAACCTGTTAAATTTTGGTGACTAATATAACCAAGCTTGGGCGAGGCAAAATTAAAAAAAAATCATGTTATATCACAGATTAGACACAAATTTCTGGAAAAATATTTTTAGTGATTTTAAAAAATATCTTAGTAATTATTATCTTAATAATAAAAATCGTATAACAAATTTAATATATTTTGTACATATAATATATTTCTATTAGCACCAAATTGGTTTATATTGTAAATAATTAAAATTTAGTCTTATAATTGTGAAAAATCGGATAAGTACGAAAACTTTAATTTTTACAAGTCGCAATTATCCAGTTTTGATTTTAATTTTCTTTCTCTAAGCAAAAACAAATGGTAAAAATAAATATATATTACATTATATGAAAAAAAATTTATATATTCATTTATATACTTTATATTAATTCAAATAGTATTATATTTAGCTAGACTGAAGAAAATATTAAACTTTTCTGAATTATTTTCTATCAATATATTAAAGTAGGACCAATGGGTAGGACTCAATAAAAAAAAATTTGGCTAGGCTAAACAAGAACTTACTTTAAGGAAGCCAAAAGATGCATAAATTTTTTTATTTTTTTACTAAATAAAGCTAAAAAGATAAGATAAATTTTTTTTATTAAACATTATATATTTCATAAAATATGTCTAGTTTGCTTAAATTCAATATATATTCATTTTGGGCTGATTTTTGAGTATACAAAAAGTTGTTCATTTTCCAAGTTTAATTTTGAGTTAGTCCTATTATAATCTTGAAAACAAATTAACTTAAAGAAATAACTTTGTATAAGTATTTTTCTAATTATTTTGATGTAGATTAGAGCTATTTTAAATTTTTTAATTGGTTACGAGTAGAGTTGTTAAACGGCTAGATTTTTAAGAACGGTTAACATCGAGCCGTATTACAACACTACCCGGAACTTTTTCCATTTTTCTCTTACAATTCTAACGTTTCGACGGCTGGGTATTATAATGTTCCATATCCACTTTATTCGCAAAATGCTTTTTTATGATAAATGAATTCTTCAGTACTATATTATTCTTATATTTCTGCAACAAAAATGTTAAAATATAATTTAGAATGATCCTTTATTTATATTTTTAAATTGTTATATCCTATCTAAAATACAAGAAATACTTGCTTCTTTTTAAAATGCTGTCCTGAATTATTTTTAAAAAATTCATACAGACAGAGCTTACATTAGTATTGTTAAAAGGCCTGAAGATCGATTAAAAAAAGCTTTTTAACCAAAATAATATTATGGAAGTCTCGAGATTTGGCAAATAGAGGTCCAAAGTTTTATGCTATCTATGAGCAAAGTTTCCAGGCTAATAATAGTATTCGTTTGGCTAAAATTTTAATCGAGCCGTTTTTAAAAATCGACCCAGAGCCGTTTAACTACAATAGTCTTCTACATGACATGAACAAGGAGGTGTACAACTAGTTTTCAAAGTTTTTAAAATGTGTATGGGGCAAGCATTTAAAGGTGGTAAGTCAGAGGTAGTAAAAATTTATTGGTAAGATATCTATTATATATTTAGGCAAAATATATTGCTTATAGACCTTTATAATGGCATTGCAAAACATAAACCAAATTTGTACATTGCATACAATCTTAGTCATTATTTTTCAAATAAAACTTATTTCTGGATAATTTTCTGTTAACTTTTAAAATGTAATTTAAAAAGGTTATAGATTCTATAAGCAAACTCATATTCATGCGAAACAATATACTATAATAATTCATTGCATTCATTAACTGAGGGGGTTCCTATGGTTTAAATAATAAATCTTTTACATTTACTTTATTTAGTTTGCAATAGAGGGAGAATTTTAAAATATATGAAACTATAATTAAAAATGTGTAATTCGTGTGAAAATATTGACGCGAATGCAAAATTTTTTTAGAGGGGTGGGTTTAAGTTTTTGAGGGCGGATTGTTTACTTCTAGTGAATATTCTGTCATGTAGACGCTGGATATAGAACATTATAATACTCAACCTAGCATTTCCAAATTTGTTTTATATATCTTCTTTGAAGAATATATTATTTTTATAGTATATAAAATAGTATCGTAATAAAACATGGCATATTATAAATAAATATATAATTACGAATATGGCGTTTTAATCATCACTTGGTTTCGTCAGTATAAAATAAATATGTATATTATTACAAAACGAATTTAAGGTAAAAAAATATATATAATAAATGATGCATTCATATGATTACTTAATCCTCGAAAAAAAAACATAAAATCTTGATATTATAGACTAATTATTTTTTTAACTAATAAGTGTTAGTCGTTTAACTTGCGATAAATAAAAGGAATGATTAAGATTCTAAAACTATTAAATTAGTTCCTCTCACGAAAGTATGACAAATGAAACTTTCACGAACGAATAATAATGTGCACACACAAACGCGCCCAAAATCATAGAATTCATGAAACATTAGAAAAGTGGTTTTTAAGACTAATAGCTATCTAATAGTTAATGGAAGTTGACAAGGCGATGACTGTTTGTATCCTAGAAAGATGGTGGAGGCCAAAATTTAACTTAAAAAACTCTCTAGTAATTAAATAATTATTTTGGCGGTATATTACGGTACTGCATTTATAGTTTTAGAGCAAACGAATTCCATGATAAATAATAGATTTTTAAAAAGAATAAAATTAATAAAAGTGAGATATTCTTCATCTTCTCCCCTTGATACGTGCGATGTTACCGCGTTCTTCTTAATTTCTTTTTTAAAAGGCGTTTTTCTTTGTTTGAAATCATTTTCATATTTTAAAAAGGATCAATAAGATGGCCATGAAAACAACCAAAAAAGCTAATAACAATATACAAATAAATTTTTTGTGGCTGTAAGATTTTTGGTAAGCAGAGGCTCGAGTCAGCTGACTAAGACCGGAAGCCACGATGGCCGATGATTTTTCCATGTTGTAGTCTATGCGATCCACGAGGGTTCCCTACCAATATTTTACAAATATATAAGTTTATATTTATTTCTCATTTGTTTTCTATTCCATTTTTATATACCTATTTCCAAATTCCTTCCTCTATATATATTTTTTAATTCTCATAATTTATTACTTTCTTTATTTTATTCATTATTTGCTTTAGCTTTCTTTTCTTCATCTTATTAAGCTATTTGTCTCATCCGAAATTCACACAAATAACAATTAAAAAAACCTGTTCAACAACAATTTGTGACAAATCCTTGAAAATAACGTTCAAATCTGTGATCGATTTTACAAGATTCTGAACTTCTTTCTCCCTGATGGCGTAAAAATTCTCCTCTTGTTCAAGCAAGAACAAGGGTGCTTTGGACTGTTTTTGGTCTTGGATCATGATTTGATGATTTGTCTTAGATGTTTAATTATAAAAAAAATTTTTTTAGTATTTAAACATAAATGGCAATCCTGTAAAAAAAAAAGTCAACAAATGGCAAAAGAGATTAATCTTCCAAATCATTTTTTTAAAATAAATATTTTCTGTCAACTTTTTGATGACACTCAGGTCTTTTAGGGTGTAAAATTATAAAAATTAATAGCATTCCTTAATAATTTAAGCCCCAATCTATATCCGTGAAAGCATTCTTTTTGATATAATGGAAAATTAATGATTGAAAAGTTTTTTTTTTCAAAAAAAATATGGTATAATTGATTTCCAAAATGTATCTAAAAATCAATAAAAATATGCGACCAGTTTTATATTATCAATAATTAACGGCCTGATGGACATACTCTTGGCTGGAAACGCATTGGCCTTTTAATAATAAGGATCCATTAGGTATTGCTGAGAAAATAAAATCACAAAAATATTCACATCTATCCAAAAACAATATATTTTATGCCAATCATGGTATCAAAAAAACTGTTTAAAAACAGGCGAAATTCTTAATCGAACGAATCCGTCAATTGAGGCCACAAAAAACAATAAATTTGGCATTTTAGATTAAACAACAAATTAGTTTCGAAATTTTACGTTATCATTTTAAATTATTCAGAGGCCGTAGCCAGATATAGATGACCCTTTTTAACTTCGTTTTTTGGTTTTAATGTTTGTTTTTTTTTAAAGAAATTTTTAATATGTATTTTAAAATTATGTCTCATATAGTTTTTAATAAGTAGTTTAAGAGTTATTTATAAATCACTTTTAATTGGAAAAAAAAATTGACCTTCAGTGTTTCCTTTCAAATATTCCTTTAAATCAACCCTTAAAATATTCTTTCTTCCACTTTTTTCTTTCCCTATTTTATTTACACATCTCCTTCTTAGCAATCTTCTCTTCCGCTCACATATTCTTTCCCATGTCTGGGTTTTGCGGTAGGGAATATGGAAGTTTGTTTCTAAAGGTGGAGGTGGGGGAGGTGGGAAGCTTTAAAATGTTATAATCAGAGTTGCCAGATCTTATGCCTTTTGGCGAAATTTCTCATTTTTTTGAAACTTTAATTAACGTTAAAACACGCCGTATAGATTTACGCTTTCTCCCGATTCTTACGCTGATGCCCGATATTCTTAAAATGAATTCTCCAAATATTTTTTTATATAAATTTTTTTAAAATAAATAAATAAAATAATTAAAAATAGCTTAACCAGAGACGTATACGCTATCATTTTTTTAAAAAAGTTATTTTAATTCAATCGTATATTTAAAAGGGCATCTTATTCTTTGTTTATTTTTTATTATCCATATCTTCGAGAAAGGGAAAAACAAATATAAATTACAGTTTAAAAAAGACAAGTTTAACATCCATATTCGTTATAAAAAATCCTTTTTTTTGGAATTATGGTTAAATCCCATTTTTATTTTTGATTTAAATGAATCTGGCAACCCTGGTCATAATGCGTGGGATTACAGGAAATATATATATTCATTGATTTTTTTTAAAAAAACACTTTCAAAAATAATTATGGGGCAAAAATAAAAAAATAACATTTTGGAGGATATTCGTTTGCAAATACCTGAAAATTAGTTTCAAGGATATCGGGATCAAATTGGTAAGAATTTTTAGGTTGCGAATTATTTGAGCGGTTTGATTCTTTTTCGGTCATTATAACAGCTGTTTCCTGCATGATAGCCGTGTCCGAACTGCTTATAATAGTATCAACTGCTAATATTAAAAAAAAAATTATGCCATACGAATTTAATAATGTAAAATATACAACAACCAAGAACATAATAAAATGGAAGGTGTGGGTTTGTATTTAAAAAAAAGTCAATTTTTAACATGATCCAGCTTTTATAATTTGGGGTATTTCGGCTCAACCTTGTTTCGCTAGACCCTGATTCTTTTTTATTTAAATTTTACGCACGGGTCTCAAGTTTCTAAATCTTATTTATAATTTTCACAGGTACCTTTATTAGTTAAATGACTTTTATGGCTATAATCATCGAGGTTCATGATATCCGAATAGATGGTTTTGCGCCTCTCAATTTCTATAATAATAATAAATAAATAAGTTCTAATCTATTAAAAAAAAAATTTTTAGAGTTGGGGTAAAATGGCCATATTATACCATATTTATGTCAGTCTTTTCTTAAAAAAATGAAATAAAATCATCCTTTAACATTGCGCTAAATGTTTTAGATGTTGGATTTTTAACTTTTAAATTTAGAAATACGAAAGAAAGATATGCTTATTTTTTGAACTATATTACCGATAATGAATGAAAATGCTATTTGTCTTGAGCCACTCTTTATAAATTTTTACTGACAGCACCCTTTAATATAAATTATGTTGGATCTAAATTAATTTCTGTATTCTTTCTATAAATATAAGAGCTTTGGTATTTTAAAATTAACATTATTTGGGGGAAAAAAAGAATATAAATCAAAATACAATATCAAAAGCAAAAGAAAATGAAGAATAAAATAAAATGTTAACGTTTAAGATAGTTTGATTGCGATAAACGGAATGCGGACGTGAGTTCGCATAAAGTGGTTACGAGATAGGATGTTATATTTTTGTGCAAGGATTTTTCGGATTTGGGAGAATAGACCGTGGAAAATGAGGAAAGTTTTTTGGCCAGAGTTTGGCAATGGGATAGCATCTGAAAATATCAAATTAAATATATTATAATAAAGCTTTATATTTAATTATTCTTCACATTTTGGAAAGCATAGATAAATAATATCAAAATTAAATACATTTTATAAATAAATCTTATCCCTAATTCAGCCTGATGCGATTATATTAATTTGAATATGATGTGGCCAATCCCGAAAGCCAGGCCTGGGTGCCCATGCAACACCTTTTTTCCAAGCTTGGTGAGTTAACTTGAACAATATCTATTTTACGAGTGAGGCCGGGTTAAAATAGTCATAGGGAGAGCGGGAAAATTTAATAAAAAAAATTTCCCCAGCTTCGGGGCAATCCTTTATACCAAGATTATAATAAATCACATATAACTATCCATGATACAATGTTTCTTCTTACCTCAAGAATCAGGCTAACTTTTTATTTCTTATATTTTTATTTAAATATTTCCTTATCAATCTTACACATTATCTTCACCATTACTACAATTTTTTACAAGACACTCAATCAAATACTAATTTGGATCACTATATATCACTATTTTTTTATCACCTCTACAATCCTTATCAAATTCACAATTTTCTTGAAAGAATTTATAATCTTAATCTATATATAATTTTTCCATAAACTACAACTAAGAAAAATATCAAGTATCTTTATATATATATATTCCTTAAACATCTTCAAATCACCAAAAATAACTCACCTTTATTTTTTCTTTGCTTAACAAGTTTACTTATCATTCAATTTATATGAATACATTCAATCATCAATTTATATAAATACACTCTTTTTTCCTATCTAAATTACCTATTAACAACTATTTCTCAAAACTTAACTAAATCACTATAAATAATTTTTATTTTTTTAATCTTTATAATTTAATAATCTATATTATTTTTTCCCTAACCCTACTTAATTAATCTTTTCTTTTTTTTTCATTATTCTTAAAAAAACAATCTTAACCTTAACAATATAACACTCTACATGATATTTCCTAATCTTAAACTAAATCGTCTGCTTTTTTTCTAACAAATATCAAATCGTCTGTATGACTTGAATTTTTCGCAAAATTAATGTTAAAGTATAACACCATAAATTTAATTTAAATAAAAAGAATCCAAAACCCACCCTTAAATTAATTAAATTATTCTGCAGTTCTCGGTAATAGGCTCTTGTAGTTTGACCCGCTCTCTTTTTTTTACAAAGCCTATGGGCGTCTGCAACATTTTTCAGAATGTTACGCCTACAAGTACGTGCGGCTTGCCTACAAACGATCATATTTTACTTTATACCCAAATTAAATTTTGTTCCAATTAGTTGGAAATGAGGAAAACAAAGGGCATAAGAGCTATATATCACGCATCACGAATTTTATATAATATTTTTAAAAAATCATATACCCTTTTATCGAATTCGCTATTATTTTTATAATCGTTGCATATTTTTTATCAATGCATCGCGTAATATGTTTTTCAAATTTTATCATAGCGTTATCTTCCTAACACTTCATATTTATACCTATTTATTGACTTTACTTTGTAATAACGATTCGTTAAATAACGCAACGCTTGAACAAACCGTTATATTTTAAATGCGGCCCTAAGGTATAAGTATTATAATGTCACTGCATAGGATAAAATTAAGGACGTTTCGTTTATAATATATATAAAAAATTAAATGAGAAACTAAAATGGCGTGTCACCAGCTGATTCTTATCATACCCCGCTTTAAAATGCATTTTAATGAATGAATAGTTTGTGCAAAATAAAATTCAGGAAAGTTAAATAATAGGAATACCTGAACAAGTTGATGACTTTTCGATTGAATTTCGTTTTCCAGGGGGGAATATTCGTCGAATGTTGGCCTGCTAGACTGTTGTTGGTGCAAGGTATCCAACTCTTTCACTTTGAAAAAAGTATAAATAAATTTAATTGACATCTTATATTATTTTTTTTTATATAATCCCCTTCCCCCATCGAGAACTTATAAACTTTGAGTTGTTTTGTATTATTTTTTATAATTATTTGCAAACGCCCATATCAATATTTTAATTATCTAAAAATTCAACGGAGGGTGACTAACATGACACCTGAGTGCCTTTTTTAAATGTCTGCCTTAAATTTTTAATTTTACGATGGTTTATCTAAAAAATAATATTCTATTAATATTAAGGTACTCTAAACAAGGGTATTTTTTTCGTGTTGCATCAGTTTCATTAAATTTTAGTTTAGTTTTAATTCCTACAAAAATTTAAAATGTTCTTGCTCCTATTCCGTTCCAATTTTCTTAATGTTAGTTATAGGAAAAAAAAACCTCAGGAAATAAAACCCCGGAAAAAAAAATCCCAGGAAAAAAACCACCGGACTTTTTTTTCATAAATATAGAATTTGTCAAGCAATTCTCAATTAAGCCTCGATTTTCTCCAGAAACTTGAAACGTTAATTAGAGCACTCTATTCCGATGAAGAACGCATAAATAATCAATGCGAAGGTTGGAATCATCGTTATTCTAATCTGGTTGGATATAAACACCCAACAATCTTGGTATTGAATAAAAAAAGGGAATGCGAAGTGGCTACCGATGAAGCCAAACTTGAACGATGGCGTGTAGATAGTTGGACACTGAAAACAAAATCGCAGAGTTTTAATACCCAGATTCGGTTAAAGAAACTTTGCGAGTACTATGATGGGGTATGAAGCCCTTCAGATTTTATAAGAGCGATTTCCTTAAATATTCGAAGTCAACCCATATAATTATTATTCTAAATTATTAAATTTGTATTAAATAATCATGATTTACAATAAAATAAATATATTTTATTATAAAATAAATATATTTTATTATAAAATTTTGTCAAATTTAGTCTACATTTTAATGGGGTATTTTTTCCCAGTACCAATTTGAACTCCAGCATTTGATCTTATTTAAGAATTTTTTATGGAGGGTATATGAGTAATCTTTAAATAATGTATTAGGGCCTAAAAAAAATTAGCTTATTAATATATTATATTTTTATATTATTTTTTCAGAAGAACTAATATGTCTATAAATTATAAATATGAGTATATCCATTATAATCCAAATAAAAATATGACTTAGGTCTTAAATTCTATATGAAAAAAAATTCCAGGAGTTTTTTTTCCTGGGGAGTTTTTTTTCTTGAGATTTCTCTATTTTCTGAAATGTTCTAGAATCTTTGAAGGATGTCTAAAACTGACAATTAATGATTCGGGAATATTCCATGTCATATATATATGCATTAATGGCTATGTGCATAATAAAGGCAATATGTGTAATATCTAATAAAATTGTTTAAAATTAATAGTGTAAACATTTTAGACATACTACATTTCCAGCAAAATCAACTTTTTTAGTTTTATAAACATAGGCTAAAATAAATGATTTTAAAGTTAAAAAATAGCAAAATAATTTAAATTTGAAGATATAATTTAGCCAAAGATATGTCCCATCGTGTAAAATAATTATCTTATAAATTTTTAATTTTGAGATAAACTTATGAACCATTGCTTAATTTATTTATTAAAATTACAGGGACTGACTAAAATATTAATTAGATGATACATGTTGAAAAGATAGACATTTAATTCATTTTTTTGAAATATCTATTTCTGATGTCTTTATATCCAATTTTAAATTTTAATAGTATTGTATTTTTTCAAATATAACCATATTTTATTATATATGTTTGTATATGAAGATTACCTTTCTGTTTTATTTTAGTTATTCCATAGTTCACCTAAAATGTAAAAAATTTTAAAAAAATATTAAAGGACTAAATTTTAACCTCTTCCACTATGTCCAGCCTGTGTAATTTTTCATTTTATAAAAAAACACATATATTAATCAATATAAATTAATAATTGGTCATAAATATAAAATTATTTTGAAATAATTTTAATAACATTTTTGTTTTATAAAATTCTATGAAAATCCATCAATTGATATAAAATTTTACTTTTGAGATGTTTTACTTTTATAAATTTTTCCAAATATGATTTGTTTTTGAATGAATTGTGTATTTATAAAAATTGATTGATAAAGATAATAAAATTACAGAAGAATATCAAAATTATATAAATTGATGAATCTGCATATTATCATAGGGCATGACTAAAATACACACCCCCAAAAACTAAGATTAATTTAAATTATATTAATACAGAATCGTAGTAGAAAATGTTTTTTGATTTAAAAAAATATGGCAAAATAGTAAAATTAAAAAAAAAACTTAGTCAAGAAGATATTAAGTGAAATTTCAAAATCTCAATAAATAAATAATTTATAAACTTAGTATTAACATTTTTTGATTCCTTTTAATAAGTTATATATGATTCTGCGTCATTTTTTATATATTAAGCTTCTTTGATAGGGGGGCGCTTAGTTTAGTCATGTAATAAAATAATTTTTTTAAAATTTTACTATGTTACCATATTTTTTTTAAATAAAAAAAACATTTATTAACTCATCTTATGAATCTAAATACGCTTCTGTAATAATATAATTTAAATTAAGCTTCTTTGACAAGGGTGTGTAGTTTTCGGGGGCGTGTATTTTAGTCATGCCCATTATTATATAATAGAGCTATAGTACCTTTAATATTTTATACCTACTTGTAATATTTTAAATTTAAAATGAAACTATATTTCTTTATAATATTGTCAGTTTATAACTGATTTTTACTCTCTAAAGATTGGTAATATGCTTAATTATAAAGTGAAAATTTTTTTAACACAGGCATTCTGCAAACATTCGATTAGGGAATGTTCTGACCCAGAATCACACCCTGTATTTATGTCATTGGGTAAAAAAAATTTTTAATTGACACAGCCCTATTATATAAAAAAAAATGTATAAGTATATTCAAAACATTTTTATGTCTAATAATATATATTTTAATTTTTAAATCAGAATATTATATGATATAAATGTAAAATATTTTTAAATACCATTTAGGGATTTCATATTCCATTTCTGTATTACTTCCTGAAATACCCATCTCAATATCCTCCAGATTTTTATTTGGCTGCATAAGGGATACTTTATCTTCATGGTTCTTATGTTAAGAAATATTATAATTCTTATTTAAGTTTATTATAAGCATTAATAAAATATATTTTGGAATAAATTCTTATATTATAGATAATTAAACATTATGGGATTGTTATTCTTTTGAATATTTGTTTTTTTTAAATTTTGTTTTAATATAAAGAAAGAATCCAATAATGCTTGTTTAAGAATTGTAATATAAATTTTTAAAAAATATATGTAAATTTGAATTAATTTGTCCATTCTTTTCAACTCATTTCTTATTACTTTTAATATTAGTTAAATATTTATTATAAATACCATATTCAAAATTTACTAACATGGTTTTCTTGATGTGTAAAAAACCTTCTTGTTTGAATTGCATTGTTCCTGAGTAAGACATATATATCATATAAATTATTGCTCGCCATATATCTCTTTAGCTATTATAAACTCATGATATCTACAGTTAAATCCATTTTCAGTCTTTAATTTATATAAAACATGCTCTAGTATTTTTATCTTATCTTATCTTATCTTGCACGTTAAAATTGTTATCAACTAACATTTTTAAATCCCATATGTTACAAAATATAATTTCGAATAATTTAAGCATGACAATCATTTATCACAATATTTTAATTAATTTATAAGACATGTTGGATTAAGATCAACTTTAACAAAACTGTTATTCTTCCCTCCCCAAACGCGTCTTCAATCCAAAATTTTACAGTTGGAGAGAATACAGTGAAAATCGTAGAGAAAATAAAATACTTAAGTGTAATCTTAGATAATAAAGGAAGTTGTAAAGATGAGATGAAGATGAGAATACAAAAAGCTAGAGGCGCTTTTTATAGATATATGAAGATTGGAAAGCTAGAGAAATCTCAGTATTTACTAGATTGAGGATATTCAACTCGTTGATAGTTCCAATTATATTATATGGTGGAGATATCAGGCGTCTTCAATCTTTTATAAATAATTGTCTTCGCACTATACACGGTATTTTCTATCCAAGAGTTATCTCAAACTCAAATCTTTGGAGGAAGTCAACTCACACACCAATAAATATTACTCTTAAAAAACGCCGGATTCAGTTCTTAGGCCACATAATAAGAAATTCAGATAATAACTTAGTCCATGATTCCGTAACATGGCTGTACTCATACAATGGAAAACAATACACAAAATACAAAACATTATGGTATTATAAAACAATAAAAGATATAATGGACTTAAACGTGAACATGAAACAATTCATTAAACTAAATAACAATAAAAGATCCATTAAAAAGGTGTTTCGCATCAAGAAAGGTTACCTCTAATAAGAATAAAAATACATCTCAGAATTCAATGTTCACTATTATTATCTAATTATCCCTATTTTATATTTCCTATCGTAATAAATTTCAAGAATTTAAACTCATTATTATCAAATATTTCCAATATCAACAATCATTCAAATCCTCCTATAAGTATTCTTTTGCATTTCCTTAATAAAATTGTTCTAATATAGTAAAGATTTTTAATTTAAAATTGTCCTCAACCCACCATAATGTAATTAACTTTCACTGAAGTTCTAGGGTATAGGCTCTATTTTTGTCCCACTCCCTTTTAAATACGCCTATAGAGGTTTAAGTAATGTTTTTCGAAATGTTGCGCCTACAAGTACGTGCGGCTTGCCCACAAACGTGTGGAGGGCTCCTCATATTTTGACTTTTATACCCAAATTAAATTAGTTCCAATAAGATGGAAATGAGGAAAACCTAGCGTAGCTCTGTTGCATTCAACACTAGTGGGCATATGCACTACCAATTTAATAATTTTTTATTTTGGAAATTGGTACGATGCTGTATCAACAACATAAATAGAGTCACATTGAAATCAATAACCAGTAAGGGGGTGGGGCGTATAAAAGGGGGGGGGGGCAACCTCTGGAAATTTTTTTTAAAGTTTTTTCTAATTCGGAAAATTTTATTTAAAAATGGTTTCAATTTATAAATAAAATTATATACTATATGAAAATGAAATATATTAAAAAAAACAAATAAGAATTTTAAATTTTAAATGATATAAAAATATACATTAAAAATTATATGTAAATATTAAATAACAATAAAAATATATTGTAAATTTTTTCTAGCATAGTTAAATTAGATTTTTATGTATTTAATAATATATTTATAGTTAAACTAATTAGATAGTTTAAAATTTTTAATTATTTTTTATAATTTTTAAATAAAAGAAAAATCATTTAATTTGGTAAATATAATGAGAAAGTAAAGGTGATTGCTAATGTTTGGGATTAAAATTTTTAAACCTAGAGTAGTTTCTAGATAGTCCAATCGCTTAAATATTGATGTATCTACGATTAAGGATTTTTATAAAATAAATATTTTTGCTTCCCTTATTGATACATTTTTATTTCAATTAAAGGAAAGATTTATTAGTCACAATTTAAACCGCTTTTATTTTCTTTTGTCGGTTGAGTCTAAATACACTTGAAACACGAGAGGATATTAAAAAATTCTCAGAGTTTTATTCTGATGAATTATCAGGACGTATGATAAGTTACTTTGTGATGTCGAATTTTGATATAAAAATTTTGACAGAATAGAATACCTTTTGAGACCAAAATATGTTTTTCAAACCCTTTCCATGTATAATTGCACTTTAGATTCCCTGCCTAATATCAAAACATTGCTTTTTATCTTAGCTACCTTACCAATTAGTACCTGCACTAATGAAAGGTCTTTTTCAACTTTGAAAAGGTTAAAAACATATTTAAGAAATAGCACCGGTGAATGCCGTTTAAATGGATTCGCAATATTAAATATTTATAAGAGATTATTCTAGATAAAAATTTGATTCTAAATAAATTAGTCAAATCTCAGAACCTCTCTATATAAATTCAAATTATAATATTGATGTATTATTATAATATGATCTTAGTCATAAAATTTCTATATTCAAAACGTAATTATAATGAATTATTAGTCATAATATTTATATATTATACAATTTTTAATAAAAATATTGCATTTGCACTAAGAATTAGTGATCTGCATCTGGCCTAATTTTTCCCCGGCCCTGCCTAAATTAATTTTAAAGAAGTTTTGCTGGCCTTAACCCGAAATTTTTTAAAATGTTTTGTCGACCTATAGAAATTCATTTATATAATTACTCATAATAAAAGATATATATGGCATCTAGTTTTTATATATAAAATCAAATATTTTTATTTTACATAAAAAAAATTTAACATAAAAATTGTTATATTTATGTATATTAAATACATTTTTAAAATTATTTTATTGTATAAATAATAAATCTATAATGAACTTCTCTGCAATAATTAAAACTTATATTTTTAACATAGAATAAGATATATTGAGTGATCATAAAAAAGGGAGTTTTGGGGAGCAATTTTGTTCTTCTTTCTACATCGAATGGATTGAATTAATTGACAATTGACTAAACATTGATAAAATTTTCAGAATAATGCTTTCAGTAGCGTATTAATTATTGGCTTTTGTTACTAATAGTTTTTCATTTATGCTGGCTATAGTGGTTAGACACCAATTTTAAACCCCTCCCCCATGGATCAATCCTGGCTACGCCACTTGGGGGGGGGAAGTAAAAATGAACTATTAGGAAAGTTCCCTCTCCTTTTTATATATTTTTAGAGGTCTGGTGAACATATTAAAGGCCTTGGCTATGTTTTAGCCAATGTAAATATATATTTGTATTTGATTTAAAAAAAATATGTATAGATAAGCCAAGGCCTGATATTGTACAAGGATATATTCATATACTCGATAAGAACTAAAGCCTGATATATGCTCGGCGTTGGTTCCAGGAAATAGGCAAAATCATCATTTAAATTTAAGAGGGCAGGGACACGTAGAGTCACTAGGTGGCCCAGGGGCTCGAGCCCTCTAAAATTTGAAGAGCCCTCTAAAAATTTAGATGATGTTAGTGGTCATTTTTTAAATATTAGCCTAAAAAAGTCATTATTTTAAAAAATATTTTGAAATCCTGAGATAGCAAAGGCTAGGTCATTTTTTAAATGTTAGCCTAAAAAAGTCATTATTTTAAAAAATATTTTGAAACCCTGAGATAGCAAAGGCTAGTGACGTCTCTGATAGGGACTAAGGAGTTAGTAAGTCACTAATGGTAATTAGAAAAATAAAAAAGTATAAAGTGACTAATAAATATAAATGGATGACAAACAGTATGTTATATTTGATTTCCTTTTTGATAATCTTGATTAGATAGAGGGAGGGGGTGGGCATATATTTATTAGCTAAATACCTAGTTCATTTTAAATGTCTGTTTCCATTTCTATATTCTCTATCACGTATCCCTCTTGTTTTTCTTCTTTAATCTTTTCTACAATCATTTTTTTCTACATTTCTTAAATTCACCGTTTCCATCCCCCCCCCCTTTTTTAAACCATATTTTTACAATTCATTTATTTCATTCCATTTTTCCCTTTTATGTTTATATGACAATTTAAATTTAACTCTTTCAAATAGTATATACCATATCAATTATTTATAAAAATGCAATACATACTTTAAAATTCAAAAATATTGTAATCTTTTTACACAAATTTAAAAATTTATTGCTATGTTGGCAATTAATTTAATAATTTGGTTCAAGGGATGCAAACCCTCTCAGAAACTTATTCCAACTTCCTTAAAAAATTTGACGCCTTAGGTAAGGATATTTTCACATTATTATACATCTTTTTAATTATAATGGTACTCCCCTCATTCATTAATATAATAATAATAACTCAAATTATTTTAACTATACTACAACTTATCAATATTTTGAATATAAAAAAGTTATTTTTAGAACTGAATTCGATTAAAAACCACCTCATTTACAATGAATGAAAATATAGTATATTGTTTCGCTTGAATAATAGTTTGCTGATGTCTCTTTTTTAAAAATGCAATTTAAGAGTATAGTAAGTTTTATTTAAAAAATAATGTCTATGATTGTATGCAATATATAGATTTGGTCGATGATTAGCAATATCACTGTATTATATATAGGCATATAATCAAAGTATTAATTTTACTGCAATATATTTTGCACTAATATATCTAAATATTTAACGGAACCTCCCAATAATTTGTCCTACCCCTCATAAATACGCCTACCCCCGCCCCCCTCAAAACAAATTGGATACAAATTGTTCCTGCCCCGCCTCCTTCCACGCTTATATAGACGCTATCCAAGGATAATAAAATAATATATTTATCATCTATTTTCACTAATAGAATAAATATATGCAATTGTACATTTTTAATTTAAAAACTAACCATTCCTTAGTTTGATTCTTTCTTAAAAAAGAATATACAATATAAATATGGGAATGTTATTGTAGCCATTTAAACTTGACTTTTACTAGTAGTCCTAATTCCCCACAAGTGCTGAATATATCAGGTGGCGCAATTATACAATCGATAGAGATAGAACCCATTTACTATGATGTTCGTATAAAGTAAATTGGAAACACACCAATTCAGATGCACACAAAGCTGCTAAAAAATAATATCTTCTAAAGATTGAATTAAAAATGATTAATCAATATAAAATTTAATGTTGCATGCCCATTATTGATTTAAATTTTTTATTAATTTACAAGGGTATAATGGCTTATATGGTACATATTTTACATTCTAGATATTCAAATTTATTATTGTCATATTCATATTCATATTATTATTTAAAATTATTTATTTTTTGAAAATTATTTTGTTTAATATTTATCATATTTATAAATAACGTATAGAACTTATAATATTTTGTCCCCAAAAAAGTATAAAAGTGACGAGATTTTACAATTATATTGATGTTTTAACTTTTTGTTTTTTTTAGATATATATTTGAACAAAAAAATTTGGAGTTGAATATTTGTTAATTTTAGTTTTAGAGTAGTGTTGGTAAATTGTGTGAGTTATAAAATAGCGTTGTATTACTGCTAATTTTATAGTACTTAATATACACAATGGTGCCGTGACCGAAACTTATAGGGAATGTTATAGAGTTGCAATAATATATTATATTTATGGCGGCGAATGGGTACTAAGCATATAGAAAAAATTATAGTGTGGTTAGTTTATATTCGTAAAAATATTGGCAAAAATGTGGTGCTGATTTTAGAAAAATGAAATTTGGTTTTATAATTGTTCAAATTTTTGAGTGGTTAATGCATATCAATTATTGGAAATAAATACAAATGCTGTGTTGAATTAAATTGGAGTGAACGAAATATATATAGATATAGAGTAAAATGAGTTAATAAAATACAATTGTGGGTGTGATTTATATTAATAGAGGAATGTATAAATGTGAGAGTGAAAATATATTAATTAAAAAATTTAGAGTCGTGCTGAAAGTTAGTACTCGAAGGAGAAAGAGATATAAATTTTTATGAGTGTTTCAACGGAGAGCAACTGTTTTTTTTTGAGACCAAAGTGTGATTGAATACTGATAATTTTTGCCTTAAAAATATATCAACGGTTTTGAGTTTATAAATGAATGTTGTATCTTTTTGTGGGGTGAAATTAAAATAATGAAAATCATCGTGAGAGAAAATAGCAAGTGCAAAAAATATATTTTTATGTGAAGCTGTGGTGCCAAGCTAGAATTTATTTTTAAAATAACAAGGTGTTCGCGTTCACAGGGAGAGGTGGGAGTTTTTTAAAAAAAATAACTTTGAAAAATGAAGCCAAAGGCGGTGTCAAAAAAAATAGTGAGGTGAGTATTAATGGGTTGAAATAAAAAATATGAGGTAAATGAAAAAATAATAAATAAAAAGAGTTGGCTCCAAGAGAGAAAAATATATTCACGAGATTACGATTGATGATAAATCTAGGAATATCTTTCTTTATAAAAATGGGGGTGTCTTAAAAGGGTGTGGCTGTGCAAAGAATATATTTAGGCGAAGATATTTGTCTTAAAAGGAGAAAGATATTATAAATTATATATTTGTTTTATTTTTAATTTTGTAATAAAAATGTGAAGGAATAAAAGAGAATTGAAATGGTTGATAAAAGAAATAATTTTTGATGAGAAAAAAAAAGTATTTTTTGTTAATTTGAATAATGTTTTATAAAAAATTAAATAATTAATGAATTCAAGGTTAAATATTTTTTAAAAAAAAAGAGAATGGGGGGGGGGGAATAGAAAAGATGATTTTTAATTCATGATGTGAATAAATTTTTTTTAAAAGAATTGTAAGGAAAGAAAAATAAATTAAAAGGCTGATCTATGAGACTATTAAATTATATTAAAATTTTAGGGTGTGAAAAAAGGAGATATTAGATCACATATATTGACTAATCAGACGAAATTTATTGTGTTATAATCGGATGACGTTAATTTTATATAAAAGGCACAATTTTTATAATTTAAAAGACTTTTTTAATTTTTTTACCTTTACATATGATTTTATTTTTTTTACTTTTTCTTATATTAATTTTTCTTTTATTTTTGGTTATGTTTTCCCTTTATAATTATAATTATTTATTAGTAATTAATAAAGATTTAAATTTCATAATTTAGTATTTAATTATATTTCTCTATATTTTTATTTTATTTTTTAGGTTCAACTTTTCTTTATTTGACAAATTCTAGGGGAGTACTCGGAGGGACTCATTGTAGAGTATTCGGGGGAAACTTTAGGAGTATTCGAGGGGTAGTGGCTTATTTGGGAGTAGTGTGGATAAACGACTCGTTTTGAGCCGTTTTTAAAAACGGCTGACTCAATATTTTAGAAAAATATTGCCTAAACCTAGATATTACACTAATATATGTCTAGACCTTTGTTCCTTCTATGAGCATCTTCAGACTTACGTCATTATTTTCTTAATAAAATATTGAGTCAGCCGTACGAGCCGTTTAACAACACTATTGGGGAGTAATAGAAGTACTCATGGGGGAGTATAGGGGGAGGGCTTATTGTGGAGTAATAGGGGTACTCATTGGGGCATCATCGCTGGGACTCATTGGGAAATCGGGGGATTGGATTACAATATGTATATGTGGGTTGAATTTTAAAAGGATACAAAAGAAATGTTTAATTAAAAGTTTAATATATTGTGATAAATTTTAAAAGAATAGATGTACAAAAGTGGTTTTAAAAATATGTGTTAAAATATTTATGTAGTTATATTGAAAATTTTGACTTTAAAATATATGTATGCTTGAATATTTCTTAATATATCGGTGAATTGGTAGACAAAGCGGTGAGGTAAAGAAAGAGAACGAGTTGATCGAACCATATAGAGTGATGTAATAAGGTTCGATGATCAAATGCGATGAATTATTTTGTATTACCAAGAAAAGAGCAGAAGTGGTGTTTTTTTTTTAAAAAAAATTAAGAATTGATTGTGCTAATGGATATAGATTATCAACTAGTGAAAAATAAAATACTAAGGAGACAAGTATTTAACGTTGGATACAGATATCTAATATTCGTTCAAACTCGATAGTACTGAAACAAATCTTTAACGTTGGGTACAGAAAACAATATTCGTCAAAACTCAGTGAATATTACGGTGGAAAATTATTATAGTTGGTACAAATATTCGATCATAAACGATGCGGCCAATGCCTATCTTTTTTAACAAAACTGTTTGGAATTAGAAAAAGAAACCTCTCTACCAAAGATATAAGGAATGGTTCTTGTGAAATATCATGGAATTATATATTATTCAGAATAAAAAAAATATATTCTCGAAAATTTTGATTCATAGTTTGGAATTTGAAGTAGCGTGTGAACGAGTCGTAGACATTATTGTTTAATTTATCGTTTTATTAATATCAAGAAATTATTTTACAAAAAGAAAAATCAGATATATTTAAACTATAAAAAATTCAACATTATTTTAAACATAAAAAAGATTAATAAAGATTTTCAAAATTATTTTACAGGAAAAAATAAAGTCTATCTAAACTATAAAAAATTCGTTCCTTTTATAGGGAAAATAAAAGGCGCAATTATAAATTAAAATTAAATTGGCGCAAAGTAAAAAAAGAACGTTTTTGTGGAATCGAGTTGTGTTAGTTTTATCGTACATAATTGGGGATAAAACCTACCCCCCTAAACTTCCCGAAACTCAAAATATACCTTGGGATGCAGGGTGGTCTCCCGGACCCAACGGTCTAACTCATATTTTCGGATCACCTTACTGAGGACTCATAAAGTAAGAAATCCAGTAAAGTGAGAGAAAACACAAAAGCCATATGTTTTATTTTCACTGTGTTTAATTTAAAACAAAAGAAGGACCAAAAAGAGAAACCTTTTTTTTAACTTTCATTTTATTGTAAACAAAGGAGGGGTATTAAAAAAAACTTTATTTATCTTTAACATAAACAAAAGAGGGGGATTAAAAAACTTTTTCATCTATAATAAAAGAGGAGGATAAAAAAAACTTTTTTTTTCATCTTTAACAGAATTAAGATAATTATTAATAGAAATTCAAAGTTTATAAAACTGAATATATGACACTATTGAGAAAAACCATAATGAATTACTAAAAGTATGTATATTCTAAGGATGTCGAATTAATTTATTTATGGAGGGCCTGTCATATTTGTCAAATTATTATTTAAAATTATTTATTTTTTGAAAATAATTTTTTTAAATTAATTATATTGATAAATAGTCGATCACGTGTAGAACTTGTGATTTCTTTGTCCCATAAATGTATAAAAGGGACGAGATTTTATAATTATAATAACTTTTTGTTTCTTTGTGAATAAATATTTAGACAATAAAATTTGTAGTTGAAAATTTTTTACTTTTAGTTTTAGAGCTGAGTGGGTAAATTGTATGAGTTATAAAACGTTTCCCTAACTTTCATATAAAAACCTTTCATATAAAAAATTGCGACTGAGAATAATTGCGACTTTTTTTATGATTGGTTGTGATAATTGCGACTTTATACCCATTGGTTATAAAAAATTAAACGTATTTATAATATATATTTGAAAAATCGTGATTTTTGGAACGCCTCTATGGCCTAGTAGGCAAGAGCTTGGCTTACTTATCTCATGGTCCCGGGTTCGAATCCCGCAAATGGTCACGTTTTTTTTCTTATTCTAATTTGGTGGTTCCATCCTTGGGGGGATAATATATAGGAGGCCGGACTCGACCACGTGATTCCATATTAATATATTAAATAATAAGAGTTTTATTACATTTTAATAAATTTTGGTCGGTATTTAGCAAATTAGGTTGGTATTTAGAATATTTCCATACATTCACTCATTAATTATATAAAGTCGCAATTATTTATATGAAAGGTTTTTATATGAAAGTTATACCAACCGTTATAAAATAGCGTGGTACCATTAGTAGTTTTATAGTGCTTAATTTTTAAAATTATTAATTGAAAGCATATTCAAAGAAATGCATATGAAAATTGTAAAAAATATTATCAATATACAATTATATGAAATCAGGGTGATGAATCTAGAACATTGTTAAATAAACAATCCTTCGTTATTTATGTTAAATGGGTAGGGTATAGGTATTCTTTTGACAAGCCCATTTTTACATTTCTAGACCTAATTAAACTGGAATCAAAAAATGAAGTGGGGAATTTCATACTCTACTGGATCTTCTTAAATTCTATGGACTTTCTTAGTAAAATTCTCAAAAATATGGATTTCTTCATGACTGGAAAGAAATCTAAGTATTTGCTGTGCAGTGAATATAATATGGATTTTTAGTGTATTTTTGTTATATAAAATATTCATCTTTTTTGGTTTGTTATTTTTTAAAAAAAATATATTTAATCAATTCTGTTTTTGTTTTCGAAAATAGAAATAAAAAATTTTAGTTTTTAAAGAAATTTAATATTGCGTAATAAAGGTATAAGAAATAAATTAAGAAAAAACCGATTTAAAAAAAAGGATGAACTTCTTAACCAAAGTTATAAAAAATAAAAACTCTGAACCGATTTTATTAAAACTACCGATCCAACATCTACCCTCTAGTAGCGTCAAATTTGTCAGTATTATGATAAACATAAGTTGAATTATGAGAAACTGGGACTCTTCCAAGTTTGGGGAAATCTGCTCCATTTAATAATTGTCTGTCAAGTCACAAGCTGCATTGCACACTTTAACCAACAATGAAACGTGCGATTAATATTGTTTAATATTGAAAAAGATTTTCTATGGTGAATTGTAATTTTTGCCATCTTTTTTTTTTATCTATTCCGATTTATGCATTCGATTCTAATAATATAAATTAATTCTTAATGAATGTTATGAAATGCATTCTAAGAAATTATAAAGTTTTTTTACAAATCTATACCCATTTAGTGGAGAGTTTATTTTTATGAAATAATTTTAAATTGAAAATTGTATTCATTATTTGATATTGACTTTTGATCTTAATTAAATTAGGAAATGACTTTAAAAATCATTCTTTGGATAGTGGTACCGTGAATTAAGGCTTGATTTTTTTAGGATGATTATAACACAATGCCAACCACTAAATTATCACGGCTACAAAATTATCACTGTTTATGATGCAGTATACTACACATTACGTTCTAAATGGTAGAGATATCGCTATATTAGTTAAATATATTATTGGGAATAGATTACATTTACCAAGCCAGGATATGTGTTAAATTGTATAAAGACCTTATTGGGAATAAATTAAATTTAGCTGATAAATTTTTCTGGGATATAATGTTTATTTTTTCCAGACGTTAATAAGTTGAAGGAAAATTGTATTGATATCTATAGGTATAAATTACTATAGTAAATTCTAAATAAAAAACCAGATAATAGTAAAATAAACTAACAAAATATTTCGATTTGGAATAACCATATAATCAAATATATTTTTCTGGAATAATATAAATTAGTAGAGAAAATTATTCCATATTTACATTATTAGAAAGAATAGGCTTTCAAGTGTCAATATATTATTTGGGATTACTAATTATATGGTATTACCCAGTGAAAAAATAAATTCAATAAAAAACTATACATGGTTTACTATTATTATCGTATCGAAAGAACAATATATAATATGATATTTTTATAATTTATATTAATTTATATATCTGTTCTTAGGGATGATATATAAAGAGGGATAAAAAGTAATTACTTGAATATAAATTAACTGGTAAATATAATAAATATACTTGAATGAAAATGTGAATACTTGTATCAAAATATGGATTGTAATATTTTTTTTGGTTTTGCTATTGACATTCACTCTTTATTTAATTTGAATTTTTGAATATTTAAGCTATTAATTTGAGAAAATAAATATGTATGATTAATAAAGAAGAAAAAAAGAAATATAATTTACTAGAATAAAAATTGACTAGTATATATAATATACTTGTGGATACATGAATCAAAATATGGATTAGAATATATTTTTTTGCCATTCGTAATGTTCACTCATTTATCCAATTTTCTTATTTTTAACGTGTTATTTTTGTTTTTATAAAAAAGTGTATTTATTTATTTACAAAAAAAATAAATTCAAATAAATAATTAAATAGGTACCGATGAGGGTGACATAGCTTTACGATGACATGATTTAGCGAGGACATTGGAAAATTTTAATATATAGATTTTATTAAAATCTGATATCTCATTGTTATGAAATCTTAGGGAGATATTATTTTTTTTTATCGATTTTTTGGATTGTTATTATTTTTATTTTCTTTTATCGATTTTTTGAATTGTGACTAATTTTTTTGACCAATTCTTGGAATTTGTATTTTTATTTTTTTTGTTTTTTTTCTTAAAAAAAGTTGTATGAAAAATAATAAAATTGAAAAAAGAAAATCCATTCAGCATTGAAATATAACATTATTTAAGATTACGTAAATCTAGACTTAGAAATTCAGCGACTTAGAAATTCAACATAAGGAACCTAACACTGGCGACATTTAACGTATTCAACCAGAGTTGTACATTTGCTCAAAATAAAAAGATCTTCAAAGATCTAGTAAAATTTGAAGATCTTTTATTTTTTAAAAATTTTGTGTAACGATCTTCAAAGATCTAGATCTTTGAAGATCGCTGCGATCAACGATCTTCAAAGATATTCATGATATTTATTTTTTTACCCCTTTATTAAAAGTCCAGATCTTTTTCAATTTTATTAAAATAATATTTCTTTTATGTTTTATACCTTTCCTCCTACCTTGATGAAAATTGAAAAACATCTGGGCTTTTAATAAAGGGGTAAAAAAATAAATATCATGAAGATCTTTGAAGATCGTTACACAAAATTTAAAAAAAATTAAAGATCTTCAAATTTTACGATCTTCAAAGATCTTGCTCAAATTTTTGAGCTATATCTCGCTCAAAAATCTTCAAAGAAGATCTTTTAAAACTCATGATTTGTGATTCATGCTGATTTCTCGCCATTTGTGAATCCCAGACGCTACTCGGAAGGCCAAGATAGTAGTTACCCCTTATAAATATTGAGAAATAAAACCTCTTTCTTCTTTATTTTCTATGTGGCTATAAAAAAATACAAAAAAGATTTTGAACACTTTTGAAAGTTTTAAATTTTTAGCCGAGAACTCCTTTTCTAAATTGAAAGGAGGCTAAAAATCAAAAATATATTAGCGAGAGGCTTAGCTGCCATGCTACCTTTCGTAATACAATCTGGTTTTACCAATAAAACGAAGTTTATATAAAAAAATTGTGTTTTTAGAAAAATATTAGCTAGAAAAGTCTCCTAAGAACCGAAGTCGAATCAGTTTTTTGGTAACTTTTTTCAACCCAAAACCTGGTTCCAGCTTAGACAGCAATATAAGACAACTGATTAACAATACTTAAAATAATAAAAAAAACAACTTAAACCATAAAGCCAAAGCGGTATTTCAATATTTTTAATTTTGTATGCATAGATATGGGTTGTTAAACGTCTCGATTTTTAAAATCGACTAAACCCAATATTTTGGCCAAAAAATGTTATGCAGACCTCAGGATTTCGTTAAAAGGTGTCTATGAGCAAAAACTCCAGGCTGGTTTTATATTATTGGCTAAAATATTGGGTTAGCCGTTTAAAAACTAATCGTTTAACACTACACGGATAATTTAAGGATGATACACGGCTCACATCACAATTTAAAATATCAATTTTACTGATATTCCATCAAATACTTTTGTCCTTTATTCGGTTATACGCAGTATATTTATCAGGGGAAATCAAAATATTTTATTAAACTCTATAGTATATTAATTATGGCCGGCGACCCATCTCAAATACACCAGGATATAGCACAAGAATTTTTACGTTATTTTTATTCTAAAATACAAACAACCAGAGAGGAACTGATTAACCTATATGTAAATTTTAAAAATAGTGTCCAATTTTATTTTTAATTTTAGACTGATAATGCTATGTTGTCATATGAAGGCCAAGCTTTTACTGGAAAACAGTCTATACTAGATAAGCTCAAAGTATGAATGAATATATAAGATATATTTTATTAACTTAAATTTGTAGTCTTTACCAAAATACAGTTTAAATGTATCTTCTTGTGATTGTCAATTCATAGAATCAGATGCTACCAGGTTGCTCATTTTAGTGACGGGAACTATTACAGTATATTAAACAAAAACTATTGATTTGAAATTTTTATTTCTATTATGTAAAAAACTGTTTAATACCCCATTTTGGCTCACTGCAATTTGCTGTGAGTTTTCTTACCATATTTAGGAATTAACATTATCAAATTTTCCCAGGATATATTGTTTAAATCATTAACTAATTTGCTTGAATTATTATTTAATTAGTAGTCTAGAATAGTGTATAATTAAATTTAAAATTACATAAAAATTAGTACTCTTCCACCCAACACATGACAAACTTAAGCTAATATAATATAAAACATACTACACTTATTTTAAGAGCATAAATTAATTACATATATTTGAGGTAATTATTATTTTAAATTATACATTAATTGGTCTATTAATAATTTTACACACATATCAAAACTAATTTATTTAAATATTAATTTTGTGCATTATGTTAGCCACAAAATTAACCTCTTATATGTTTAACCATTTTATTCTTATAATAAGTATTTATGACTGAAGATATAAATTTTTATAAAAATGTTGATATAGAACTAGAAGATATTCCATTTCAATGAGTTTTTTTATTAAGATATTATGTTACACTAACAATGTCCACATCCTATACATGTCATTTGATAATTTATATTGAAAAGTGAACTTTGAGGTAATCCCCTTAAGAGGCATTTTACCAACTCTTTTATCTGCATCTATTAAAATAATATTTGCAATATATGCTTTAGATGAAGTCCACAATAAAAATATGATGATGAACCAGACAAATATTCCATCATCTTATCTTAAAAGGAATAATTTTAATCTATGGATCACTTCCAACAATATAGTTACAAATATCAAATTATAAATGAGCACAAGGATATATAGTGCATATTAAAAATTTTTATTTTGGTAGAAAGACTAATTGCCTTGATAATTTTATTTCACAGCTTTACCTAGTGGCATATAAATCTTCAATCAATTTTCTTTTCAATTCAATATTTTCTTGAACCTTTATCAGCCCATTATGGGAAATAATGAATATTTTTGAAAATGCTTAAAAAAAGAAGTAAAATGGGGAATCTGTGCATATATTCACTAAATAAGATTGTGTTTGTATACATGACAGGATATTTAAATGTGAGTCCTGCGGAAAAGGGTTATAACTATTATTTTCTATCCTTAGTACTAAAGGGTATGAAATGATTTATGGTTTTGACAACATTTAGATATTTTTTTGAATTAAGTAAAGGAACAATAAAAGTGTACATTTGCTTGCATCATTTTTATTCCATTTTGTTGAAAATCCTTGGTTGCCAAAGTATCCTAATGCTTTTTATGCCACTTAAACTGACTTGTTATTACTGGTGCCCAAAGCCACCATGCCCTATCCTAGTTACATCACTGTCAAAAACGTATAAATGAGCTATTACATTAAGTTTTTTATGGTTTATTCTAGAGCCCAGTTTAGATTTGTTTTTCCAGAATCTGGTCTGAGAAAAATAAAATTTTGACTGATTTGATCTGAGATTTTTTTTTCAAAGATCCTAATCCAATTCAGTCCAAAATCTTAATTTCAAAATAGGTCTAAGTTTAATCAAATCTATTTTTTTTAAACTTTAAAGCACAATAATTTAATGAAATTAAAAAAATATAATATGGTTATTTTTAAAATAATTTTCTTTATAAACATAAATGATATTTATTTCGGGTCCGATCTGATCCAGAATAAATTTTAAAATCAAGTCCAACTTCGACCAACTTAAAGGGAAAGACTATTGGAGTCTGATCCAAATGCACAGAGTTTCTAGTTTATACCTTCTTTAGTTTATGGTTGTAACAGATTATATTAAAACTTTAAATTTCCTCAAACAATAAGCAAAGTTATCTCTGGATAAATTTATTAAAAAAAGCTTTGTTTATTGCTGGGAAACACTGCATCATAGATGGTGACCACTTTAAGGCTATAAACCTAAATTGGAATATACTTCAAAATAATATTGACTTATTTAATATTAGAAGCATCAAATTTTCTTTGTCAGCCTGAAATTTTTATAAGTTGTCTACTATTCTCTGTGTCCTTTCTTAAGAATGATTATATCATATTATGTGTAATTTATATAAAAAGTATTAAGATTATAAATGAAAAAAATCTTAAATGTTAAATTATAGTCATTATATTTATGGTTATACCATCCATTGAAAACAACAGAAACTTAATTTTTAAAATTGCTCCTATGTAATGTTACAAAATATGTAAATGGAATAATAAATTCTTAGGCAACAATATATATGACTAGATATAAGATTGATAATTAAGAGGGGGGATAGAATAAATATATATATTTTTTTTATTATATCTAGTCTTATTAGTTTTGTTAAACAGCCCGATTATGGTCGATTTTTAAAAACGGCCCAATTACGATAGCCAAAATAATATTGCAAGCCTTGAGATTTAGCAAACTGAGGTCATTTCTGTCATCTATGAGCAAAATCTCCAAGTTTACATAATATTATCTTGGCTAAAATGTTAATCGGGCAATTTATAAACACCAAATCTTATGTTCAATAAAAAAAGTTTTAAAACAAATAGTTACAAAAATAAAACACAAATATGTCTGAAAAATTGAAGATGGCCTCAGATTTTAATTGGCACTACATTTAATGTGCCTTAAAATCTTATAATAACAAATTGTTTTAAGCATTTGGCTGCATTAATCAAATTATTTTTTTTTTAAAGATATTATTAAGGCCAATTTTTATATTTTTCTGCCCCATAAATTATTGAAGAAAACATTAGATAATCACTTAATAAACGATGGAATAAATAATTTACTAAAATTGAAAATAATAATTATAAGAATTTAGTTTTAAGCTCCATCCCTCCTTAATTATCAATCTTTTACTTTAGTTATATATACCAAACTTAATGTTCAAATTAAAGATCTGCAAGGGCTCGGGCCTAATTCTATTTAAAATAATCGGGTTCGGGCCGGGCCTAATATTTATAAAAAAAAATTTGGGCCAGGTCAGACCTTGAAAATTTTATTAAATATATCTAATTTATCAATTTATATTGAATTTTTTATGTAAAATAAAAATTCTTGATTTAATTTATTGTAGGTCTTTTATTTTAAGCAATACAAAAATTAATTTCTATATTTAAATAAATTCGGGCCTGGCCGGGCCGGTAAATTTAAAAAAAATAAATTTCGGGCTGGTCTTTAAAAATTAGGCTTAGGCCCGATGCAGATCACTAGTTCAAATTGATATAGTTTGATAATTAATAACTAATTATTTAATATTCGAAAATGGTAATGCAAATAGCAAGTTCAAATTTTGTTTCTGATCTCACTATAACCCAATTTAATCACCATATTAATTGCAAATTTCAATTTTCTGAAATAAGTGTTTAGAATTTTAATTCACCATATGGCCCTTTATTGTGGAAACAGATGACTCATATTTCTATTGAAAATATAATGATTCCGAAAGTCAAATACATGACAATTAAATATAAAAAAAAATTACATAAAAATTCATTTTTAATTTATATTTTAGCTAGAACAAGGACAGCCTATGCAATTTTGTCATAACTTCCACTTGAGGCAATTCAATCAATCTACCTGGCTCATCACCAACGAATTATTTAGATTCTCATTTTTAGGCTAAAAATACCGAATTTGTACAATAGAATGTATTTTTTTTTACAAAAAGAATTTTATACTGATATATTTTTTTTAAATGCGATAAAATAAACATGATATATATCTTCCCAAATATAAATTTGATTATGACGAAATGAATTATAAAATATGAAAGATTTACACAGTCCCATTAGATAGATTCACTTGTCTTCAACAATCTTTTTTTAGAAATAAAATTTATTTTTCAACCAATGTAAATGATCTTGATAAGTTAGCTATTCAAGTAGTATTTTTTTTATTATCATTACTCAGACCCTTAATAGCCCATTATAAATAATTAAATAAATTATATATTTTTTTTATTCTTTTGCTCTCAACCATTTTATATGTGATATTATTCTATTAAGATCAGCCATGTTTATAATTTCAAAGCTATAACCTAATTTTAAAGTAAATGTGATTTTTTTTCGTTATTATTTTTGAAAAACCACTTACATTTTATAAAATTACCTATTTTTACGTGCGGCATATAAATGGTTTTATATACACGAAATAAACAGTCGCGTAATGCCGTTACAATCACGTTATTATCTTAAATCTGAGTTCCAATTGGGATTTTATTAAGTCCAAAGGGTTCAAAATTTGAATATTCAATTATCTCGTAATTCAGATTATCTATTATGATTTTAATACAAATATTATCTGATTCAAAAAATATTAGTTGGATAATTTAAAAAAAAACTTTTAAGCTCATTTAAATTTAGGATATACAGAATATGATTGCTGTAAATGCTTAGAATCTTTACTACTTAGTTATTTAATGGTTATTCTTAAAAATAATAATAAACATACATTTTATATAAATTTAAGTATTAAAATAAATTGCACCCAAGTTTGCATACTTATACTATAGATACCCCCCCCCCTTCCCCACTCCAAAAAATATAAAATATATAATGCTATTTGTCAATAAAAACAAACCAAAATGAATAATTTTTTGATACCACTCTTTGGAGGCCGATCCGACTCAATATTCTCGATATTAAATTGATATCGGCCGATTACCCATCCAATATATCTAATTTTGTATTTTATAAAGATACCAATGGTTTTAATTTTTAATATACTTTTTATTAGTATAACATCTATAATTTAACTACCATAATTAATGTCATTTAAGTATATTAAAATGTTCAATTATAGTTTATCAATTCAATTGCAATTCTAAAAGTATATAAAATATTTTTATTGTTAAATCACTTTTATATAATAAGTAATATATTAATCTATATATATAAGTAATAAACAAATATATATGAAATTTTAACATTAATATATCGAAGATTTCTTTTTAGAAATACCAAAATTTCAAATTTATCAGAGGTCAGGCTGCGGCGATAGTAACTGAATATCACCAGCTTCACTAAAAAGAGATTCTGAAGAGATTATCGCACATTTTTATAAACAGAATGCGCAAAAAAAATAACAATATGGCAAAATGTTTATTACTTATCATTAAAAAATAAACATAAAAACGGATTTCGAATTTATTTATAAAAATAAATGATTTTAAATATAACTTTTTTTAAAAATTTTATTTTTGTTAAAGAAGCCATTTTATATCGGATCGGATAGAAAATTTTATAATATTGGCCGATAACCGATATTTTAAAATGGGTGAAATATCGGTACATCCCTAATCAGTTACAATTTAATTTTAGGTAAGATGAGCCGAACATTTCATAAAAAATTTAAAAAGAAGGCAAAAAGTGTTAAATTTTTACTAAAATTTTAGAAGTAACAAATTAACTATCTAAAGTGCTATTTACTAACTTTTCCAAATCTTATGTCACTAGCGGAGGCCACTTCTCAAAAATAATGGGGGAAAATGAAAAATGATTCCATCTCGAGAAAGCGCGTGGTTTCTGTAGGGTTATTACATTATACCAATTATCATTAAATTGCCTTTATTTATAATATTATCGTTAAATTGTTTTTATATATTTAAATGAGTTTTAAAATACTTTATTATATTTTTTGGCTATATTATTACATAAAAAGGCTTGATTTTATAGTTTATCGTTTTCATCATTACTTATAAGTTGAATTAATATAAATATACCAAACTCTCGCATGGTAAGTCGCTACTTCTAATTCTATCATAGTGGAGGATAGAAATTATATTATGATAAAAGTTCATTTTGAAAACATTGGATCTTAAATTTGCTGCAGAGAACATTGTGGATGAGGCTACAAAAAAATATAAAGCTTTTCGAGACATCTTTATTTTATTAGAAGAGGAAACATAGGTTTTCTAATTTTTATTATTTTTTTAAGCACCATTCAGGCCAAATTATTAGAAAAAAATATTAAAGCACAAGCCTGGCCTGTAACAAAGTTAATAGTGTTATATATGTTAAAAAAAAATCGCGAATGTGTGTTCATTGCATAAAAAAGTTTGCAAAAATTACTATAAAAATGAAATAAATTTTTTTCGCGTATATTATCAGTTTTTCAAAATTAGATAATGTAAAATATATAAATATATCACCGTTTTAATAAAACTATATTTTTTTTAAATGAAAAAATAAAAATTAAACGATTTTTTCCCACCAAAATACTTATAAAATATAAATATGTATTATTTTGAAAAATTACAATTTTATATCAATAAATTGTGCTAACGAAATAATATATCATTATCAAAAAAAAATAATAGAAAAAATTTCAATTACTAATTAATTCTTTTTTAAAAATATTTTCAAACAGGGATTGTGTTTGAATAATATAAAAAAATTATTTTTGACAAAGAAATAAGAAAATCGTTTTAATTATTTTGATAAAAAACCGAATTGAAATAATTGAACGAAATAGGTTTGTAACGAAAACGATAATTGATCTTATAAAATACAAAAAGGATAAAAAGCAACGTGGAAAAAAAATATGACTAGGATCTCCAAATCGGTTTATTTGTATTTTTCAACAAAGTTTTTATAGAATCGGGTAAATCTTTCCAAGAATTCTTCCATTTTGGCCTCAGGGGGCAATATCGTCATCCTAATTCATGATAAATATTTTGTAAAATTGTTGTCACCAATATAATATAAAAGAATATATATATGAGACCTGCAGAGGTACCATTTGGACAGACAGGCTCGGCTCGGATTTTTTAAAAACATTAATTTTTTATAGCTAATAAAGACGATTCAAAATATTTGGTTTTAAAATATAAGGCCCCGCCCGGGTATTTTTTCAAAATAAATTTTCAGGCCCGCTTGGGTGTATTTAAAAAAGATTTAAATACGGTCTGGCCCGTGTACCCAGGCGGGCCTGCAGATCTCTGATATATATATAAGAGGAAATATTTGTTTACAATAACTTTACAAAAATAAGAAATGATATAGAGGAAAATCATTCAAGGTTATATATATCTAGTATAAATTGTAAAATACAACCCAATTTATAAGCAGCTTACACTAATAAAAAAACAATAGAACGTAATTTAGAAAATTGTATCTACAAAAGATCTAACCAAATAATAGGGCTGTCCACATTATAAAGTATCAAAGAAATCACTCTACAATTTTATGGCCAAGCCAAATAACAAAATCAAGCTACATCGACGTCTCATAGCCTAGATTATAAGCAAAAGCTCAAGGAAAGATTTTGTAGAAATATCCGAAAATGATGATTATTATATTCTTAATAAAATTTTTCGGAAAACGTTATTTCAATTATGATATTCATTATTTTTGTCAAACAACATTTTTATTATGACATAAAATTGAAGAGAGATTCTCGATGATTTGCGGATGACGAAAAACATAATCAATTTTATATAAAAAGTAGAAGTGACAATAAATTTGCTCAAAATGAGGCATAAGAAATTTGTAAAATGGAGTTAAAGCTATTTCTAAATTTGATATACTTTTCTTACGCAATAATGAACAAATTGCCCATAGCATTCGATAGGACTAAGACATATGAGTCTTTATATTTTATTACTTATGAAAAATAAATAAGATTTGAAAATTTAGTGTAGATATCTGCAATGCCAAGACCATGTCTGAAAAAATATTATTTGAGCCGGGCTGGGAAAAAAAGCAAAGGTTTTTACAATCAAAATTTAAACAAAATGTATTTTATAACCTTTTTTTCATATTTGTTTTAATAGAATTTTTGTTTTGTATGTGTAATTAAGATCATAATCTAGAATTTTCAATTTATTCTCATAACAGTCAAATCATGATTGGCAGAAATTTTTAAAGGGTCTGCTGGGTGACCTTTGTAGAAAATTAAATCCAAACTGGGTCGGGTTAAAAAAAATTGCTATTTACAAACCTCTAATGTAGGGATAAAAAAATGAAATATTCAGACTTCAATGTTAGGATACTGTAACCAGAATTTTAATATTACCATTAGCATTTTTCATATTTCGAGACACTAACTTTCATTCACTCATTCAATACTTCTATATATGTTCTTTTTTTAAATAGATTCAGTGATTAAAAGTCTAAGTACCGAAAATGATAGGTTCCTTCTTGTTGGCCGAATCCGCTCCCCGGAACTACGCAAAGTCCTTCCGCTTCTAACAGCTCCATAGAGAACATAAAATCCGGTTCCATGTTTTTAGACTTGATAAATTTTTACAAAATATATATAGCAATTTAATAATTTACGTTCTGTGATAATTCTTATTCATATTTAAATACCCCCCCCCCCTCCCACTCTTTGCTAAAATAAATTCATTAACAAAACTTTACTTTGGCCAAAGCGACGGCATTGGCGGGAATAGAAATTCGTGGAAAAGCGTACATAGCTCCTGAAACGTTATTACACACGACGCCTGGTATGCGGTTGAGAGCGGAAGCTGTTAGCTTTGCTCGTTTCGCCAGGGCTTTCAGGATGGCGTCCTTTTCCTTTATACAATATTTATCAAAGATTATAATATTATCAAATTTTTCAGCGATTTGATATGTATAGATATACCACCTATCTTTGAACCAATGTAATAAAAATATCAATATTTTATATATATATATTTAAAAAAAAAACCCAATTAACTTTAACGAATAATTAAGTGTATTTTTTTTATATATTCTCCAAAAGTTAATATTCCCATTTAAAATATATGCAAAGTTAATGGGTGAATGTAGTGTTGTTAAAGAATTCAATTTAACCGATTTTTACAAGATTTTAGTCAAAATATCACTACCTAAGCCTCGAAATAAGTCTAAACCTTTCTACCACCTGTGACCAAAATAAAAAAGCTTGGGCAATTTACTTTTGACCAAAATTTCGAGTTAACCGTTTTTAAAAATTGTCTAAAATAGAGACATTTAACAACGGTAGAAGTAAGCGACTAGTTAAATAATTTTAGATCCATTTTCTTGTTGCAGATAAAAGCAAAAAAAAATAGTGTACAATTTTTAAACTATTTTTTATTTTTTAAACATTACATCAAATAAATTGCGTTTTAGTTCCTCGCATTAATTTATTATTTAAAAATTATTTATAAAATAATTTTTTTTTATATATAAAATTATATATAAATCATAATATAACCAGAAACAATATATATCGAATCGATACACTAAATATTGACACAACCCGACATATTATAAATTTTTAAATATATGTAGTGTTGTTGAACGGCTCGATTTGAGTAGATTATTTAAAACGACTAACTCAATATATAATATTGCGCTAGCCTCGAGATTTCGATAATAGATGTGTAAACCTTTGTACCAACCTATGGGGAGAGTCTTTGTGTTTATGTAATATTTTTCTGGATAAGAAATTGAATTAGTAGTAGCCTTTTAA
This sequence comes from Gordionus sp. m RMFG-2023, assembly GCF_954871325.1. Taxonomy (NCBI): domain Eukaryota; kingdom Metazoa; phylum Nematomorpha; class Gordioida; order Chordodea; family Parachordodidae; genus Gordionus; species Gordionus sp. m RMFG-2023. Next base: position 56,348,660 of record NC_088776.1, on the reverse strand, counting down.
TAACACTATATACGGGCCATTCATTCCATGTCAAATCAACCACTTTACAATCCGACGATCTCAGATTTTGTTAAAATTTGGTATTTAAGTTAATAAAATATTGTAATTGACGAATCCAAAATATTAGATTCTTAACTCTATCAGAACCGGAGATATAGGGCTTCAAAGTGGCTCAGCTTGGTCATTTTTCGAAAATAATGATTTTTTAAAATAGGGATAACTATTATATTAACCCTTTTGCGCCCAGCGAGATCATTTGTCATCAAAATTTTTAATCAATTAATTTTTATATTTAAAAAACGAATGGTTGCTATTTAGACACATTAATTTACAAAACAATATTTATTCTTTTATATTTTATCATTAACCTGTCAAAATCATTATTTTATTATATCAGAATTTAAGTTCAAAGTTAGGTATTTTAGGCGCCAAAATTTTTACACTTTTACATCGATTATTATTCTATATAAATAAGGTAAATAATATTTTTATGATAGATTATTACTAGTATTTCATGTTTAGTAAAAAAAAAATTACTATTTTTTTATATGATTTTTTAAAGAAAATCCAAATTGGTAACATTAGGATTTTCTTATGTAATTTTTTCCATAAATTAATAAATTAAAATAAAATATTGGAAATATGATATAGTAAGAATTGAATATAGGCTATTTTCCATTTAAAAGTGAAAATTTTATTTTATATTTTTTTAAAAATTTAATAAATAATTTTTAGATGACCTCAACATGTATTATACCAGAGGGAGATATATCTGATGTAGATATTGAGATATGTATATCTATTATGGTTCATTTTCATAGCCCTAAGTAAACTCTTAAATGTATGTTAAATAAAATTTATAAATTTTTTTTAAATTGCGGTTAAAAATTTGTAATTAATTTTTCAAAATGTTAGACTAAATTGTGTTTTACAAATTTAAGATATTTTGTAAAGAGTACCAAGAACTGTTCATATAAAAATTTCAAAGTGGGGCCTGTCGTATAAAAAAAAATTTATTTGTTTTCTTGGTTTCGTCGACTCATTATGATTATATTTTTTTTTCCTTAATAGTAAAAATGTTATGGGCTTATTTGGCAATGTTTATTTTTTGTTGTTGTAAAAATTGAATCTATTTATAAAAAGATTTTTTTAGGGCTTCCCTATAAAAGGGAAGCCAAAAATCGAATTTAAATTATTAAATAATTATTTTTTTTAGTTTATAATTTTCATTTTTAGATTTTATTTTAAAAATTATATTTTAGAAATTATATTATAAAACTGAATAAAGTTTGAATAAAAATTGTTGTTTACTACTGAAGAGGTATAAAAGGATTTTCTAAGTTATTCGAAATAAAAGCGGCACAACGCTAATAGGGCCAAAAAGATTAATTAGGAAAAATTTTATATTCGAAGAATCAGCTAGATGGCGTAAGTAATTAAAATATCAATTTTATTAATATAAGTCAATCTAAGAAATTTTTTTGATTCCATAATAAAATATTTATCGAATAATTAATAGTAGGCATAATACTTAAAATAATTTTAATTAAATTTCTTTAAATTTAATTTATATATTGCCATTTTAGATTCATAATTAGTTAAAATATAAATTCTTCCTACAGATATGGCCACATAACTTAATACATTATTTACTTTATAATATATACCAAACGGATGTAGCGTAACCTGGGAAGTGGCCCAGTATAACCTTAGACTTCATCTTGAAGTATAAAAGAATAATTTCAGAAAAATCACAGATAACCAAATAATGATCATGTTCTAAATTGTTTTTAAGATTCTAATGGAATCTATTTTGCTGTTCAGTAAAAAAACATGGCGAATCAAAATATATTTTTTCAAATAAGTAATTAAGAAATTCGTCAGCTGTTTGCGTTAGGGTCTCTAGACTGTCCTATCTATAGATATCCATTGGTTGAACGTTATCCTGTATATATCACGTGCAATTAATAAATTTTCTAATTTCGCCCTTAATGCATGGTCCCCAGGATATTCATGACATTCGCCAAAATATAATGTCTGGCAGGGGAGGATTGCAGGAATTATGTATTTGTATGTCTTTATCTCAAAATCTTATTTTTTGTTAAAGTTGCTAGATTGCTATCTATTATTAGCAACTTAACATTCTGAGGGATTAGGCAGACACAAACCGAGTGAATGACACTTGAACCTAGTATTATGCAATTTTTAGGGTGCAATGAGGCGAATTTTAAAAATCCGATTTTAAGAAAAGAGTAGATAGCATTAAAATTTATATAGATTTATTTTAAATTATTTAGAATTAACAGTTTTTGAACATTAATTCTTTCATCATTTTCAATTATAGAAAGGCAATATTTTTTCCGGGCAGTAATCTACTATATTCATCGTTTAAATAGAAACTTTTTACAACGTCAACTGTGCTCTGATCTATGATTATACCTGCCTTGGGATTAGAAGTTAAAAGAATTCCCTTTTGACCAAGAATGAATTTACGGGTCATATAAAACGAAGCAAATTGTTTTATAATTTTGTGAATGCTTCAATTTGGAGGTAATGTCGTTAATAATTGATATTTTTGTGTTTTAGAAAATAATGGATAATTATTTTTCACATAAATTATCAAATCTTAGCTACCATTTGTATTCATTTTTGGTTGAAGAATTTCGCCTTATTGAGATATCCTTCTTCTCTTAGTTTTTTTTAATTCTAAGGATTCTAAAAAAGTGTAGGGAGTTGCGCATTGTTGTTATTAATTGGATAATCATTTTCTATATCGGTGGAGGTTTAAGAAATTATTTGAAGTTGTGAGGATGTTGTTATCCTCTAAGATTGGAATACTATTCTTCTTTTTATATAAAAATTTGCGACACTTAGGACAAATAGATTCTCTAATGTTAATTTTATGATACATAGTTCCAAATCGTCACTTTTCTTAAACCTTTTTTGGAATATTGATTTGGAAGATTCAATGGATTTGTACAAAATATATTAATAAATTAATTAATTTTAAAAATTACAAATTTTAGGAAGTAACAGATAAAAAAATCGATAAATTATTGAAAAAAAATTATTCGAAAAATTGATAATTTATTAATGCTTTTACTTAATAAATTTTATTATCTATAAATTAAATTAAAGGAAATTTAATTAAAATTATTTTAAATATTATGCTTACTATAATTATTCGATAAATATTTTATTATGTAATAAAAAATTTTTCTTAGATTGATATATATTGTTAAAATTGATAGTTTAAACTACCTACGCCATCTAGCGGATTTTTTGAAAATAGGATTTTTCTTAATTAATTTTTTTGGCCCCACTCTGAAATTTTTTATATGAACAGTTCTTGGTACTCTTTACAAACTTCTGAAATTTGGGGAAAAAAATTTGGTCTAACATTTTAAAAAATTAATTACAAATTTTTAAGCTCAATTTAAAAAAAATTTAAAAACTAAAAATTAATTTTATTTAACATACGTTTATGAGTTTGCTTAGGGCTATAAAATAAGTCATAATAGATATACATAGTGCATCTAATATAAAAGTTATCCCAATTTAAAAAAATTATTATTTTCGAAAAATGACCGAGCTGAGCCACTTTGAAGCCCTATATCTCCAGTTCTAATAGAGTTAAGAGTCTAATATTTTGGATTCGTCAATTACAATACTTTATTAATTTAAATACCAAATTTTAACAAAATCTGAGATGGTCGGGTTGTAAAGTGATTGATTTGACATTGAATCATACAGATACATGTATTTAAAAAAAAGGCAAGAAGATAGTTCACAAAAGATTTAATCAAATAGGCAATATTTGGTATAAGTGGAGAAATAATAGATACAACATTAAGAAATTAACAGAGAAAATAATATAATATATAAATATTAGGGCTGTGCCGATCCACATATTTTTCACCGATCCGATATTTCTTCAAAACCGATCCGATATTTTTACTGATTTTTAATCACCCTAGTTTAAACCAAATGTAATTATGAAATCAATATTTTTTATGCAAAAAATCGAATTATGAATAATCTTATTTTTTTATTTCTACAATTAAGACTATACCATTTTATGTTGGAATTATAAAATTGTAATATTTAATATATAAAATTATAATATATTAGATTTTTTTAATAAATATGAGAGCCTCTAGATTTTCTGGGAATAAGCTTCTACGATATGGACTATCTATATCTCCTGCCGTACTAAAGGCAGACTCAGATGATTCCGCAGATAACGCATTTTGCAAAATTATCTTTGTCTTTTGTAAAATATTTCCATAATTCAGATACCATATTTAAAAAAATTTTCTTTTATTTAAAGTATAAATAAAAAAATTGGCGTTATTTAAAAAGATTTAAAATAAATAAAACTTTAGGTGTTCCTTTCTATTTTTATAAAAAAAACTATTAAAATACTTTAAATCTAGTTTAAAAAAGAAATAAAATTTAAAAAAATTATTTAATAAATATTAAAATAATGTAAAATAAATATACATAACATAAAATAACAAAAAAAGAAAAGTAAAAAGATCGGATCGGTTTTTACAAGTATCGGCCCGATCCGATATTTTCGGAAAACGCTGAATATTGGTACCGATCCGATCCGATATTTAATATCGGCACAGCCCTAATAAATATAAATTGGTTACACAATATAAAAATTTACAACCCCCCCCCCCCCCATTTATTGATAATTTTATTAAATTAAAGTAATCAAATACACACAAAATAAAAAATCGGTTATTCCAAACACCGATCCAATTACAATATCATGTATAGTGTGTATTAATTATCCGATTCGAACAAAACGATCTGGCTTATTAGGAGGATTTATCGTGTATATCGATCTCGCTTTGACTCAAAATGTTTATTATTTAAGTCAAATCGGGATGAATTTTTTTTTACAAATAAACCCTCCAAATGAGTTGGCCATTTAGCGCGACCCATCTAATTAAATCACTTACCGATAAAAAAAAATAACACTAAGCATGGTGATAATTTAAGAGTTGAGTTTCCAAAAAAAGGGAACTATAATTCGAGATGTCCAAAAAAATAGAAGAAAGATTAGTTTTGTATACCTGATAAAATAATGGTCCACTAGGGTCATCCACGCTTGGCGGATTGACGATGCATCCCATTAAAGCCTATGTGCGAAAAAAAAACATATATTTAATAAATTAATAACAATAAATTGGAAAAAATTCGTCTAATATGTATTATGAAACCAAAGTTGATCATTTATAATAAAAAAAATGTTACTTGTCCTAGAGTGGTAGGGCACAGCCTAGCCGATATCATTTTAATGTAGAGTTCTTTTACGGCTCTTTCCACGTTTTCGAATTGAACGTACCCACCTCTAAGTCCACATCTAATTTGAACGGAAGGAAAATAAACAATATTTTTAAAATCATAGATTAAAAAAAAAATTTTTTTATCCCATCTATACATCTACTAACCTATCTAATCTGTATTCTAAGAATAAAAGTATTTTCTCAAAAAGGAGCATTTTTGATTTTAGAAAATTTTTTTTCGTAAATTTCCCTTTTCCCTTAAATGTTAGGAGTAAATATTATTTTTTGGGGGTGAGGGGGGGGATATTCAAATTATCTATATTTCCCCTATCTTTTCAGCCCAAACTAAATATGAGCTTACTCTCCCATATATCCCTTGGAAGCGCTATAGAAAGATGCCAATTCTTGGGTTTTAGCTACTTCAGCTGGCATATCTTCTTTTAGGACCTTTCTGAAAGATTTCCACTTGAGGCCTGGCTCGTATATGTTTTCTTGATAAACCTTTTTAAAAAAAATTAATAAAATGGTAAAGTTTAAAACTGGAAGCTATGGTCTTAGACGACTAAAAAAACAATTTCTTCGGTAAATATTCAAAAATAAAATTTAGAGGGTCATCAAGAAAATCAAATCCACCCAAGAAAATTTCTCGAGTTGTTTAATCTTGACCCCTCCTCACCCCTTCCTTTTTCATAAGACTAAATAATTATTTCATTAAAATAAGGATTATATGCAAAGGCTTTCGCCAATTCTTTCGAAATATTCCATTATAAAGAAAAAACAACAAAGTATATAAAGAGTATAACCTCATCGCACATCAAAAACAAATGGTTGTCGTAAGCGAACTGTATAATTTCTTTCATATTTTGATGGGATAAAACTTGTCCTATAAATTAAGAGAAATTTTTAAAAATTCATTTATTATAAATTTGTTAGCGCAGCTGTGTGTTACTTTTTCAACTTTAAATCGTTTTTTTGAGAGCGTTTTTTTTTAAAAATTTGAGATTATAATATTAACGGAAATGTATTCCAGCAGGTTTAATATACCTACCTTGTATATAATTTAGCGCTAACTTTTGAGTCACTTATCATTTATATGAATAATCGAGGGAAAAATATGAATTATAATAAAGTTCAAAAGTTCAGGGTCTGAAATCCATAGGGTAGGTATTCCAAACATGATGGAATATATTTCTGGGAAAATGCACTCAAAAAAAGATTTAAGGTTGAAAAAATAACACATTTCCGCCAACATATATAAAAAAAAGAAACATAATCCAGAGGAATAGAGGTCGGTGCGGGTCAATTAGAACCGTTAAAATATTTTGACTAGGCTTCGGACCGACCTCTAAGGGGCAATTTGTTTCTTATATTTTGTTCAAATTATCTTTTGCAGACAAGGGATAGATATATATATATATAATAGGTAGTGGTGGCTATTTAATTTGAATATATATATAGGCAAGGTATTGTTTATTTAATTCAGCTTCCAATATTGAAGTAAAGAGCGATAACTAGAAAGGCAACGCATGGGAAAAAGGGGGAAATATTTCCTATAGTTTCTCCAATTTTTATATTGTTTAATTTCCCTATTCATCTTTAAAATCAATCACCCAGATTAAAGGTTGTAAATAAAATGTTTCAGAATTATCTTTAGCATAAAATATTAGATTAATTAATTAGATAATTTATAACAATTACCTTGGTATGTAACAGGATAGTAAAAAAAACATAATCATAGCTAACAGAATATTCAGCGGGAAATTAATTTATATATATATACAACCCTTACAGTATTTTGAGATCACAATGATGTCAGATTTAAATTTTTGTCTTATCTAGCTAATTTTATGGGGGTTAGAAAAGAGCTTCAAATCGTATCCGTAAATGTTTTCAATTTCGCCATAACAATTATTCTAAATTAGGTTAGTTATTCTCGATTTCACGGTTTCCTTAAATTTTAATTTATAATGCTATCCATATAATAAAATTTTGAGATCACTCTCAGAAATAAAATTCAGTTTCAAATGTTTAATTTTGTCTCACTTTATTATCTTTTAAATTGCCCTTTTAACAACTAACAATAGTAATAGTGTTAAATAAAGATTAATTTACAAGAAAAATAAAAATATAATACAGAAATACGGTAAATTTAATCGCTTAAATCACATTTAATAATATTTATTCAAAATCTCGAAATAAGGATATTTTTTTTTAAAAAAAAACGTGAAAATGTCGGAAAACCTGTTTCCATAAGAGGGAATATTCTAGAAAGCTCAAGGATGGACTAATTGCTTTAACTCTTGATGCTTAACATCTTATTTGTTGTCACATAGAAAGAAGATAACAATACGACAAAAAAAATGGGAGTTAGATTAATATATTCATTGATATATTTTTTTTTAACATTGAAATTTCGCAAAATTACCCTGAAAATATACAACCCTACCTGTAACTAACGTAGGAATAACGTAATATTTGGAAAAAACCTGTAGGATTGCCCGGGTTGATAACGCACAGGACTCTGACGTCACTTTGAGCTTTACCCCGTTCCAGGGCGTGTTTTAAGGTTTCTATTTGAAGGCTCCAATTATCGGTTTCGTTGAGTTGGTACCCAACCTAAAAAATCGAAATATAGTAAGTAGGGTATAGGGAAAGAAAGTATGATCAACCCATTCACGCATAACAAAATGATCCATCTTTCGTTGACGATTATATTATAACTTTGAAATCCTTTCTCTGATTTAAATATTATCCAGAAATTCAAAAAAATTTTTATTGAGAGATAATATGCGCCCACCCCCATATATTCCAGATTATATTATGGTTAAACGCGCGAAAGATTTATAGAAGACAGAGGATTAAAGATAGATTGGGGGGGGGGGTACCTATAAAAATTTATTAGTTTGTTAGTGACGATTTTGTCATAGATAATTTTTATAATAGGTAGACATCCAAAAATAATAAGACGTAAAAAAAAAGCTTCCATTTTTGATCAGAATGAAGGAGTTGGATAGAAATTTTAAGAGTGGATTGGCTAAAAAAAATCATGTATCCGAAGCGTAATTTTTTTATGGGTAATGAAAATAATGGATGAAAAAGAGTTGTGAGAGCCACAAAAATATGGTCTCCGTATCTAGTGACAATTAATGCTATTTCAGCCAGTAACATCTAATAAAAGTTATATTGGATATTCTCTTGTTGTTAATCGATAAGTAATAACGTTATCAATTTATTCTTGCCATACATTTTTTTCGTTTTCTTAGTCCAAAATTTTTTTTCCGGGAAATAGAAATTTACATCTGTTAACGGTTACTATAATTTTTAGCAAAAAATGACGCCATTTTTTTATAAGAAATATAATAGTAAACAAAGCTCCAACAATGTATTTGTACTATAAAATAAATGCTATTTTTTTGAATTTATAAGGGTTCGTAATGAACGAATTTTTAGCCAACTCATGTAAATTGAAGAAAATAGAAAATTTTGGCGGAAAATATAGGTTAAATGTCTCATTATATAATTTTACAACTAAATAATTGATATAATTTAATTGGCTCCGACCCGGTTTAAGTCTTGTAAAAAATTTTTTTTATTTAATAAGCCAATTACAGCCCAGATTTAAAATAATAATAAACCAATTGTTAATTAAAATGAGAGAACGAATGAAATATAATTTTTAGGGAGAGGTGGGGTCAAAAAATGATTAACAGAATTAAACTTGATCCATATCGTATTCCGTGAGGGTGGCAGAGTAGAGAGGATATTGCGGAATAGGAATCATTACTCCGGTTTTCTTGGCATCTTTGCTGGCTTGTTTGAACATGAACAAAACGTTCTAAAATACAGGATGATTTAAAAAATTTGTTACATATGTTGTATAATTTTTAAATTACATTTTGGTCAAGGTCGGGTTCAATGTCCATTTGTACTCTTTTTTGAAAATAAGGTGCTCACCTAGCCAGGATCCTTCTGAAAATACGTTTGGTACTATGGTTCAGTTTAACGCAGAAAGTTATTTTTTTTCTATATTAACGTCTAGAGTTTATATGATACCTCTTCTAGGTTTCACTTTCTAATATAGCCCTAAAATAATCAACTACAAAAAATCGTATCCAGCATGGATCACACATGACAAATGGGAGGTTCTTTAGCGATTTCGCAAAAGGATACTGAGCTTCAATTTCCTAACCATTCTTACTTTCCTATCCACTTTCGTATTTTTCCTATTTTCAAAAAAATCCATACAAAAATGGAATCCTTTTAAAATACATTTATTTTGAAGAATTTACTCTGATAGCTTCACTGGCTCCGGCAGAGAGAAACACGTCTCCAAAATGGCAGTCACCCACGCCATCGCGCCGAGTGATAAATGATGCTACGTCGCGACGAACGATATCTAAACCAGCGCTGGCCGAGTAAGAGCCTTAATAATATATATATACGTTTATTTAAAAAAGTGACGTATGCAAGCTTAATGATTCAAAGATGTTTAAAAATTAGTGTGTATATATATACAATACATATGTTAGCGACAATGTGTTTTTTTATCTGGCAATGTATTATTTATTCAATAAATCATTTTTGAGAGCGCGTTTTTTTAAATTTTAAAAATCTGATTTTACCGGATCCATCATGTTTGGAAAATTACCCTACGAAATTTCAGACAATTTTTCCACGAACTTTTAAACTTAATTTAATTTAAATTTTCCCTATATTATTTTTTTATAATAAATTATAAATGACAGCAAAATTGTCTTCAATTCATAATATAGTTATTCCAAACATGATAGAGTTAAATTTAATAAAACCACGCTGAAAAAAATGATTTAAAGTTGTAAAAATAATACATCACGTTAATACATATATATATTAGGATATGGAATGTATTGGAATTCAGGAATCTCTCCAGATTAAGTCATTCATTGAGGGTAGCGTTGTTAACTCGTTTTTTAAAAACGGCAAACCCAACTTTTTAGCCAAAAAAATATGGCAAGATTCAAGATTTCGTTAATGGATGTCCAAACCTTTCTATCGAGCCGTTTAACAACAATAATTAAAGGGCGACTTCTTTTGGAAAAAAAAATCTGATCTTATAGGAAACGCATTTTTTATCAAGAATAATAGTTAACCACCTTGCGGGTTTCGGACAAATTTGCCAAGGAACCTTTGGAGTATACTCTTAATTTACACTAATTTTTTTTCGGATAAATTTAATTAAATACACACAATAGCTCAAGATAAAAATGTGTATGAATATTCACGGGTTTAGGCATTCTACTCATGGCGGGATACAATTTCGGGTTAAATTAAATTTCCCTAAATCTTAAAAAATCGTCATCTATAACAGTAAACGATTTATAACTCGAGTTATTACGTATAACCCACGGATTCTATATCAGACCCAATGGCTTATAATAATATTGGACTGAAAATTCTCATTAATAATAATGCATTCATTTTAAAGCGTCGTTCAGCTGGAGACAATGTAACACGCCATTTTGGTATAGGAATGTAGGGTCCAGAATACATTAAATTGTTTAAATTTGGTCCGCTAAATACATATTTCCTTGTGAGAAATAGCTCCTTAGTTGGGATAACTGTGAGGTAAGATACTATTTTATTTTCAAACCAAAAATGGCGCCCCTCAGCAGTTATTAATTGATGCACACTTTTAATGTATCACCGTCAGTCTAGGTATTATTATTATATCAAAAAAAATATTTTTAACCCCCCACCCCCCCACCATTATGTGTAATTGATGATACACGCAAAAATATATCATGCTGTTGTTATTGACTTCGAAACGGGTTGTGAATTTATACATCACATAGTATTGATAATTTAGGTGGATCGAATCAAAACGACCACCAAAATAGTAAAAAAAAAATCGAACTTAACTTAACTCGATATTGTTCGAGATCAAGTCGTGCTAGATTTTCACAAACCAAGTAGAAATGTTGACTCGACTCGTTTAATTAACAAATCCAGTTATTATGAGCACAGCAGCACATTCTGTATAAAACTTTTCATCAAATTAGTTATATTCTCATTTTTGATATACTACAAACTACGAATAATGCTCGCTTATCTTTTCCCTTTGAAGTTAAAAATTGAAGAAGAACATATGTTTATATAACCATAATAGTAAAATATTGGTTTTCGTTTATCTAGCAAATGATTTATGTTATATAACTCAAACAAAAGTATTTACCTAACCTTCCTCATTATGTATAAGTGATTATTTTATTACTATTTTTAGACAGTTAAAATTTTGGTTTACTAACTTTCCGAAGAAAAATAGATAAATCAAAATCTAAAAACTAATTTTTAAAAAAGAAAGGAAAAAAAAATAAAATAAATAAATTACAACAAATAAATTAGTTAATTAAAAGTCACGAATTTGAAAGTAATTAAAAGTGCTTTCGTTCGTCACTCATTCATATAACATATTCACTTGCTAAATTCATTATTTCATCGAAAATAAATAAATTGAAAACGTCTCCCAAACCTAAACTGTGACCAGAACAGGCGTTCAGGATTCGCTTGGCCTTGGCTATGACATCGGAGGGAAAAGTTAGGACGCATTTTTCAGGATCGGTCGTGATTAGTTGCGGATAAGAAAGTAGTGCTAAAACCTTTGTGGTGGAAAAATAATATCAATTTTATTATATTAATGAATTTGTTAAGTGCTAGAGCCGAACCATCCATTCACTATCTAAATTTTGGTTTAAAAATCACTCAGATTACAACTTTTTTTTGAAAACGATCACGCCTATTTTAAACACAATCAAGAGCTTGAATGACCCTGCATTCATAGTTAGCGCGAATTCGCGGCAAGGCATATGAAATATAATAATTTTTACATAAATTTTTGTATACTTCAACGCGAATTCGCCCTAACTGTGAATGTAGGGTAAGGCTCCCATTTAATCGCTCAGAAATTAAAAAATGAAATGCTTGAAAGAAAAAAAAATTCTCAAATGCTCAGAATAAATACAAATAATACATTGTAATGTTCATTGAAAAAAATGAATCTGAATTGTCCAGAAAAGAAGAAATAATTGCTCATATATAAAACTAACGAAAAATAAATAGATTCGATCAAAAAAAATTTTGTTTACTTTTTACTACCTATTTTTTTTTATAATTATATTAGCTTTAACGAATAACAGATTTTTATAACCACATCCAGGGACTTCTACAACAGAGGAGGGGGGGGGGTGGTGTTATAAAATTGTCAATGAAATTGGGGAGGGGGATTATAACGCTATAGTTATTGAATAAAATTGGAGAGGTAGAGGATTAGTTATAATTTGGGCATCTTTTTGTTGTTAATTCTGATTTGGTAGGATAGGAGGAGGGCGGGGGCGAGTATCTTAATTGGCTTAGGTGAACGTAGAAGTCACTGACCCCCCCCCCCAACCGATCTGATTTGAAGATATCTAGAGTGGTTATTAATAATTAATTTAGTTATCTAAGGAAAGACAATATACCGTAACGCTTTAATAAATGGCACGATTAATTTTAGGCAACTCGTACAAGGCTTATCACAATATATGAATCAGTTTTTCCCCCTTTCTTCTAAACCGTCATAGTAAGAAGAGAAATAATGGGTTTCCCATTTTATATAGCTAATAATTGGGGAATATTTCTTATACATACTCAAAAAACCTTTAAAAGCAGTATTAATAGACCCGAAAGAAATGTTATAGCTAAAAAAAAAATTTAGTGGTCGGGCCTGAAGTTCGCAATTTGTAAAGCTTAGAATTATGCAAATGTATGCCATTTTTTTTCTTAAATAAATTAATAAGAGCTGGGAAGGATAACTTGCACAAAATTATTTTATGTTTCAAAAGAATAGCAAAAATTGAGTGGGGGGGGAATAACGATTTTTAAATATTTCCAATACCCATTAATCAATTAGTGATTGTTAAGATTTTCGAGGGTAAATTTAAAAAAAAAAAAATATTTTAGCGATTCAGAACGTAGAAATGCTCCCCCCCCCCTTAAAAAAATTTATTTTATATATCTTCTTTGCCTTTCATAAAAAAATTGATAAATGATAGTTATATCCTCGAAAAATATAAAAACAAAAATTAAACTTGTCTGAAAAATGTGATAGGCTTTTGTCCCATGGCATGAGCGTCCCCAATGTTTGTCTTAATTATGTCTTCGAATTGGTATTTCCCAGATTCTCGCTATTTTAAATAAACAAAAATTTCTTGTATAAAAAAGGTTGAAATGATTTTATGACAAAATTAATTTGGGTATAGGGGTTTTCGCGTCGATACTTTGCCTCTGTATGTATCTGATTTCAATAACGCTATCCCCAATTATAACTGGTCGGGGAAGGTTTAAGTATGAGATTTTTGATAATAATTCAGCGAGATTTTATTGAGGTCGTAAGGGATAAATTAAAAAAAAAAGAATCACTTGAATTCGATAAGACAAAATGCCCATAAACTTTTTATGAAGAGAGAGGCAAAATAAAATAATGGGAGTGGATTTCGATATATAAGTTTGAAAGAAGGGTCAGTAAATCTAAATGTTCCATATAAATAGAAAGTTTAGAGATAAGTGAAAAATGTGTGGATCGGTAGCACAGCCCTATCATACAGCAAGTATATTATTGGACGCTATATAAAATAAGGGAGATACGTACAAAAAAGTTTTTGAAATAATTAAACAAAGAGATTAATAAGTTCTCCAATATTAACAACGTGTGAACAAATTTTTTTTATACATATCGCAAAAGATGCATCGTTTAGATGAATGAATTACCCTGAATTCAAAGTGAGCGCGGATTCGCGACGAAGTGGACAAAAAATAAGCGTTCGCGCTAACGGTGAATGCAGGGTTAGGAGTAAGTCTTTAAAAAAGCCCGATTCGGGTCCATTTTAAAAAATGGCCGGATTAAGACTTTAGCCAAAATATTATGTGTGCCTGGAGATTTTGTTCATATGATGGCAGAGGTTTACATAATATTATTTTAGCTAAAATCTTAATCGGGCTTTTTAACAAAGCTAGTTTAGGAGAATAAATGCTAGGAATTTTTTTCCCCTAATGTTTCAATATCGGAATAATAATGGGCATTCTATTGAGTTGGGTTTAGCTATTCCAATGGCTGTTAAAATTTGACGAGAGTATGTTTAATCGGAAGAGTTTTTTTTACATTCACACAGAACACAAATATTTGGTAGACATCTTTTTGGTACTAACCTTTCAAAAATATATGAAGTGTCACCAAGGTTACAAAAATGGGCACTTTGTGTTGGATCGTACAAACAAAAAGAATTAATTCTTGCCAATTAAATAAAGAATTAAATGGGAATTGAGAAATAAGGACGCCCAAGTAACACAGATCTTTGGGAATTCAAAAAATTTTCGAATAAGTGTATAAAACATATCTTTACCCTCAACTTACCACCACCCATCTTCTGGGGGAAGACGAACGAATGGTATTAACACTCAGCGACTACTTTAAAAAAAAGAGAGTTGAGTCAGTTGATTGAGTTTTTAGCTAACTATAGGAAAATTTCCACCGCCCCCTGCCCCTCCCCCCACAAAGTAGAAAATTTTCGGCGGAAGTAGTTTAGGATGAGGCATGCATTCAAAATGAGGTTTCACATACGAGAGCCCCCATTAGAGATATATGTATTAAAAGTGGAAATTGGCGTATATCAAGTATGGATCAAATCAGATAAATGGCATACGGAATTCATTTAAGGTCCGGTTTTAATTTTGATTTTCTTCAAAAAAAAAACATACTTCCATTGTTTATTAACAGAATTTTGAACCGACACCGGAAATTATTTATTTAAAAAAATGAACCGGAACCTTTTTTTTTATAGTCCTGGTTTCAAGCTCAATCTAGATTGTTTTTTTTTTCGCAAATTGTGCAACAAATTTGTATGACAATAAAATTAGTTGTATTACTCCGCGTAAAAAAAAATAAAACATAAATGATTAATAGAAGGATGATGAAACTAAGATCGCTCGTTATATATTAGTAAATATTATGCGAAACAAAACTACGAGAGCTGCATTGTCATTTGTGGTATGAATTATAGATTTATTTTACAAGAGAGACCATATTGTTTTTATTTTTAAATTACAAAAAATTTACAACAGAAATTTGGATTCCCTTATAATAGTATAAAATTAAACGGATATTAAAAAAAAATTAGTTATCATTTTCATTTGTTTTTTTTTCTTTCTTTTCTTTTCTTCCTTTCTTTCTTTCTTTGTAATGTTATTCATACTAAAAAAAAGGAACTTAGTAACCAAATAACTTATAACCCTTGTTTTTGATTTTTCAAAAAGTGACTAATGTTTTTTGCTTCTAACTATTTTTGAATGTCTCGTGTAATCGCTTCTATTCCGAATGATTAATTCTCTCCTTTGTTTGATTTTTTAAAAAAACGAAGAAGTAAATCTGTTTGAGTGGGGAATTTCAATTCACAGGAAAATGGATTTGTACCGAAGGAAGAGGAGATGCTATTGTGTTGTTCCAACGGTGGAAAGATTTTCTCCAATTATTTATTATTAATACAGTAAATCCCCTAAATTAAATATGGTTTAGACATGGACCTTCTCAAACATGCGACGATTTTAGTGACATGCCATCCTCCAAATCAAAAAGGCACACCAAAGCCCCAAAATTTTTAGACCCGAGAACAATTCATTTTTTAATAGGGATAAGTTTGGGCTTCGGCCAAATTGAAGTACTCTATAATTGAAGCTCTCTTCTGTCCTTTATAGAAGGCTATAATTTTTAAAATCAAGTCCTTCCCATGTAAAGATTAAATATTCCTACTAGATATAATAGGCATGTACGTTTCAAAGCTGATTTCTCCCGGTGTTTCTGAAATCTGAAACATCATGCGCTCAAAAAAATTCTTCCTATATTAATTAAAGTTGAAAAAACTTTGTTGTGAGCCCCCCCCCCTTTTCCAGTTCTTTGGGAATGACTTATAATTTAAATCTACCAAACCAGAAAGAATAAAATTTATATTCTAAAATAACAATATTGAATATTAATAACAAATAACCACTTTCAAAGTAATATTAATTATAAACATATGGAGTCATATAAAACGAAAGTATTAAATGGTTCAGAAAATTCCTTTAAAAAAAAGAAGTATATCTTGTTGTTTCACAATTCCTAAAGAATGTTAATACAAAATAATTCGAAATCTGACATAAAAATTCTGACAAATAAAATATTGGTAAAAAAAAATGTCCAATTGATAGTAAGAAATAAAAATCAATAATTAAAGACTATATTATTTTTATAGAAAAATATGTATAATAATTATTTCAATTTTTACAAATTCTTGAATTTTGAATTCGAGGCTCAGACTGTGCCACTAAATCTCTAGTGTAGCTATAACCTCATCTCTAGGCTAATGGCTAAAAATGGACTAATTTTATCAAATCTCTACAAACATGTGCCAAAGAAAATCTAAGTATTGATGTGCAAGTTTTTTTTATATTTGTTAGTCTGCAAAGCCAGGCTTTTTTCCCCCAGTTTAGATTTTTATTGATAGTTTAAAGGCCAAACCCAGAAATCCTTAAATTTTGTTATTAATTTTGAATGTATTTTGTAAACTGTTTAATAGGGAGATTGAAAAAATGTGCAGAATGTTAAATGCTCTATTATTTTATAATTTTTCCTAATTAATTGATATAAATTAGAAAATGGGTGTATTTTTGGTAAAATTTTTTTCCTAGATTTATATTTTGACAAATTTTTACTGATCCAGACCTGTAGATCTCTGATATTTAGAAAATAATTTTTTCTCACCACTCAACATTTATGGCATAAAAACTGAATTATTTATAACATTTAGAATGATAAATACCCTTGCAAAGAAGTAGGAAATTCCCCACCCCATCAGAAATTTGCCTGTTCTTGTAAATATCATTTTAAACTAATAAAAACTTTCTCTTTACACCCCCCCCCCCCAATATATACAATATATAATTGAATAATTTGAAAAAGAAACAAGTAAAAGTTGTTAATTTTTTATATCTATAATTCAAAATTTGTGGAAAAAAGCATTATATAAAAAAAAAAGTGAAAATGAAAAATTATTTTTTATAAAAATATAACATAGCCAATGGTCTATAATAAGTGGACTAAAGACACCCAATAAAATCCATCGTTTATAGTGCTTTCCCCTATAGGAAAATTCTGGATATGTGTGCTGAAACCTATTTTTTTTACATCTCTCACCCAACCTAATAAAAAAAATATATAACCTTCTTTTGTTTGACCTATCTGATATTTTAAAAACATATTGGGAAAGAGATAAAATTATATTTTTCTTGATAAGAATATTTATAATTAAAAAATTGTAAAAAAAATGTCAAGGTCCAGCACCAGCCTGAAATTAAGATTGAGCAGAGTGATATCTCTACAATTTGGATTGAACAGTTCTATGGAGGGTTTAAGTATATTAAAAATAATTAATGGCATATATAATATATTACTTGAGAAAATTCATAATTGAAATATCGATCAAAAAACATTTGGTAGATTTTTCATATATATTATATAATTTTAATTTTATGACTTATTAAAACATCAAGTATAAATTAAAATTTTTATTAAAAATTAATATATATAAAATTAAAATGTCTATAAAAAAAACAACTTAAAATAAGATTGTATTATTTATTACTTTGTATAATTTTTTAATATATAAATTAGAAGCAAATAAATATCCTTAATTTAAATCCTGTATTCTTTTATCTTAACCTTGATTGATGTTTAAACATTTGAAACATAATTTAAATATACATTATGCTTAAATAATGCAAGGGAGCAATATCATTTAACTAGTTAGTGAACAACTTATATTATTTAAATAAATTAAGAATTACCTCTTTAATTTGATATTCTAATTCTGTAGCACGTGTTACAATGGGGCCTCTCACTGCATATTCCATCAGTTTTACTGAAGGGTTTATATTGTCTATATTTAACAGGTGTTTACTTCTGGCAATAGATGTTGATAATGAAAGGTTATTGGAACAATTTCCATTTTTAGAATTGATAATGGAGTTGGATTTTCTTGGTGAGTGCTGAATTGAAGTAGTTGACATTTCTTTAAAATCCCCTTTTGTGATTTGAGGTAAATCCATGTTAATAGGAATTATATTATGGTTATGAGAATAGGATAAGGAAAGATGAGTTTTATATAAGGAATAATAGTTTTTGTTTAGACTAAATAAATTTTTATAATTGCTATATTTAAGTATATAATGGTTGTTCATAGAAATTTTGAAGATATATATGAAAAAATTATCAATAAATTTATCAAATATTAAGGGAATATTTTATATATATATATATTTAAAAAATAAGAATTAAAGGTATATTCATGACATAAAATACCCCAAAATGTATAACACAGCTTAGAAAAAAAAGTTGAATGATTGTTCATATCTAAATGAAGGGCATAAATTTGGAAAAAATCAAATTTGAATCATGTGAGGATTGAAGCCAAAAATTCATTCATTCTCATTGAAGAAACGTGATCACATACCGGGAATAATATTTTTACTAATATATAGATTCCATACATGATGTCTACCCAGCTTCTATATAGCAGGATTTTCACTGGATGTAAACTTTCTCAAAAACCTATGCCTACCCTTCTAAAAAAATTTCGCCGCATTTGTCAATGATATTTACACATTATTAATTTCGCCATTTAATTATAATGGTACTCCTTTCATAAATTTTAACAAGAATAACTTAACTTATTTTAGCTCTACTACCAACGATCAAAATATTGTGAATACAAAGAGTTATTTTTAGATAATGAATTCAATTAGAAACCCCCTCATATATAATGAATGCATTATTATAGTATATTATTAAGCATGAATATGAGTTTGCTGAGAATGTATAACCCTTCTAAATTACATAAAAGGATAAAGAAAGTTTTATTTGGAAAATAATGTCTATGATTATGATTGTATGAAATATATAGATTTTGTTTATGATAAGCAATATCATTGTATTACAATAGGTCTATAATAAATGTATTCTTTTTACAGATATATATTTTGCCCTACTTTATTTAAAAACATAATAGATAACCCCCCAATAAATTTAACCTATCCTCTTAAAGATGTCTACCTCCAACCCCCCTCAAAAAAATGGATGCAAACTGTTCCTACATCCCTCTCCCCCCGTTTCATGTAGACGCTGGATATGGGAAAGGATTTAAACGCTGTTACTGCAAACGAAATTGTACCGAATGGATGCAAATTCTAAGGCATCTAATATGTAGTGCAATTCTCATTGCATACTAAATAAAGTGTCAAAATAAATGATTATTATATTAAATTATATTTAAAATAAAAAATTGTAAATTAATTCCAGTGTCTATTTTTTTAGCTATAAGTTTTTTCTTTCAAGATCTTATATTCCTACTACCAAACTTTCTGTTAATAAATTTAGCCTTAAAATTAAGTAATTTATCTTCTAACGTAAAATTTTTTTTATTTCAATTTCCAATATCCCGTTTCCTTTTTTCCCTTCTCCACCCTCTTCTTTCTCCCCTCCCCCCTTTTCATTTCGTGTCTTCCTTTATCTTATCCATTACCTTCCATTTTCTTTCATTTTCCCTTTTCTTTCCGTTTTTCTTTCGCTTTTCCTTTATCTTCCTTTTTTTCCTTTCCATATTTTCCTTTTTCTTTCCCTAACTTTCCCTTTTTATTTTTCTATTAATCTTTCCCTTTTTATTTCTTTTATCTTCCCCTTTCTCTTTATTTCATTTCCCTCCTCCCTCTTTTCTTTTTAATTTCCTTTTTCTCTCTCTTTACCTTCCTTTCCCTTTTAATTTCCCTATTTCCTTTTCATTTTATTTCCCTTCCCCAGACTACACTCCCTCCGGCTGAAGGCTGGGCTAATATCAAAAAATAAAAATAATATCATTCCATTCTAAATTCAACTTATATTCAAGCAAATTCAATTCTAATGGGTCATATGTAGTAAAACCTAATAAAATCTACCAACAATGTAATAAGTTAGTCATCTACATATACTAAAAATGCTTATACTTTCTTATATTTTTATTTTAGCTTCTGATGATATGATGATATTCCAACTATTTCTAGAGAGTTGAACCTAATATTGACTCCTCTTCAGGTTCAATGCATTAATATTTTTTAAATTATTCTTTTGTTTTAATTTTAGATAACCAGCCCTGTCTTAACATATCTTAGTGATTGTACAGATGCTGATTTATCCGTCATTAATAATAGAAAAGATGGCAGGTAAGGTTTAACGTATTAATATCTTTTAAATTTTCTTTTGCTTTTATTTTAGAAAACTGCCCGCCATTAATAAACAAATACATAATAAACCTTAGAAGAACATGATAGGCTTGATAAACCCCCAATTAGACAAAATATTTTTTTGATGATAGCCTCCCAACTACTAGAGATATGCATTATTGACCCATCTACAGGTTTAGTACAGTATTTTAATGCTCGTTTAATTTCAATAATAATGTATATTTCTATTTTTGCTTGATTTCTTTATTTTTCTAGTATAACCCAACCTTAATCCCTCACATTGCTACAAAACATGATGAATTTATTATTAAAGATAAGCTAAGAAAAAAATAGCCACTCAACAAACGCTCTACCCGTTCTAGAGTTACTGATAGCCAATACGGAGCTGAGCCTGATATTAACTCCCTTGCAGGTTTATTTTGTTTATTTATTTAATTTTTTATATCTATTTTTATATTCACCCAGTTGCCCACAAATGATATTTCTATCACCACTACCACAATTCCTATGCCGCTTCAACCATGCATATTTCAACATATATTTGATGACCACCACTAACATATGTTAGATATCGGAAACATACCAGAAATATGCGCCTTCTGCAATGCTAAAATGTCGAATGGTAAAAATTACAGAAAAGCTCAAATAAAAAAATTCAATTTTCTACATGTTGCATGAATGGGAATCTAAATTTTCCCCTTCTCCTCCAAATTTAATACGTTTATTTAACAGGGAGCATTGTTTATCAGCCTACTTTTAACAAATATAAAAGCATTTAATTCTGCACTATCATTCACTTTACTAGGAGTTAATATAAATAATACTTTATCCAATTCTCGCTTCCATAATTATTCATGTTAAATTAAGTGACAGGTTCACCATCGCATTAGTTCCCTCCTGCCAACATTAAGGGTCACACCTAAATTTGCCCAAATATATTTAAATATATGATAGTAAAAATGAGATACAAAAAAGACATAATCAAGTTCATTTTTTGGATCGTCATCTTTTAATAGAATTGCAGTAAATTATTGGTAGTTATTACCCCTTTACTTCTCAATTTATGAGAGTAGCTTCGATGATCACTAATGACTTTCCTAACATATTATTAAACCTAAAATCTACACCAAGCTTTCATATACGTTATCGCAATAATCGTACCTCATCAGAAATAGCGGTATTATTACCTAGTGATGGCAGTGATCATATAGCCCATAGAGATATTAACCTAAAAATATAGCTGGTACTATAAGATGTATTAACGAGCTCTACTCTCCCATAGGCGATATTGGATACCACCCATTTATTCATCATAGAAACTCAAATAATAAATATATTACCTACAGAGAATACTATGCCTATCGCTTTATGGTTAGGTAGGATGATGAAAATATTATTTTAAGATTGCACCACTTTATCATGAAGAGTTATGTCAAACAAGAAACGCTTCGATTAAATTTTTTAGGTAATAATCAGTCCAAATTACGCGCAGAAATCTATCAAGGCATTCATGATGCTATTTTAGTGGGGGGATACCAATGCTGACACTTTTAGCAAAAGAATCATCTTGCGTTCTTCTTTTAACAGTGCCATAGCATATGCATCAGCTTTATCGGGAAAAGGATATTGTATGCTGCTTTGGTAAGCCATAATTATTCATTACTTTCACCTGAAATCCTAAATGGGATAAAAATATGCACGAATTATTTTTTTATCAAACTCCAAACGACAGATTTAATTTGCTTTTTTCATCATAAATTAAAATGTCATAAAGGATTTGCTTTAAATTTTACTAGTCTCCTGTATGCAGCACACATCTATATACCTTCTATGCAGTACATCGACCACTTTTCCCGCTCTTCCCGTCATATTTCCAACATTCTATGTCGCGACCCTAACTCGATCCCCCGTAAACTGGTTTATCCACTTATTATCAGGTCGTTTATGGCCATCTTAAGTTTCATTTTCATGAATTATCCCATCCTCTTTTTGTCGTAGGCGGATGAGAAGGCCCACGGGGTACTTTGGCCTTTACCCCGCCCACGCTTTTGTAACAATAGGGAAATTTTGTAGCAAGGTTTTTACAATAGGATGCTCTTTCTGACATTAATCTCTTTAAGGGGTTTTTACACCCCGTCGAGGAGGCGGTGATCTTATTCTAGACCCAGATCACAGGGAACCTTTTAGACCTCCATTAGCCGCCAAAAGACGTTGCCACTCTCCTGCCACGATGAGGCTTAAGGTAGGATTTTGGGAGAGATAATAAATAATGTATAATATAAGTGTTAAATTAGTTGTAAGATTAAATGTTATTAAAATATTTATAAGTGAATTTATTTGATATGAATGTGTTATTAAATAAGTTTTTTTGTTAAAAAAAATATATAATATATATATATATGTACATGTATATTAGGTAACCTCTGGTGTATAAAAAAAAAGAAATGCTTGACTAAGATTATTTGATTGGTCATTAATGTTCTAAATAAGTGATCAAATGGGTTTTGTTGGTTAATATGTTATGGGATTATCTTTGGTCTGTTGTTTTTTACTTAAAGAATAGGAAGTCCTCATAAATTTTCAAATATTTGCCAATGTTGATACTCTAAAAGATATGAGGAAATATTGAAAGATGCAAAATTTTTGATAACTAGGTAGTTTAATTTGAACATTTGATTATTGAATTATTTAGTTTATGATATAAACTGCATTATAGATTTTGCCGTTTATGATAGCTAATAAATCTGTTTATTTCTTACAGATTTGTATTTTATGGACTATATAGGGTGATTCATGGCCTTTAAATTTTATTGCCATATTTAAAACTGTTCTTCAATTTATAAAAATACATTAAGATATTATCTTAATGATGCTTAAATACCTATATATCTTAAGACTAACAACTAGAAGGTGGGCCATTCCACGTCAAATCTATCACGATTCGGCCGGCCCCTTATAAAATTGTTAAAAATTTCTGGATTTATTTAAATAGTTAAGAAAATGAGAAAGCCGTTTATTTTACCTAGCCAGCACACCTGGTTCCCGAGATATAGCGACTCAAAGATCCAAAAAAGAGCCACTTTGGAATCTGTAAAATTTTTAAAATGCTTATATCTCAAAACCTATTTATAGTAAAATATATATAATATATCAAATTGTAGGTAAAAAAATCTCTAAAGAGCTATCAAAATATAATAAAAATTAGAGCTAATTTGAGCCGTTAACTTCCGGTTTAAATATTTTGCTTTACCTTGCTTTTAAGCAAAAAAGGGAGTTTGTTTTCGAAATTTTTTTATTACTTTTTATTTAGACACCTTTGTTAAATATATATACGATATCAAAACCTTGGCGACGCTATCAACTCCAAAAATTGAAGAAAAAAAAAAGATGGCGCTTTATGAAATTACGGATTATCGTTAAAATTTTGCTGCTCACTTATCAATAAACCTGATATTTTCACTTTTTATACTAAAAAATTTGAATTTCTATTAAATATACTAATTAAACTGAAGAGCAGAGTGGGCATATGCCCATTAGACACTTATGATGTAACAAATTACCAATAATAAATATCATTCATATAATTTTTTTAATTTTTAAGGTATCTAGAATTTCATTGAATCTCATATTTTAATGAAGATAATGGTATAATTTTAGTTGTTAAAACTTTTTTTTACTTTAGATATTTTTTTCTTCGAATATTTCTTTTCACATATTTTCTTTTAATGAGAGATTCCCTATTTGATTGTAGGGATATATTAATGTTATCAATAGCCTCTTGATTAATTATATGAGGGAGAGAATATCAATACTACATTGTCATTTGAAGTATAAGGAATGTTTGCTAATTTTTGTCGGCACGAAGAGCATATTAACTTATCTAAATTGAATGGTAAATTTTTTTGGGTCATCCAGGGTAGAATCTTTCTTAGATTCTCGCGATAATAAGCATGTCTTTGTAGATCAAATGAGTTGCAGCATTTTAATATTTGGTACGTCCATCTGTGATATAGAATAAAATTTTAATTGATCTGCACCTAGAATATATGTTTTTGCACTCTCCAAATCCAGAATGTTATTAGATGGGTTGAATTATTTAAAATTAATCTGAATAGATAAGTTAAAAATATTACGCAGAAAGAGAGATCGTTTTAAACAGTTTATTTTGTAAAATATTATCGATAATATGCCTAATCATTTTTACTGCAGCTGTTATACATTATCGAGCTAATAAGTCATTCGCTATATTAGCAAAGTAGAGATCTAAAAAATGTAGAACATTTTAAGGACGTTGGGAAGGGGGGGGCAGAACTGAAGATTTTTATCACATTTCTTATAAACGTATCAATATTTTCATTTTCTTTAAGAATAGTATTTTTCAACCATTATCGACATCTACTTTTTTCTTCAATTTTTGGTAAAAAATGTATATTTCGAAAAGTCAATAGCGTCACGAATGTTTTGACATTGTTTATATATTTATAAAAGGTATCTAAATATAAAGCAAAAAAAAATCGAAAAACTCCCCTTTTTGCTTAAAAATACAGGGGAAGCATGATAGGTAAACCGGAAGTTAAAGACTCAAATTGGCGGCAATTTTTATTATTTATTTGATAGCTATTTAGAGATTTTTTTATCTAAAATATGATATATTATACATTTTTTTTTACTATAAATAGTTTTTGAGATATAAGCATTTTAAAAATTTTACAAATTCCAAAGTGACTCTTTTTTGCACTTTTAAACCCCTATATCTCGGGAACCAGGTGTGCTAGCGAGCTAAAATAAACGACTTTCTCATTTATATACCTATCTAAATAATTCCAAAAATTTTTAACAATTTTAAAAGGGGTCGGCCATAATGTTGCTCTCTTGATCGATTTGACATGGAATGGCCCATATCTGCTTGATTTAATTATCTTTTTCGTCTTCATCGATGTTTCTGATAGTGAATTTTTTAAATATAATATTAAGGTTTTTTTTATAATTAATATATAACTTTTTAGATCCTGCAAGGGATCGAAATTATTTTTAAATCAGCCCGCTGACCACAATTTTGCAAAAAAAAATAGTCCGGTTCTATTTTTTAATTTTTCAGACCTGATCAATTTAAAAATTTTACGATCCAGACTGTATGTTAATTTTCAAAAATATATTGACCCTAGTTTTTAATTTGTTTATATCCAAATTTCTTACATTCGGAGGAATAATTTAAATCCAGTTTCTTTCCAAAACTCAATCAACTTGAAATAAAAAAATTTGATTAATTATTTAGCCAAATTTTTTAAAGCAAAATTTTTTTGCAAATTTATAATTAGTGAATTAAAATAGTTCTATTTGAGGCGATTTTTAAAAAACGACTAACTCAATATTTTCGCCAAAAAAATAATGTTTAAGCTTAGAGATTTCTTTATCTTTGTTTCTTCTATCAGGTTTGCGTAATATTTTTCTGAAACTGAGTAAAAACTATTTCTCTTTTAATATTGTCCCCTTAATTTTTAAAACATTTAAAGACATAACAAATTTGGATCTTATCAACAAATAATCATCTTAGAAATTTCCACTTTATTAATTATATATTTTCCTTTTTAATAATAGATATCATTTTTTTTCCATAAGATCTTTATTTTAAATTTTTTCTCTAGCTAATTAAAAATTTAGTAAAAAAAAATCAGTAGGCGAGGTCCTGCCTTTTTTGTTTCCGGCCCCATCAAGACATAAAAATATTTATATACGAACTGCCAGGCTCCTCGTTAAATTTTTTTCCATGCCCAACTCGTCATATTCTTTTCAAATATTTACCAACCCGCAGGCTGGGCTTTCTAGCGAATCGAGCTGGGCTTTAAAGATCTCATTACTATATTATTACTTTCTTCTATTTTTTTTTCTTTATTACTTTATGTTTTTTTGTTCTTATGAAATAATAATTTCATTCTTTAAGTATTTGTAAAAAAATAATTAAAAGGAAATGATAAATTACTATGCTTGTATTAGCAAATTTTTTTAGAAATAAAATAAAAAATAAAAAAATTAACTATAATATATATCGTATATTTTGTATATAATTTATTACTAATTAAAAAAAAATCCAGACAAACTTCATAACAAAAACATGAGATAAAAATTAAATTAAATTTTTTTTTATTATATCAAGATGTGTAATAAACAAATTTTTAAAATATAAACTTTAGGAAATATAAATTTATCATAGCATTTGCTAGACCTGCATGATCTGACCATATTAGATCGGGCATTACAACTTGATCAGGGTCAGATCTTGAATCTTAACAACTTAGTCAGTCGTGTGTTTCTGAAAAGAATATATATTTTAAGAAAAATACCAATTCCCCCCTATCTTGATGTTGCTTCATTTTTCCTCCTTCCTTGAAAAAATCTTACTATATAACTTATACCATTATTAAATATTTCGGATCAGTTTCTATAGAATTTGAATCGGATTCGAATCTTTGAAAAAATCATTGTTAAAAATAATGGAATTTTTTTTTATTTTTTACATCTTATTACACAAAATCACAAAATAGTTACTTTTTTTTTCTTTTTTTTTTTATAGAAGATTTTATTTTAAAAACAATTTGGGCATTTTTAGGTAAAAAATTTTTCCTTTTAAGAAAAATATTCAAAGATTTTTAATCTCAGAACATCAGGCCCGGTTTGGGCACACTGGCTGGCCCTAATTTTAATTTTTTAAAAATATACACAGGCCGTATATTTTAAAATCAAATATTTTTAATCATCTCATTATTACCAATAAAAATTCGGGCAGGGCTTAAAAAAATCTGGGCCGGGCCTGAAAATATAATACATGAGCCGAGCCTGGCCTAAAAAAAATTTAAAAAAAATCCTGACCCGGCTGAAAAAGGGTACCTATGTTGGCCACTGATATAAATTTTGCTCAATATTATCTAATTTATTCATTCATTACAGATTATTCGTATTTAAGTTTTACAATAATTTATTGTATAAATATTACCTAATTCATATTCGAAGCCACTTTAGGATGTCAATTTTAAAAATGATACGATTTTTTAAGCTTAGTTAAATTGAGGTGTTTTTAACGATTATACGCTTAGATATAATACAAGATTGGTAATCGTATAAAAAGATGCAATTATTTTTAAAATTGCATTGTTTATTAAGTTATTATTATGTCTATTTAATGGCCTAACTATCAGAAATGGGAGAGAGATAAGGAGATAAATTCCCAGATCTATTAAACTTTTAATTATTAAAATTCTAATATATAATATTATCATGAAATAACCATCATTTTTTATATTGGTATCCTAAATAAGCGGCTTCGAATATGAATTAGGTAATATTTATCTAATAATCTATAGTAAAATAAAATATAAAAAATCTGTAATAATTTTTTCCAATCATAATATTCTTCTCAAATCTGAGTTTTAATTCTTGTTGTTAGAATTTGATAAATCTTGCCGAAAGCATTAATTATTTATCCTTCTCTCGATATATAAAATTTTATTGAAATTATTTAGAATTTAACAGATTTACTCTATTATTAAAGGGTATCAGTTCAACTGGAACACAGTGTATAAAAATATTTTAAAAAATATGGGTAGAAAAAATTCTAAATTTTGGACTAATCAAAATTTGGAAAAAAAAACTATAAAAATGATGAGAAAAAATCTTTGAAGATTTTATTAAAAGATAAAAGATTTTTGATAAATTTACCTATAATATGCCAAATTCATTTTTAAAAAAATATTCTATAAGTAAATTACTTTGAAATTAAAAATTTTTTTTCTTCAAACTGATTATAAAGAATATGAAATATAATTAAAATAAATTTTTTTCATTGATTTTTTTCAAAGATTAGAATTCTATAGAAACCGATCAAAAATATTTAAAAGTAAAATTAAGATTTTTTCAAGGAAGAGGGAAAAATGAAGAGACATTAGGTGAGGGATTTTTCTGAAATATAATATTTTATAAAAGCATCAAAAAAATATATAATTTTCTTTCAGAAACTCATGACAGACTGAAATCTAGTGTTAAGATTCAAGATATGACCCTGACCAAGTTGTAATACCAGATCTAATATGGCCAGATTACGCAGGTCTATCAAATGCTCTGATAAAATTTTTTTATATTTCCTTTAAACTAGGAAAATAAAGTTTATATTTTAAAAATTTGTTTATTACGCATCTTGATATATCTCATGTTTTTGTTATGAAGTCTGTCTGGATTTTTTTTAAAAAATTTTTTTTATATTAGAAATAAATTATATACAAAATATACGATACATATTATAGTTAATATTTGCTACAATCATAATAATTTATCATTTTCTTTTTATAATTTTATATTTTAAGAAAAAATTATTATTTCAAACGAACAAAAAACATAAAGTAATAAAGAAAAAAAATAGAAGAGAGTAATAATATAGTAATGAGATTTTTAAAGCCCAGCCTATGGGTTGGGGGATATTTGGGAAAAATATAACGAGGAGTCTAGCAGTTCGTATATAAATAGTTTTAGGTCTTGATGAGGCCGGAAAATCTATGCAAAAAAGGCAGGACCTCACCTACTGTTTTTTTAAACTAGATTTTTAATTGGCTAGAAAAAAAAAATGCAGAAATAAAGATCTTATGAAAAATTTTAATAATTAAAATCTATAGAAAAAAATTGATATCTTTTATTAAAAATGAAAATATATAATTAATAAAGTGGAGAAAACATTTCTAAGATGCCTATTTGTTGATAAGATCCGAATTTGTTATAACTTTAAATAAGGTAAATGTTTTAAAAATTAAGTGGAATATTAAAAAAAGAAATAGTTTTTACTCAGAAAAATTTTGGACATATATTAGCGAAATCTTTAAGCTTAGGCAATATTTTTTTTGGAGCCGTTTTTAAAAGCTATTTTACATTATATATTTGCATATATATTTTTCTTTAAAAAAATTCAGCTTAATAAATAACTATTTTTTTTTTATTTAAAGTTTACTGAGTTTTGCACAGAACCTGGATTTAGATTATTCCTCCTAAGTTATAAGAAATTTGGATCTAAACAAATTTAAAACTACGATCCCTAATTTTTTTTTGCAACTCGGGTTAAGATTCCTTAAATTGTTCGTATCGCAAAATTTTCAAATTCGATTAGGTCTGAAAAACTATAAAAGAACCAACCTATTTTTTTTTTACAAAATTTGGCGGGACGATTAAAAAATTATTTAAAATTATTTCGATCCCTTACAAGATCTGAAAAATTATATATTAATTATAAAAAAAAACATTAATATAATATTTAAAAAATTCACTATCAGAAAAAAATTCGATGAAGACGAAGATAATTAAATAACACTGAAAATTTCATCTATTCCAAGATCCCTGCTTATTAGGACTATATTCAATTAAGATTGCTAATCTATTGTTAATATAAATGATCTAAGAAATTAGAAACAATCGATTCCATTTATTTCAAATTAATCTTAACTATAAAAATAGAATAATTCATTATAATATACAAACTAAAATATATTAATTATTCTAAGATAATTCCCGAGCATATCCCCAAAGGCCTTTAAAAATTCTTGAATATTTATTATGTTGACTATTTTCCCCATAAGGTTTTTTGGAAAAATTAAATTTAGCATTTCAAATAAATTTTTGAATTTAAAATTAATTTCTAAGTTCATGTTTGTTTACTTTCTGAATTTCTGAACCTTTGAACCCAAATACAAGCTCTAATAAAGTTTCAAAGTCAGGGTAATAATTTTTTTTAAAACACTTGCTACTTTACCCTCAGATTTTTAAAATATATAATTAAATTTATTAAGATAATATTTAAATTAAAATTTTCATTTTAACTAGAGACTCATCTCTCCTAGAAAATTAAGACGGAGTTCCTAAAAATAATTTTTCAGATAGAGAGATTATATTCTCCCCCCCCCCCCCTCACCCCTCTTTATTTGAACGGCAAAGTGTTTCATATATTTTGTTCAATGTGGACTTTTTATTATACTATACTTTAGTATAATAATTAATTTGGAAGTATCAATTAGAAAGGAAAACATTCCTTGAAAAAATTAGTATAATTAAGAAAATAATATCGAATAATGATATCCAAATTATCATTTTATTTAAAATAAAGTACCAATAATTTTTAAATTATATATTATAACCAGTTTTTTTAGAATCTTTTTGTTTCCCAATTTTAAAAGTCGGGTGATCTCTATGGTCACTTTAAAAAGGTTTCACTTTATAAAACTTTATTACATTAAGAAATATTTAAAAACATCATCCATTTTTTTTAAAAATATATTAATTTTGATTTTATTTACAAAACATAATAATGAAAGTATATTTTGTATTTTTTTCTATAATTTTCATTAATTTTTTTTTATTTCTATCTCCTAGTTAACAAAATTCTAGGAAAATTGAACATATTCACTAAAAACAAAACATTTTATTAGAATAATAAATAATAATAAAAAAAAATAAATAAATAAAAAAATAATAATTTGTTGAAGGATATTATAAATACTGACTCGTTTTATCAAAATCTTTATTAAATAATTTTCATTTAAATTTTTTTTATTAAACTTCCTAAAATTTGATTTGATTTTTTATATTAAAAATTAAAAATAATCTTAACTTAAAATCAATTTTAAATGAATAAATTTTTGCCACTTTTGGTCTTGCTTGTTCTGATTTTCTGCGAATCCCATGGTAAATAAAATAATTATATCAATTTAAATATTTATTTCCATGATATTATAAATATATGTTTTTATTTTATTTTTTCATTTAGAGGCTAAAAGTAAATATTTAAAACTTTATATGACAAATATAAGAAAAGATACATTTCAATTATATAATTTATACTAGGATTTTTTTTTTCAAAATAGAAACATATTTCTTAAATTCTTTGAAAGATTGAATGATAAATAAGATATTGCTTCACAAATGAGCAAATAAAGGGATAAAAGAATTAAATTAAAACAGAAAACCTGTAAAATTAAAAAATAAAATTTTTTTTAATCAGAATTAATTTAAATTAATGTTACTTTCGATTTACTGGATTATCAATTATTATATAGTCAAGTAAAACTAATTTTTAAAGAACAAATTTAAATTTGATGTTGGTTAGAGTAAATTCTCTAAATCATTTTTAATAAAATAGGAAATTATTTGCCAAAATTTGTAATACGATAGAACTAAAATTATAAAATTTCATTTTTTAAAAAAGTTTTAGAAAACGAAGGTAATTAATTTTAATTATATATTTACGAATTCCACTCAGAACAAGAAATTTGTGAGATATCGAGGATAAAAAAATTATCAAAAATATTAATTATATTTTACTTATTTTTTAATATATTAAATTGAATTAAACCAAAAGATATGCCAACAAAATTAATATTAATATGTAAAAATTTCCTCAAGCTTATATATTATTTAAATAATTACTAATTTATTTAAATTAATGTTATGTTATTTTACCTTTTTGGATTATTAAATTATTTAGAGTAAATTAATTTGATAAATAATTCAAATTTTAAATGCTTCAATCAGTTGGGATTGTTTTAAATTTTTAGTGTATTATAAAATAATATGGTTTAATTTAATGATTTGAAATACTAAATGGATATATTAATTATATTAATAATCGAAAACATTTTAATATATAGTACTTTTAACTCTATAATAAATTGCATTAATTTTTACCATTATATTCAGTATCAAAAAAAAGTGTTGGCAATAACATTAAAACTTAATTGATTTATTAAGTAGTATAAAAAGATTATAATAAATGTTAGAAGAGTCTTGTTCCTTTAAAAAAATAACCAAGACTAGAAATTAATATTATGGAGAAATTAAAGAAATCGTTTCATAATCCATTAAAAATTTTATATAAAAAAGTATATTATACAAGGATTGATTTATGAAGACGTTTCCAAGATTTTTCAAAATATTAATTTCCAACATAAATATATAAAGTTACGTTTTATATTTTAAATTTTAGCTTACTTGAATGCTATAGGTATACATTAGAATTATTTTGTAAATTATTTATTCAAAGTCGCTAACAGAATATTACTAAATGTTGTAACGAAATAATTAAATTTATTAAAAATTTAAATTTGCTTTATTTTAATGAAACATCTAAATGCAAAAAATTAGGATCCATCATAGTTAATTGATAAAAAAAATAAACAAAAATTTTCTATATATTTAGTTGCATACCATCTTATCAAATAAAAATAAGATAGATAGAAATTAATTTTAATAATAATGAAGTATAATAAATACACAAAGAAAAAAATATTAGGTTAAATTTCTAAATATAATATTGAGTAAAAGATGGCAAAAATAAGGTATCTAGATTAATAATTTCAGATCTTTTGTATATTTTGATATCAAATTATTCCCCTTTGATTTTGATTAATTATTGGTAAAATAGATTGTTTTAGAAGATAAGTGAAATGCTCGGAAATAATACTGTGCTAAGCTAAACTAGATAGATAGGGTATTAAATTATTAAATACATTAAAATACTTGGTTAACATGGGTGAAGATTATTTTAACCTTTCTCCTATTTATAATTTATTACTTCTCTTATATATCTTTTAAAATGTTCTAAGCTTATTTTTATTTGCTATATGCTTCTCTATTTTTTTACTTCTAAATAAAAACCATCATAAAATCCATATTAAATTTATCTCATCGTAAATATTAGCTAAAGTCTTTGAAACGCTTGTTATCTAAAGAAAAGAGAGAGAACTTATTTCGATATTTAAGAATTTTTATGTCCTATTGGGTTAGGTGGGTTGCAAATTTAAAATGTATTGAAAAACTAAAACATGATCTATAGTAAAAAGAATATGATTTATTTTTTATATCAATCTCTTACACCATTCTATGATTAATTTTATTTATGCTCACTTTATTGATAAAATATTTAACCTGAATATTTTATATTTATAAACTTTCTTTAAATTAAATATGAACAGTTAGAAAAGCTGATGCAATACGTAATTTTTTATTTTATTTCTTCTTAAAACATACATAAAACTAAGAGTTTAAACCTTTACTATATTTAAATTTTTCAGTCTACAAAAAATTAAAATCGTTTGATATTTGCTTTATACATTAAATCAAATCCCAGGCTCGTACACAGGGAAGGGGGACAATTTTCCCTTTACCCAAAGCTAAAAATTCTAGATTCCGGCTAAAATATTATTCAAATATATTTTTGATTTCTACATTTTATCATATTTATATTCAAATTCGAATTTATTTATCAAATTAACAGCAGAAATTACTATGCTTCTAATTTATTCTATGAATTAATATCGATTTCAAATTTACTTGGCGTTATATTTATCTACCATTTTGAAATTTTTCACAAAATTATTTGAAACTTTTTCATAGCAATATTAACGTAAGATATTTCAAAAATATAATTTAGATTTGATTGCGAATATGAGAATAGCAGATGACATTATATTTGAACTTAAGGAATTTAGGGTAATATATATGATGAATTTCAGAAATTATATGCAATGTTGAGTCAAAAATAGAGTTTTATTTATATAATATACGCTTACCTCGACTAGCAGCATGGCAAGTTTATCGTACTAATATTAGTAGAGGGTATCGAAGAATCTAAAATAAATATCTTTATCTCCTCTATATTTTTATTAAATTATTGAAAGATTTTTGATTAATAGTCATCACTTACAGTCTGCAAATATTATCACCGCAGAGTCCTTTTGATCTTGATAGAGGAAAAATTAAATTATTTGGTGATTTTTAGTTATTAGTAGCATTAAGCATTGCTAGCTGAATGCAAATTGTAGTATAAATTAAATATGGTTAATAATAATACAAAAGATGTTATAGACACTTTGAATAATTTCAAACGCATTTTAGACTATTCATTTAATATAAAAAAATTATTATGTTTTCTGGCTACTCTAATTATTAGTACTTCTACCAAATAAAGAACATTTTTCTTTAACAAGAATAAAAACCATACCTGAAAAGTAGTGTAAAGGCATTTGAGTCGACCTTAAAAAATGGTTAACTTAATTTAGCCAAAATATATTCTCTTCATCTCGAGATTGCGATAATAGATATATAACTCTTTGTCTATCTATAAGAAAATTTTCAAACTAAGGTAATATTTTTCTGAATAGAATATTAAATTAGTCGCTTTTTAAAATTAGCTCATATCTAACACTTAACAACATTACAGAAATACTACCACTAATGCTAGATTTAAAAATTAGTTCAATGCAAAGAAAGTTGGACAATATAATATGTTGCTTAATTATATTTTCCCCATTTTTAATACACCATACTTTTTTTCATTATTGTAAGTTTATAATAAATAATTCTTAAAAATATTTTTATATATTAATATATATTTTCAATATTTTTTTAAAGATATAATTTAAATTTATATATCAGATTGTAATGTGGTTAAAAAGTCTATATATTTATTTTTTAATAATTCATATCCCAATTATATAAAGTTGATATTTTATAATTAATTTATATTTGTTTTTGTCTAATAGAAATTATCGATATTATATAGTTACTAGTCTTAATAAATTTATGAAACTTAAGATATTATTAAATAACTCTTAAAATAATTTTTACAAAAAAATTTAATTATTCCCACCCCCACCCAAAGCAAATTCCTATGTACGCGCCTGATATACATATCTCCTACCAACATGTATGCTATATTAAAAGTTAATGCCCTACGAGAAAACGTTTATTTAAAAATAGTTAACGTCTTAAATTTTGTCACGAAAAAACAAACCTTTACTCAACAAGATTCGATATATGCTTTTCGTAACAAGCAATATAATACTACCATAGACGATTTTGATTGAAGCGGAGGTAAATATGTGCGTCGATAGCAGTATCGGTGGCGGCGAATCGATTAAACGTGGTAACAAAAATCAACTTGAATTTTTTAAATAAATTCACTGGAAACACTTTTAAAATAAAATTTATGATTTATCCTGTTATAACTATAATTTAATGATTTTATTAAGTTACAATTATCATTGTATAAATATTATTTTATTTAGATTTAGATTTATAGGACATAATAATGATCTTTTAGAGTTCAGAATGAGCCTAGCTATGAAAAATACACGCTCGCCGGGTGTGCTCATGGCTGGAAGGTACAGAATCTTTTTAGTTAATATTGAAAGTTTAAGAAGATTCAATGCTCTTACCTTCTAAAAATCGAAGACATCTTTTATCTTTATATTATAAGGCGAAAATAATTGATTAACACTTTTTTTCAAAACTGTTAAATAGTCTTGTTATTCCATATTATTGTTATGAATTGAATGTTTCGTAGCCATTGACTTAGAATAATCGAATTCTGAACAATGGAAGCAACATCCGTTGTTTCACATTCGATTAATTCGTCCGTGTAACAGAGAGGTAGCTTGTTGACATAAAAATTGCATTGGAGTAATATTTTTTTCTTTAAATATTCATTTACTATGTTAATAAATTGAAAACGAGGATCCAAAAGTGATCCTAACACTTAAGTAAAAAAATAAAACAAGGAGAAATAATATTAAAATAATTTATGTATTTTAAAATACTACCTGAAGTTTGTATATTAGAAATCTATGATCAATATTAATAAGTATATTTTGTTTAAGGGATGCTATCGGAGGACTATCATATTCTTTTACAATTCTGTAATTTTTAACATTA
Source organism: Gordionus sp. m RMFG-2023 (assembly GCF_954871325.1). Classification (NCBI taxonomy): domain Eukaryota; kingdom Metazoa; phylum Nematomorpha; class Gordioida; order Chordodea; family Parachordodidae; genus Gordionus; species Gordionus sp. m RMFG-2023. The sequence continues at coordinate 56,312,307 of NC_088776.1, read as the reverse complement.
TAATTGTTTTAGTCGTGACATGTTTATATATATTATGATGGCAATAAAATAAAAATCATGTATTAAAATTTCCTTTTGATAAAAAAAATTAAATTTTATATGATGAGTTGTATATTGCATTAAGAAAATTGCACAAAGTGAGAAAACGTGTATTATATGGATTGTTACAAATCATGTGTTTTTATAGCAAATAATATTTATTAATTTAAAAAATTAAATCTCATTTGTTACTAATTCAAAAATATTTAATATTATTTTCTTCTAATTACAATTCATAAATATTATTTTAAAAAATAAAAAGTATGTATCACGCCGCCAGCTGCCACACCGCCAAATTTTTACATCGGCGGCGACTTTTAATGCGCCCATACTTTTTTGGCGGTGGCGTCAGCGTAACATTTGCTGCGACGTATTTGACCGGCGGCGCACATGTCTAGGGTAGAGGACACTAACTTAAAGCGACAAAATTTTAATAAACATAATAAATGTTCCAAATAAACCGATGTTATATTTTTAGCAAAATTATTTTATTTTTAATTTAAGGCGATTATAATTATTCTAACTTTTACTTTTCAACAGCATAATTCAAATTTTATAATTTTGGGCTGTTACATAAAAGCGAATAAACCTATTTTTACTTTTGAATTATTTTATATTTAATTTTGAGTAAGTATAATTATTTTAACTTATACTTTTTCACTGCTTAGTTTCGAATTTTATGTAAATTTTTATCTTAGGACTGTTACTTAAAAACGAATAGAGCTAAAAAATAATTAAACGAATATAACTATGCATTATTTATTCATATCTTTTTTTAAACAAAAAGGGGATTTACCAGATAGTAAATATAAATATAATTTTATGGGCCTTACTTGCAACCACTATAATTCTATATTTTAAAAAGGAAATAAGTTAACTAATTAGTGAAATTTTTATAAATAATTCAAAAATAACTCCTCTTCTCCTTATATCTACTTAATAGGATTAAAATGTCCTAGTTGAGAAATATTGACTCAAAAAATGGATAATTAAAATACTCGCTTTCTATATTATGTTTAAATCCTTTGGAAGAATATCGCTGATAATATCCATTTTGCATTTTGATTGATAGACGACCAATAGCCCTCGGTCTTTCCTAGGTCTAATTTTATTTCCTAGCAAATTACTTTAGTTGATACGTTCATCCCGATTTGATTCTTATTTTCCCTAATAGTAATTCACATTATTTGAATTCAAAGACTACTTTATTAAATTATTGATATTTCAATCGTGTAAAAATGGATAAAAGTCGATCTTGGACGTTATGGAGTTTTCGTTTTCTACAATAAAACATAAATATTTAACCAATATTTCCTGCTTAATATATGATTTAATTTATTCAAATTTTTATAGCTAATACCAAGGAAATAAGTATATAAACATAAATTATATTACAATTTATAAATGATTTATAAAATCAAAAGAATTCCAAATAACAAACACTTTGTTTGATATAATTTTTTGCAAATAATTTGCTAAAATTACTTCCAGAATGAAGTTAAATTAAATTTAGCTAATTAAAAAAATTGAACTAACTACCGAAATAATCTTCTTCACTTGAAAAAAAATCAGAGGGTTTTAATTTATAAACTATTTGGAATTGAATACATAAAAAGGATGAATGATAATGTTACATAATTGCTATATTATATATTAATTTAGAGAAACTTTTCAAAGAAATTGGTTAATTAAATTTACTAATAAAATTAATTTATTTACTAATTTTTAATCAAATGGAATTTTTCCTAAAATTTATTGTTAGTATTATAAAATTTCTTTTAAATTTCAACATGTTAATTTTTCCTGATATCAAAATAATTCGTTATTTATGAATATTATCCCGCTTATAATATTTTTTTATTTTAAGAAAAACAATCTAAAATATTAATAATTTAATTATTTGTAAAGGATATTCCATTGATTATTGTATAATTAATAATTCAAAATAATTACCTATATTTTATTTATTTTATAAATGATATTATTTCTAGTTCTTTCTAAATTTTAATTATTATCTATTTATGTTATAAAGCTCCTAAATCTAAAATAGGTTTGAATATTCAATTGATATTTTAATTTTAAGAATATAATTTTATATTAAGTTATTTAAATTTTTCAGATTTAAAGAATTTGTTTATTCATATGTTTATAGTAGACTTAACTTTGCAATAAATTAGTCTTTTCTGTTGTTGAATAAGTAGAAACATAAGAAATAACTTTATAAATTTCTGAACTAATAATTCATGTTTTATTTTAGAGAAAATTTCGAAAATAAGTAATACATTTTACGTTAATGACATAGGAGGGAATATCATATCTTTTTTTTTTGATGAATATCACAATTTTATTTAATATTGTAAATTGGCCCAATATCAGAGCCCTGCAGAGGTGGCTCGACCTGGCGTGGATTTTAAATAAAAACACAAAACATTTTTGTCCCCTTTAGAAAAAAAACATTTCGGTCTGTGTAAATAATTTTCTAAGGCCTTGGTTTTTTAAAAAAAACTTTATATACCTTTGGCAATTTATAGATCGTTTTTCATCCTATATGAAATCCTTTATATAATAACTTTTCAAACTATATTATCTCCCAATTTGTTGTAAAAGGAGTGAGTTTGAATCTTATGGTAATTCCATTATTTCCTGTTCTTGTAATCGATTATATATATTAGTCATTTTGGGTTGTCTCCTAGAAAGAGAAAAAGAGAGATAAAATGATATTTATCTAAAATAAAATTTTCTTTTAAAAAGAATATTATATTTTAAATATTGAGTGTATCTCGCAGTGAATTATGATATATAGTTCTAGGATACATAATTTGTTCATCTATTTAAAATTTTTAGTGATACTAATGGCGATTTAAAATATTTAGCTCGATCCGATATTTTTTTTAAAACATTTTATTCCCCGTCAAAGGCTTAAAGCCTGCAGGTCTGTGCCGATATAATAATGTGTAAGATTCTAATTTATTTTTGCAAAACTTAAGAGAATAATTTTAAATCAATACGATATAGGCCAATATTACCGCTTTCTTTTAAAGAAACTTGAAAAAAATATATAATCTTAAATTCTTTTCAATATTGATATTCTTTTTAAAAAAATATTGTTATTCCAGCCTATCTAGAATACCTGCCTTATAAATTTTAATCAATCTTCGCAATATACTTTTGTATATTTTAAAATTTAGATAAAAACTATATATAGAAAATTGATATAAATTAAGAGTATTTCCAAATGTCCTATGTAAAATTGCACAAATTTACAGCGTGGGTTCTCCATACATGATGGAATACATCCCTGGTCTTCTTTTCAAATTTTAAAAATGGCCTCAGTAAATTATTTAAAATAGAAAGATTTCGAATCCCAATGAATGCTATATCCAAATACGACATACATAGTTTAAAAATTGTCAACAGACCCAAAATGACGCCTTCAGCGGACTATCTAACACTTTAATCAATAAAATACTAATGTTATTGTTTTGAATAATCAAAATTATTCTCATAATAGAAGGGATATATACAGAGTTAACGAAATTAAACCGTACAGCCATATAATTATGACTTTTAAATATCAAATAATAGGGGTCTTATTTCTATGATAATATGAAATGAAAAATATTTAATATTTTATTTTAAAAATAATTTAACTAAGATATTCTTTCGGGATGAAATGAGGCCTGGTGTTGTATTTTTTTTAAAATTAATCACATTTTAATTATTTTTAACTAATAAAATATATGTTTATAAAAATCTTTTAAAACTAGTAATTAATTAATTGTTTAAAGCCCTCCTATCCCTTCTTGAAAACATGGCCCAAATCATATTCACAATCTCATTATATATATACAACAATTATAAATATCTAAATATTATTCGTAGAAAATAAAGCCAAAGAAATAAGTAATAACTTATATTATTATATTCGAAAAGTAATGATGACGAAATTTTTTCCTATCTTATTCAGAGGAAAATGTCCAGAAGAAAAGTACAGTACTTCGTGTTAACAGACAATAATTAGAGAATTGTAGTATTTTAGAAAAAATAAATAATATAATTTAAGAAGGATCCCCTCAATCGTTCTAATTTATTTAAAATTTAAGCCTACATATGATCCTAATTTTACTTGTTGGGATCATTTTATGATTGCTTTAATTGAGAATTAATTTAATTAAAATAACATTCTTTATTTCTAAAGTTGATTTAATCGTCCCAACAATAACAATTAATCTTATTTGAACGACTAAATTTAATCGTCAATAAGAATAATTAATAAAATATGATTTGTGTTCAAAAAATTTATTTTTAATTATAAATTAAATATTAAAACCATGTCACCCAAACATAGATTCTCTTTATATCTTTGATATATTTTTTTATAAAATTAGGCAATCATTTTTATATTAATTTTATTATACAGTGCTGTGATGATTTAATGAAACATATTGACGATTAAATTCAAACCGATTCATATAAAATTATAATATTTGCAAAAATAATTGAAATTTCTTTTATTATTCCTTTTGTTATTTTAATTATTTTTGCAAATATTATAATTTTATATGAATGGGTTTGAATTTAATCGTCAATATGTTTCATTAAATCATCACAACAATGTATGTATATACATAGCTTATTACATGTGGAAAACAAAGATGAAAGGGAAAAATATCAAAAAGGAGTTTATTTGCTTAAAAAACAATTAATTATTTTTAATTGTAATATTCCAAATAACAAAGTTTAATAAAACTTTATATTCATGGCTCTAGGAGTTGTCATTTCTTTTCAGAGACATGATGACTTTAAAAATAGTATCTTTTTGTCATTCATAGTAGCGTAAATGATTATTATGTTTTAAAACAAATCGCTATTATTTTTTTTTGAAGTTACGATTATAGATTCATATCATATTTTATTTAAATTCTTTGTCTACTATAACACTGAAGAATTAGTTTTTGAGGCCATTTCTTTGATTTATTAAAATTATTTATCAATTTTATATTTTTACAATTTTTAGTTGATGAATTAAGTGGTAAAAATATATCTATCAATTATATTATAAATTATTTATATAAAAAGTTAATAGTAGTGTCAAAAGCCATATTTTGGTCGATTTTTCAAAACGGCCTGATTAAGATTGTAGCTAAAAATAATATGTATGTATAGTTATCGAGCAGCTTAGCAAATCGACAAATGTTATGAATCTGCCACAAATGAAAAATATTATAGTTTTTTTAAAAAAATTAAGCTATGATATTAAGATGAGAGATTAAAAAAAAATTTTTTATCTACTTGAAATTCAACTTTGTTAGTGCTATATATAAAGTTTGTAATCTTTGGAAAATTTTTATAGTAGAATAACATTTCTTTTTTTCTTTTCTCTTCATATTTCCTATAGATCCATTTGGCTTTTATATAACTGGAAAAAATTAAAACTTTATCTTTATCCGTTATAATAAAATAATTATTTTATAAACGGATATTAATTAATCAAACAAAAAACTTAAAAGTAAACGCATTCCATTCTGAACTTAGAAAAAACCTGTGAAATATGAAAGAAGAAAAATCAATTAATAATAATAACTTGCCAAGATTAGAAGAGTCTTATCTCTATTTAATTTTTTAAAATCAATAGTAAAAAAATTTAATATTAATATCTAAAAAAATAATTCCTTGAGCATAAATATATTTTAAATTTAAATAATTATTTTATGTATAAATTATAATTATAAATCATATTGTGCAATAATAGATATTTTTAATCATAATTTATTTAAATTAATGTTATTTTTATAAATAATATACATTAAAATTTTATGAAAACTTTAAAAAATTTATTTTATTAAGAATCAAGATTTTTAACCTAAAAAAAGATTTGAAATATTTTGCCATAGAATTTAATTTTATCGGTACTTTACCTTGAATGTTGATTAAATAAATTGTTAAAAAATTAAATTATTTCGATCTATTTTATTTTACATACTTTTCCTTTTTTAAGAATATTCTGTTTTTTTTTAATAATTACTTCATCAATATATATTTTTAGGAAAAATAACATTTCAATTTATTTTAGCCCAAAATTACATCAGGCTTTTATTACTTTTCCTATATCGCATTTTATGCCAATTTTGAATTTAAAAAATGGCTATAAACTTAATATTTATTTCATAATTTTATCTCTCTCCTCTACTTATAGTGTATTCTATTTATATTACTAGCATCTAAAAAAAATGAAATACTAATAAAAAGTAACACATCATTTTAATCGCAATTACAATAATTTTATTTTTTTAATTGATTAAGAGAAAATTGTTTCAGTATTTAGGAGAAATATGAAAATTTAAAAGTTTTTAAGCTAAGAAAAAGACTTGAAATATTTACCATATAAAATAACTCAGGCTTTGAAATTTCCCTTTGCATTTTATTTAATTTTAAGTCGAAATAACATTTTAATATTTATTTTAGCCCCAACAAATACAAAACAAAGTAATGCAAATTTCAATTTATTTAAAAGAATGCATATTTTAGTAAAACTAAATTTCGTAAATTAATATTATATTAATGATTGATAGCTGAGATATTTAATTTCCATAAATAAAACTTAAGTCAAAACCGAACAGTAAAAATTTTTACGAGATAGGGGAAAGAGGTTGTGTATGGAAGAGCATTTTTAAAAAATTTGCTTATTTCAATCATATTATCACTGTTTTCATTTTTTTCAGGCTCTAATTTTTATTAGGTTTGTTTATTTCTAAAATAAAAACCGATAAGCAGCTAAAAATAATGTATGCATATTATAAAAAAATATAAATAAACTGTTTAATTATAAGCACAATTTATATAGTTCCTCTGCCTATATACATTTTAAATATAAAACTCACATAAAACGCCTAAATTTTTTTTATAAAATATCCATTAAAAAAATCTATTTTCTAAATATTTTTTTTTATAAATCATTTACTATTTCTTTCAGCTTTCGAATTTTATTTATTTTTGTTGAGAAAACCATATTACTTTTGTTTTATACATTGAATGTATTTTGTAACACAAATAACATTTTAATTTTTTAATAGGCAAAACAACTAGAACCAAATCACGTATGATGCATGGCTTTATTCATATAAAATAATTGATACTTATATCTTTTTTAAATTACATATTTTGTGATTCAAATAATAGATTCATTGCTGCAGCAGAAAGAGAATGTATCAAAATTTCTGGCGTTAGGGGCTTTTATGCTTTAGCGTAAATTTAAAAATTATTAAATAAGATATAAGAAAATACGATAGATATTTAATTCTACCTAGAGAGAAATTGTTTTGTTTTAAATATTGCTTACCCAATAATAGCACTTTCATAATATCAAATAATTAATTATACAGACAACTTTATTTAATAATTATATAAAATTACAAAATTTCTTTAGCAAAAATAATTCTCGTATAAAATTTTTCTTTTCTTTTATATCACTTAACATTTGCATATTAAAATAGCTTTAACCACAAAAATAATAATCACTTTACATTTGCATATTAAAATAATCGTTTTTTTTTCCATTTTAATACATCCAAATAAATATTCAAATTTTTCTTTATTCTACACTTCCAACACCTCTTCCCTTAGATATCTCCATCTAGAGAACTTGATTCATTTCTCCTGGATTCAACGATCTTGGCACCTCATTCTGTATGGTTACAGTCTCATTACTGACCGTCATGATTTGATTTGTACAATATCTCATAAAATGATCTTCCTCACAAGCCCAGCAGCCAGGGTCTAGGTTGATCATATAAAATTATCCTTATCCTTAGGTCGTATCTTTTTGGCGTCTCCATTCCCATATCATCCAACTTCTCTCTGTATAATTTCATTGATTCTTCCCTTGCCAATCTTAGCCAGTTTCTGAAAATTATGGATCCTATTGCTCTTATTTCTATACGCACGATAAAATTTCCCACTCGCATATACGCAGCCATCTAAAAATAAAATTATAATGCATGTAACGTTAACCGTTCCCTTCTTTTATTCCCCTGTCTTCTAGTCTTCCGTTTTATATCAATAAAAACCTCAAACTCTATGATTGGCTTACATTTTGTTTTTTAATAAAAACATCAAATTTTGTCTTCATCCCAAAATTCAGTTTTTTAATTAGATTAAATTTTGCTTCCATCCCAAAATTTTGTTTTTTAATATTTCAAACCTTGTTTACTTCCTAACAAACAAAAAAACTTCTAAATCTTGTTTAAAGTTTTACATGTCTCGGCCATGTACTTAGCTATGATCCTCAAAAAAGACTTCCTATTGGAAATTTCTTAATATGTATTTGTTCTCTCAGTATTACCTTTTCCTTAGAAAATCTAATTCCGATCTCATTTTTCTTTCTGAATATATTTCAACTGAAGATATTCCTTTCGATGTCTCCGTATTATGCTAACAACTATAACAACCATTTTTCTTTTTTTAATTAACTCTTAACTTTTGCTACCATGCTCTCAGCTTGCCCATTGCTTAAATGCTTAATCTTTTATTTATCATAAAGTTTACCAAATGCTTTATCTTTAACGCTGGACCTCCATCTGATACTAAAGTCTTCATTAATTCATATTTACCTAAGAAATCTTATATCTTATCCAATGATACATTTGTGGATAAACCTGAAACATGCTAATTTTCTTTTCATATTTTAAAAAATCTAGGTGTATTCTTTTGCATGGAATGTCTGTATATAGCCATTAATTTTCTTTGCTTCTTGCTGGAACATTAGTCCGCATATTACATGTATCATAACCCTTAGCCACTTCTTCTATCTCACTATTCATCTGGGGTCACCAAATATATTCTCGTGCCTTATTCTTTATTTTTTCTATGCCTTAATGCCCGGCATGGTTAAACGCTATTTTTAAAAGTAGCGCGCTACCGTAATAGCTATTTATCAAAAAAAGTAGCGCGCTACCGCTTTCGCTATTTGTGAAAAAAAGTAGCGCGCTATTAGCTACTTTTTTTCAAAAGTAGCTTTAGCTACTTTTAAGCTACTTTTTATATAAAAAAATTTAGAAACAAATGAAACAAATTTTTTTTATTTTTTTTTTGCTTATAATGTAAATGTATAATAAATAATATATAAAAATCAACATTTATAAATATAAAAATATAGTTAGTTTAGATTATAAAAAAATAAGCAATATAAATAAATATTTATTTTAATTTGTTGCATTTTAATAATAATATCATTTCAATATTATCATCCCCAAGTCTAGAACGACGATCAGAAAGTATAAGCTTTGCTTTACTAAATAATCTCTCGACACTAGCACTTGAGGGCAAGAGGGTATTAAATTTTATATATAAATTTTTAATATATGAAAAATTATCAAAAATATTCATTTCAATATTTTTTGTTTGAAAAAAATATCAATTGGATTTTCTATTAAATCATCTTTAATTTCAAAAAAATTATTTGAGGATATCTTCGTGGTAGATACTCGGCAATCTATGTTTGTTGGAGTAAGATTATTCAGCTTAGCCATTAGCCTATCGCGTTGATGTTTTTATCCATATACTCCTAATATAAGCTATATTTAAAACAACACAGAAAATAACCTGCAAATTCTAATAAATCATTTGATTTAATTTTTTTTCTTATTTGCACATTTTTAACTTCAATTAAATATACTACTCTCCCTTACCTGTTTAAGCTATTAAAGGGCAAAAATTAATATTATTAATCCCTGGTTATTATGATTAATTCATCAATAAATATTTTATTAATTATTGCAAATATTCATTCTTATATGTGTATGCTATGTTCTTCACAAATAAATAATGAAAACTGTATTTTATAAACTATTCTAATTTAATTGGTAATGATAATTTAAAAGTATCTTGTATTTAAGTTACTCTAATTTAGTAAAAGATACAAGAATCTTTTATTTTGTATCTTTTTGATTATTTAAAAAAGATACTAGTATCGTGTCTAAGATTCATTTTTTTAAAAGAATCTGTATCTGTATCTAGATTCTTTTTCTGGAGGACCTGCCCAACTCTGTCAATAACCATATCTTATTAAATGTTAGATACTTTACAATAAAAATTAATGAAATAATCCACCTCTGTTTTATATTTTATTAGTTAATTTCACTAATTTTATTTATAATTTGATATAAATTATGATAATCATAATATTACTAAAATATGTGTGTATTTAGTTAATAAAAATTCTGTAAATAATGTGAAATATTAAAATACTAAATATTTTATAGATTAAATAATAACCATTCCATTCTGATAAAAATCATAACTTAAAATAAATTTGTGATATAACCTAAATGCCTTCAGGTAGTTAGACCCATATCAGTAACCATCTTGCAAACTTTATTATGAATCCTAAAAGACTTATGGATGTCAATAATTTTATTTGCAAGTACGTCATATGTCTGGCATCCTATAATCCTTTTAAGGGCTAAGGCTACAGATCTTCTTTTTAAAGTCCTAGGGTCTAACCAATGGCCTGTGATTCCCAAATAAGCTCAAATATTTAATCAGATCAATTTATAAATATAAATAAGTTTTTACCTTCTGTTATGTGTCCAACTATCTGCCGTGGTACATACATAAGATATATCTGATAACTCTACTATTAGAGCATCTTTCATCACTTTGAAGTTGTCGGCTATTTTATTCATAAGTGTCTGGCGACATAAAACTGTTGTGTCAGGGGATAAAGTTTTAATCATCAGAGTAAATGATGGATTATCAACCAAAGACACTGGCTGAACTGTGTCAATAATAAAATCAACAATAACTTTATTAGCCAATTTTTGTGAAATATTGGCATGTTTATTATCAGTTAATTTGGTTTGGATAGTATTTGTTTTTTTGAATGAAGATTCTCCTATACCAAAATTTTTTATATGTTTCTCTATTTCCTTATAGCAATTGGCGTGAACAGTCTAATAAAATAAATAATATTATAATTTAAAAATAACAATTTACCTTTAGGTGTTTCTTCAGGTTATAGCTACTCGATTGATTTGATGATATATTTTTTTTACATTTTAAGCACATGAATTTGAATCCAGATTTTGTTTTAATATTTATTTAAAAAATTTTTTCAAATTTAGGGAATGGAAAAACGTTATTAGAGCTATTAAGTACATTTTCTTCCATTGAATCTTCCATATCTGAATCACTTTCAAGGATTTGGATATCCATGGACGATGCCATTTTAGATTATTAACACAGATTGAAAATATAAATTAAAAATTGAAAACATATTTAAATTTCAAAATTAAATAATAAATTATAAAAATTATAATTAATTATAATATTATATTTAAATTTTCTTGTTTATACTTACATTCATTATATTTTTAAAAGTAGCGAAGTAGCGCGCTACTTAGCTACTTTTAAAAAAAGTAGCGCGCTAAAAAATTAAATAATTTTAAAAAAGTAGCGGCTATTAGCTATAGCTACCAAAAAAGATAGCGCGCTAAGTAGCGCGCTACAAGTAGCGCGCTACTTTAACAACTCTGCCGGCATGCACCGCTGCTGAAATATCCTTTCTTAATACAACAGGTGTAATTAAAGGATATCCTCTCATTAGACAATTGTCTTCTAAATTTAATTTGCTCTTACCATTTTTGAAAAATTTTTCTTGGCTTTACCATTCTATATCCCCTTTCAAAATTCTTTAATACTCATTAATTCTTTATCTTACTTGGATACCTTATCAACTAGGTCAAAAGTTATCGTCTTTTCTCTTGTAACTATCTTCAAAGATCTTATTATGTTATTATTTACTTCATCTTCTGCGAAAAACTGCTCTAAAATACTAATTCTGGGTTCTATTTCTTCATTTGCTGATTCCTTTACAAATAAAGTTGATAAAATATCTGGTAAACAATTTAGTCTACCTGCTCTGAACCATTTTCAAAATTGAAGCTACCTACCAATAACAATCATTTTTGTAGCCTGGATGAAATCATTAATCCTTATTGCCCTTTTTAAAAAAATAAACTAATGGCTTGTAATCCGTGTATAATAAATAGCTTCTTCCAATCAGATATTCTCTTGGTTAATCTAAACTTAACTGCTAAATCCTTTTCAATGGTTGAATAATTTCTTTCAGTGGTATTAAACCCACTAGATAAGAATAAGATCGGTTTAACATTATTCGTTTGCAATAAATCTCCTCCTATACCTATAATCTCTAAATCTTTGATAAAACAATTCAGAATAGGTTTATTTACCATTCTTATTTAAAACATTTTAAAACTTCTTGCATCTTGTATTTTATTCAAATCACATTTTTCTTTAACAACTTGTACAATGATGTAGCCATATCAACAAATTTTGCTATAAACCGATGATAATAATTTGTAGCTCCTTAAAAAGTTTGTAATTCCGTCATATTGCTCGTTGCTCTTTTGATCATAATCTTATCTATATTCTTTGAAATGGGATAAATTTCACCTCCCTTTATTACATGTCCTAAGTACGTTACCTCATTTACTCCAAAAACACCTTTTCTCATATTAGCTATCCGACCCTTTTTTTAAAAAAAAATATACATTAATTCTTCTCGTATTATGCTCTTGTTCTGTTCTACCTGATATCGAAACATCATCTAAATAATACATGATACCACTTAATCCTTGGAACATGGCAGCTATCGTTCTTTGAATATCGGAGCCGATACTTTCCACCCAAAAGGCAATATGCAGAATGCAAACAAACCACTATGCGTCGTAATTAACACTCTACTTGCTTTTTCACTTACCTTAATTTGTTAATAGGTATTAGAAAACTATTTTCGAAAAAATGGTTGCTCCCTTTAAATTAAGCAATGCTTTATTCTAGGCAACGTATATTTCACATTCATTATCCAAGGGTTTACATATTCCCTTTAGTTTATGCATAGTCTTAAACTATTATCCTGATTTCTTAAAAGGATTAATGGTTCACCCATACATTATGCACTATTGGTCTTATTATACCTTCTTTCAGCCATTTGTTTCTATATCTATTTCCTCTATTCAAGAAAATGTTAATCTTCTTATGCCACAAAATATAGGCCGGTAATATTTCGCTAATCTTATAACTAACCTCAAAATCTTTTAGAGCACCTAATTCCTCTTTAAAATATTATTTTACCTATTCAATGTCTTTATTTCCTTGCTGAAATTATCCTCCAACATTTATCGTTTGATTTCAACTGAAGTTACCTCCATTGACTTTATATCTATCAGAGACCTGCAGACGTAACATTTGTACGGCCCGGCCCGAACATTAAAAAAAAATTTTTATGGCCCGGACAGGTCTGAACTTAAAAAAGATTCGGATTTTTTTTTAAATTATATTCGACCTGGTATGTACAAAAAATTCATTATTTCGTATCTTATCATATTTTTCGGCGAGTATTATCATTTAATAAGCAAGTAATTAGATAATGTTGTTAAACGGCTCGTTTTGAGCCGATTTTTAAAAACGGCTAACTCATATTTTAGCCAGAAAAATAATGACTAAGCCTCGAAATTTCTATACTATATGTCTAGCTAGACCTTTGCTCCTTCTATGAGCAAAATATTTAGGCTTGCACAGTATTTTTTTGGATTAAACACTGAGTTAGCCGTTTTTAAAAATGGGCTCAAAACAAGCCGTTTAACAACACTCATATTTAATTTTTTTTTATTCTAAACAGATATTTAGTATATTACAAATTGATACTATAAAAAATTTATGTAAATAATATATTGAGAATATACTATGTATTTATAAAAAAAAATAAAAATGATATTTTAATTAATAAAAAATATAACATATATTATATATTATATAATAATGTATTTAATCCTTTGCGTATTTATTCAGGAAAACTATACTTTTATTATGTAATAGATACTATGAGTGTTAGCTAGTGTTAACTTTCACCAAACATTATATAAATCATAACTATATATAATCATTATAATCATATCTATATGACAAATATAATAATTCATGTTGAATAAATTTTTAAAAAATAAGGCCTGGCCCGTGTATTTAACCGGGCCGAGCTTAGGGCTGGGCCTGCAGGTCTCTGATATCTATTGATAAATTATCTTCTTCTAAGTAACTTATATATCTAATTAAAAGATCTGGTGTTAGCCTTCTAAGTTTGTCGTGAACTAAATCCTGTATAACTCCAACTCGTAACTCAGTCTTATCATTATTCTCGCTTTGTATTATTTCACCAGTTATATTATTGTTCTCACAGACGTTTTCAAACAAAGACCACCATTATTCAGGACCTATATTCTTAAAACATTAGCTTAATTTTGTAACCTATAACGTTATCTCTTTATTTATATCTACCAATTTTATCACATAAAACCTAAATCTTAACAATACTACCGTCTTGTCTAATTCTTATTTTTCTTGCTAAGAAATATTCTTCTGCATGATATTATTAAAATCTTTTACACTCATTAAACTAATCTCGGCTCCTGTATCTAATAAAAATAATGTTTCACTTTCTCCTAATCCTATATCCTCGGTCATTTACTTCATTTTATTATCTTTTCTAATTCAATTTTACACACATTTTCTGTTTCAGTTTCTCTTCTAATAATTTTCCATAATTAATTTACAGATTTAAAATCAATTATATCTGTTTCATTTACATCTAAATTCTTATTATAATTAAGCTCAGACAAAATTTTATTATTTATAACATTATTCTTAATCTCATTTAGATATTTATTACATTTTTCTTTAATTAATTTTTGTTTAATTGAATAACATTTTAATAAAATTTATTTTAGCTCCAGAAGTTACAGGTAATACAAAATCATGAAAAACAATAATTTAATAAAGTATCTATAAAAGAATGCATGTTAAAAATTTTCTATATATTTTAAATCAATATATTTTGTTTTAATTGCAAATAATATTTTAATAAAAATAATTTTAGCTCCAGAAGTTACAAGTAATATAATGTTCTGATAAACAGAAAAATTTGATATATACATATCTATAAAGGAATGAATATTATAAATCAATCTATCTATCTGTAAAATATTTTGTTTTAATTGCAAATCACATTTTAATAAATATCACTTTAGCCTTAGAAGCTACAAGTAATACAAACTGATAAACAAAATAATTTAATAATAAATGAATGCATTTTAAAACCCATCTGTACATTTATAATTATTGTTTAATAAAACAACATTTTAATAAACATTATTTTAGCTCCAGAAATTACAAGTAATAGAAAATTATGATAAATAGAATAATATAATAACATATACATATATAAAGAAATACATATCATCTATATATTTTAAACAAATATATTTTGCTTTAATTGTAAATAATTATTTAATATAAATTATTTTAGCACCAGAAGTTACGAGTAATATAAAGTTCTGATAAACAGAATAATTTATTAATATATCTATAAGGAACATATTAGTTTTAATTGCAAATAACATTTGAATTAAAATTATTTCAGCTCTAGAAAATACAAGTAATACAAAGTTCTGATAAATAGAATAATTTAATAACATATCTAAAGGAATGCATATTATAAATCCATCTATATATTTTTAATTAATTTTTGTTTAATTGAATAACATTTTAATAAAAATTATTTTAGCTCCAGAAGTTACAAGTAATATAAAGTTCTAATAAACAGAATAATTTGATATATATCTATAAACGAATCCATATTAAAAAATTTTATATATTTTAAATTAATATATAAATGTTCTGATCAACAGATAAATATGATATATACATATCTATAAAGGAATGAATATTATAAATCAATCTATCTATTTAAAATATTTTGTTTTAATTGCAAATAACATTTTAATAAATATCATTTTAGCCCCAGAAGTTACAAGTAATACAAACTTATAAACAGAATAATTTAATAACATATCAATATTGGAATGCATATTATAAATACATCTATATTTTAAATTAATATATTTTGTTTTAATAGCACGTAAAGATTTAAAGCAATTTTTATATAAATATTATTATTTTTATTCTTACCTTTTATCAAAATTCTTCTTTTTCTTAAAAATAATTTTCATTGGGATTTTTCATTTACAATTTCTTTCATTTTATTTTAACCTTTATCTCATTTTATAAGAATTTGGAATTTAAAAAAATAGTTGTAAACTAAGTTAATATTTATTACTTAATTACATCTCTCTCCTCTATTTATAATTGTATTGTATATTATTACTAAATAGCATATGAAAAAAATATAATATTCAACAATGAAAAAACAACACATTATTTTCATAGCAATTGCAATAATTGTATTTCTTTAATTAAACAAAAGTTTTTCAGTTAGGGAAGAATGATAATTCAAAAGTTTTTAGTTTAAGGAAAAATCATGAAATATTTATCATATAAAATAACTCATGCTTTGAAATAAATTTCACTTTATATCAGAGACCCGAACCGTTATTTATTATAGTTCAGTTTGGTTACGGTTCAGTATGTAAAAAAATATAATGGTTACGGTTTTTAAGAAAAAATTTCTAAAGGTTAGGTTCGGTTAGCTAATTGTTAAAGTATATAATGGTTCATTACGGTTAGAAATATTTTTTATTGAAGCAACACCATCGTATAATTATCTTAATTATGAATATTAAATTTTTGCATCATTAATTTATTTTTATTATAAGAATCTGTGAATTATATATTTAAAAAAATATAAAATTCAAAATAACACATTTTTAAATATATTATTTGATTTTGAATGTATAAGTAATATATTTTCTAATATAAATGGATTCACATTTGTTCGTTGTGATGATAATACAAATTTTAGCATCGAAAAGGCCCTTTCTACAGAAATATGTCTCGCGGGAACCATCACAATAATATTACTAGTATTATGTTCTTTGTCTACTTTTGAAGTCGCTTTTTAAAATTCCGACTCAAGAGCTATCAGAAACATTTCTAATTCGTCATCTGAAACTTTGGAGAGCTAGGAGTAGATTACAAAATCTCCATCTCTTTCTGTAATTTTTACATTGGTCCCTGATACCCATTGGTTAAAGGAACTTAATATCGTTTTGTTTGATTCTGTTCCTATTTCCTTCTTCTTTTTACCTTCAGAATTTTTGTCATTCCCTAGAGTCAATATCGTGTGTTCTCATAAATCCTTCTCTATACTAAGCAAGCGATGCTCGGGATCCTCCTTATGTTTACCACTTTATTATTATTTATTCACGATTCTATGATTACCATTGCCTTTGTCAATATTCATACACTAGAGTAAGGGAAAAGACAAAGAAAGTAGTTATAAAAAGGGGGGGGGAATAAAAAAAATAATTATCATCACCCTCATCCTATTATTCTATCCATAATGTCAATATAATCTGTGCCGAAACATAAATTGCCATTCAACCCGGGAGAAGAGGAGAGAAAATAAGCCTGTGTGAGAATAGTCTCAGTACTTCCTAACGATTTCTGCTCTAGTTCAGACCATGTGTGAGCATGTATTGTAGATGTTCCTTTAGATGTTTTTTGTTTTTGCTGAGTGCCAAAAAATCTAGAAACAAAAGATTGATCCTGTCCATATCCTTCAGATATTTTGCCAGCTAATAGTATTTGGGAGTTTTCTGCCTCCCATAATCTGGGGTACATCTCATGGACGAAAATATCATACTTTCTTGTAAATGTCTTAAGCAATGACCAAGTAAATCTCCTCTAAGGAATGAGTCGATTGATAGGTAGGATGTCGCATCTAATCCAGAAAGTTGAGTTTGAGGTGTTGCATGGGTAGTATGTTTTAGTAATTCTTCTTAGACATTTGTTTATACTGGTCTGAGATGAGTATAATGTTGGTGTCCTACTTCTCTAATCCGTAAGTTAAGATAGGTAGAATTAGGGATTTGAAGAGTCTCATCTTTTGGTTCATGGATATCTGGATGGAAATAAAGTAAAGTTTAATTTGCTGACGACTTTGATGTCTTTTTCCCACTTGAAGATACTGGTGGATTTTATAAATAAACCAATTTGTGAGAGTGTCAAAAAAAGGACTTCTCTAGGTCATGGTGTGATGGCTAGGATGATTGAAGAAGGTATTTCCTATTTTCAGATTGAAGTGTTCACAGATTTCTATTAATTTCTTACCATTAGTGTTCGTATTTGTACTAGTGTGGTGTTTTAGAGGCAGGTAGAATTGTTATATCTGAAAACATTGAAATTTATTTAATTTGTTATGAATTAAAATTGCCACACCTGCCAATATGTGTTCAGTATTCAAGCAGGAGTATAAGGTGAACATAAGAGAATTTGTACTTCCGTTTCTTTCAGGTTAGTTTCTTTCGTATCGTTGATCATTTATAGCTTGCCTAAGAATAGTCAAATCGTTACTTAGCGATCTTATATTTAAAGAAATCATGCTAATACTATGTATGGTCTTTCATTGGTAAAATATATTTATATGATTGCCGTGAGATTCTCTAATTAGAAATAACGAAGGAGGTATGGTAAAATATGTAATTACACCACAAGGAAAATAATGCAAAATAAATGAAAATAATTTATTTTATTTTGCTTTAAACCGGTTTAACCTTTTTTTTCTAAACATTCCTTTTATTTTCAAAATAAAATTATATCGGTTTGGTTTCTTACCGTTAGCTCCGGGTCCCTGCTTTATATTTTTTTTAATTTTAAGCAAAATGAATCAATTTCGATATATAAAACTTAAGTCGAAACCGAACCGTTAGAATTTTTACAGAGTAGGAAGGAGGGGTGTGTTTGTAAGTGCATTTTTAAAAATCTTGTTTATTTCAGTCATATTATCACTATTTTTATTTTTTCATGAGCTAATTTTAATTAGGTTTGTCATTTATTTCTAAAATAAAATTCGATAAAATATAAATTAGGTAAATTATAAAAAAAATATAAATAAACTCTTTAATTATAAACACAATTTATATAGTGCTTATATACATTATCGTATAAAACGGCTGAATTTTTTTTATAAAATCATTAAAACAATCTATTGACTGAATAATTTTTTATATAAATCATTTACAATTTCTTTCACATATCGCATTTATTTATTGTTCAAAAAACCATATTTCCTCTAGCTTAAATACTTTTTAAATAATTGATATTTTTTTTATAAATTATTATTCATATTATAGAATAATTAAAATTTTTAAAATTATAATTAATTTAAAGATTTTTATTTTCACTTACTGGATTATCAATAATTATATAGTCAAGTAAATTCTTAAGAAACCAAATTCAAATATGGTCTGTTGGATAAATTAAATCCGCTAAAATATTTTTAGTAAAATTGGGAATTATTTACCAAAATTAATAGTAGGACAGAAAATAAAATTATAGAAGACAGTGATAATTAATTTTAATTATAAATTTATGAATTCCACTCCTCAAGAAATTTATGAGACATCTAAGATAAAAAAATTATCAGAAATTTTAATTATATTTTACTTATTTTTTAATATATTTAATTGAATTATACAAAAAAATATGCCAGGAAAATATTAATATGTAAAACCTCAAGTTTATATATTATTTAAATAATTACTAATTAATTTAAATTAATTTATGTTATTTTACCTTTTTAGATTATTAAATTATTTAGAGTAAATTAATTTGATAAATAATTCAAATTTGAAATGCTCCAATCAGTTGAGTGATTGTTTTAATAGCATTTTTAGTGTATTATAAAATAATTTCCCCAAATTGGCATCATACGTCAGGACAAAAGTTATAAAACCACTAAAAGGAAATATTAAAAAAAAAAATTTTGGTTTAATTTAATGATTTGAGATACTTTAAATAAATATATTAACTATATTAATAATTGAAAACATTTTAAATATATAGTACTTTTAACTATATAATGAATTTTATTAATTTTTACCATTTTACTCAGTACTAAAAAGAAGTTTTACCGCAGGTATTATATATAAAATAAATATTGAAACTTAATTCATTCATTAAAAAGTATAAAATTTTTTTTATCAATGTTAGAAGAGTCTTACTCCTTTAAAACAAAATAAACATGAGTAATCTAATATTAATTTTTTGGAAATTTCTTAGTAATGTTTAAAAATTTAAGTAATTGCTATCTTTGTATAAATTACAATTAATATTATGCAATCATTAAAGATTTTATACAAAATTTATTTAAATTTTAGCTTATTTATGTCACTATTTTTCGGAAAAAGACACTTGAAATTAATATTATGCAGAAATTTAAAAAAATTATATCATAATTTATTTATATTTTTTTGATAAAATATGAATATTATACGAGGATTAGTTTTTAAGAAGTTTCCAAGATTTTGCTAAATTGCAATTACCAACATAAATATATAGAGTACAATTTTATACTTTCTAAATTTTAGTTGAGATGTGGGAACATGCAGGTATCGATTAGAATTAGTTTGTAAATTTTATATAAACAGTTGCTAACAGTCAAAATGTATTTTTAATGTTAAATAATATAGAATCTAAATAATTAAATTTATCACAAATTCAAATCTTTATTTTAATAAGATCAACTAGTCTAAAATAAAAAAATAAGATCCATAATAGTTAATTGATTAAAAAAATAACTAAAATTTTCTATATACCTATTTGTATATCATCTTGAGTAAATAAAAATAAGATAAATAGAAATTAATTCCAATAATAATGAAGTATAATAAATAAATAAAGAAAAAAATATTTGGTTTAATTTCTAAATATATTTATATTTCGACTAATTATTGTTAAAATGGAGTATTTCTGAAGATAAATGAAATTCTTGGAAATAATACTGTGCTAAGCAAAACTAGATAGATAGGATATTAAATTATTTAATGCTTTAAAATACTTGGTTAACATGGGGAGGATTATTTTATTCCTTCCCCTATTTATAATTTATTACATTGTAAGTAATTTGCTACTTCTTCATTATATAAATGGTTTTAGAATTAGTTTGACTTATTTATATATGCTATTAATATATTAAAAAATTTCTAATTTTTTTGTATCAATAAAGTTATTTTTATTCTACTTATAGATAAAAACTTATACAATTCTATGAATTGTTTTATTAATACTCCTTTTATTGATAAATTATTTAACCAAAATCTTTTATATTATAAACTTCCTTTCTTTAAATTATATTTGAACAGCTGAAGAAATTAATAAAACACGTAATTTTTTTGATTTCTTCTTAAAACATACATAAAACCTAAGAATTTAAATCTCTTTTACTAGATTTTTATTTTAACCGTCTAAAAAATTTAAAATCATTGGAGATATTTATTTTAAATATTAAATCAAAACTTAGACGCATACGCAATTCCGAAGGACAAATTCCCTTTTATTCAAACCAAAATTGCAGATGTCGGCTAAAATAATTTTCAAAAATATTATTGATTCCTACATAGCATTTAATATAAATTTGATATTCACAGCGGAAATTAATATGCTACTAAATTATTGTATGAATTAATATCGATATTTAATCTACCATTTTGAAATTTTTTTAAAAAAATATTGGAATTTTTTACTGCAATACTAAAGTAAAATATTACAAAAAAAGACATCGTTATTGAGAATATTAGCTGATATATTTGAACATAAGGAAGTTAGGGCAATGTATATGACGAATTTCATCTATTATATGTTAATCAAAACCAGAGTTCTATGAGTTTAAATTTGCTACAACTCGTAGCAAGGCAAGCTTATCATTCTAATATTAGTATAGGATCGGTCATATAAAAAAACATTTTTCTCTAAATACATTCCTGAGAAGTAGTATTATTTTATTAGGCTAAATTTAGCCGATTTTTAAAAATAATTACTTAATATTTTTGCTAAAAATATTGCACAAGTCTTGAGATTGGCCAACATATGATCAAGTCATGCCATCTATGAGAAATATCTACAGGCTTGAGTTATATTTTTCTGAATACAATATTGAGTTTGCAGTTATTAAAATTTAGCTTATATTTATCTGTTTAAGAACATTACAGAGAAATATTATCTCTAATGCTAGATTAAATAGGTGTTAATCCTACTTATTATACATAGAGAGTTGACACTAAGCATGAAATCCTTGAAAAAATTAGCTCAATCCTAAAGAAGATGATTTTAAATTATAAATTTATAACATGTTTTTATTATATTTTTTCTTATTTATAATACACAGTAAATTTTTTACTGAATACTTTTTAAGTTTATACACATGCAATAATTCTTAAGAATATTTTTGTGCAATAATCTATATTTCTAACATTTTTTTAAAAATATAATTTAAATTTATATAATCAAATGTAAATTCTTAAAATATTTATATTATTTTAAAAAGTCTTTTGAAAGACATTTATTTTATAATAATTTATACGCCGATTATATATAATTTATATTTAAATTTATGTATTAGAATTTTAATAATAGTTATTGGTCTTAATAAATTTTCAAACATATCATTTTTTTAAATATCTCCGAATAATTTTTACAAAAAAATCTAATTATCACCCCCCCCCCCCTTTAGCAAATTATTGTGTACGCGATCGAACACTATATACATATGTCTTACCAAAACAGTCTTATATTTTGCCACGAAAAACGAAATCATTACTTAGCAAGACGATATATGCTTTTCATAACAAGCAATATATACAAATATAGACAATTTTTGTTGGGGTGGATACACTAATTTCATGTGGCAGAATTTCAATAAAATAAATGTTCCAAACTAAAAGATAGATTTTTTATTTTTGACCAAATTATATCTTAATTAATTTTAAGCTAGTATAATTTTTTTTAACATTTACTTTTTCACAGCTTCATTCGAATTTTATGTAAAATTTTATCTTAGGCGTGTTACGTAAAAGAGAATAAAATTAAATGAATGTTATCATACATTATTAATTTTCATTATTTTTTTAAACAAAAAGTGAATTCAAAGAGTAAATTTATAAATGTTATTTTAAGGGATTTGTTTGGTTTTCTCAACTTCTATTGTATATTTTAATAAGAAAATAATTTAATTAAGTGAATTTTTATGAATAATTTAAAAATAAATCCTCTTTTCACTTCATCTATTTAATAGGATCTATTAAATATCCCAGTTGAGAAATCATTGTATCAAAAATGGCTATTTTAAATACTCGCTTTTATATTAAGTTTAAAATTATCTCTGGAAGTATATCGCTAATATAGAAATTAAACGTTTTTCATTAAAAAAATATCCATTTTCCTTTTTTAGATTAAAATATTATTATATAATGACTCATCCTCGGTCTTTCTTATATTAGGGTAGAAGTTGAATAATTTTATTTCCTAGCAATTTACTTCAGTTGGTACTATCATCCCGTTCATATTTTATTTAATAATAAATTAGATTCTTTGAGTTTAGTTTTTTTTATTATAAAATGACATTTCATTGATTGTATAAAATAGATGAATGTGTACGTAGACATATAATCAATTTTCCCTCCTAACATATATACCTAAAGAGGAAAGAATTATGAAAGGGTATTTTTTTTAGTAGGAATAATGTAATGCCCTTTCGTTTCTGTACAGTTAATTTAAATTAATTCCCTTGTTGAATGGCAAGTGACTCAAGTGATCTTCCCTAAATATGATACAATAATTTTTTAAATATTCGTAAAATATTTCCTGCTTAATATATGATTTAATTTATTCAAATATTTATAGACGACACCATAATAAGTATTTTAAATAATATTATAGTATAATTAAATGTTAACAAAATTTTAAACTACTTATGCAATAATCTTTGCTAATAATTTATTTAAGCTTTACTTCGAACATTTTTATACAATAAAATTACTTCCAGAAAGTAACTTACTAATCAAAAATGAACTCACTCCCGAAATAATATTTATCACTTGAAAAAAAAATCAGGGTTTTAATTTTCAAATTTGGAATTGAATACATGAAAAAGGATGGATAATAATGTTTCAAATTATAATGATAATCGTATTAATACTAATTGTTATATTATTTATTATTTAAGTGGAGAATTTCAAAAAATTGTTAGGTGAATTAAATTTTACTAATAAAATTAATTTTTATCAAATTTATAAATGAGATTTATATTTTATTATTCAACTATAGCTAACCTTTTAATCAAGAATTATCTCTAAAGCTTCTTTATGTGGTTTCTAAAATACTTGGATTCTTACTTCCAATTAACAATCGTTTTAATTTATCAAAGAGTATTTTTTTAACATTTTCATGTTGGGGATGACAAATAGGAATAAAAGTAGCTTATATTATTTGAACGTTCTTAATAAAATATAATATAATCATATTATTGTTATTTTAATGTACATATATTAAAGGTTGTAAAATTTTGTTTGAAAGATTACTATTGTTACTACCTGAACCCCATATATTTACCTTTGATTTCTAAATATTTCAAGGATCTCATCAAAATCTTTTCCTAACTTTACTTTTCTAATGATTATTATCGGTTAATATTCATAATTCATTTTCATTAATAGTTTTTAGTATATTGAAAATTTTATAATTAATTTGAGAAATTATTTTTTTAAATTTGTTGTTAGAATTAAAAAAATTTAAATTTCAATATGTTAATTATTCATGATTTCAAAATAATTAGTTATAAGTTTCATCCCACGGCGATTATTTTTGATAATTAATTATTTCAAAAACATGACATTGATTTTGTGTAATCAATAATTTAAAATAATTATTTACATACTAAATGATACTATTTCTGACTGTCTAAATTTTATCATTTTTTTTTAAATTTTATAAAGTTCCTTATTCTACAATAGATTTTAATATTTGGTTGATATTAATTTATACAAATACAATTTATTATTAAGTTATTTAAACTTTTTAGGTTTAAAAAAGTTTTTTATACATTTGTTAATAGTTGAATTATATTTGTGATAAATTAGTCTATTATAAATTTGTGGTATTCTGGATAATATTTTAAAATGTAAATATAATTATTTTTTTGATTAAGCAACATACGAAATATATTAATAAATTCCGAACTTATAATGTTTTATTCTAGGAAGAATTCAGAATATAAGTAATATATTTTACGTTTTTCATATGGAGAATATCATATCTTAATATTATAAAATTGACAAAATATAAGCATAATTATGAGTAGAATTCTCCATATAATTTACAAAAATATAGAAGATTTAATTTTAAAAAGATCTAGTATGGAGTAGGCGATTCTAAAAATATCAATTTTATTAACGAATTTTACTTGGAAAAAAATATAGCATCCAATTCCTTTCAATATTAATAAATCCATACAAATAAAAAGAGTTAAATCTTAATAATTTTATACAATAAAATTACTGATAAAAAATTGAAAATGAATAATTTTAAACTTTTTTCAATATTTGAAATAAATAATTCCAGCCTATAATTAGGTATAAGTATTATCCCGCCTCGATTAATTATTAATAATTTAATTATTTATATTAGACATCACATTGATTATTGTGTAATTTGTAATTCAAAAAATTGGCTACATACTATAATTTTACAAATAATATTATTTCTGATTTTGTCTAAATTTTAATTTTATATAAATATTTTAGGTTTAAAAAAGTTTTTATTCATTTGTTGATAGTAAACTTAATTAATTGTGACAAATTAGCCTGTTATTATTTATGGTATTCTTGATAATATTTTAAAATATAATATAATTACTTTCTTGTTAAGTACAAACATAAGAAATATATTTATAAATTCCTAAATTAATAAATCATCTTTTATTTTAGTGGAAATTCCGGGCATAAGTAATTTTAAAACGTAATAGGCCTATGAGAGGATATCATATCTTAATATTATAAAATTGACAAAATATAAGATATCATATAATAATGGGTAGAATTCTCAATATATTTTGCACAAACATTTTTATATTTAAAGTATCTATTATGGTATAGGCAATTCTAGCTATACCAATTTTTTTAACGAAGTTTAATAGTTGATTATTGTGTTATTAATAAATCTAAATTATTACCTGCATACTATATTTTTATAAATGATATTATTTCTTATATTGTCTAAATTTTAATTATTATACAATTTGTTAAAATGTTACAAAGTTCCTGATTCTACAATAGATATGAATATTCGACTGATATTAAATTCTACGAATACAATTTATTATTAAGTTGTTTAAAATTTTAGGTTTAAATAAGGTTTAATTAATTTGTTAAAGTAGACTTATGATAAATTTGCCTATTATTATTTTATGGTATTCTGGATAATATTTTAAGATATATATATAATAATTTCTTTAATAAGTAGGAACATACGAAATATATTTATAAATTCCTAAACTAGTAATTCATATTTTATTATAGGAGAAATTGTTGGCCAAAGTAATATATTTTACTTAACTGGTGTATGAGAGAATATCTTAATATTATAAAATATATAAAATATAAGTTATAGGTATAATTATGGGTAGAATTCTCCCTATATTTTGCAAAAACATAGGAGATTTTAATATTAAGATCTTTTATGGTATAAGCGATTCTAGCAGTACCAATTTTTTTTAAAGAAGTATACTTGAAAAAAATATAGGATCCTTAAATTCCTTTTAATATTAATAAAACTAATCGTATAAAAAGAGTTATTATATTATTTGAGATAAATTAGCCTTTTAGTTACTAATTTGTCGTAAATAAATAAAAATATTAGAAATATCTTTCTATATTCCTGAACTAATAATTCATGTTTTCTTTTAGGGAATATAATAGAAATAAGTAATGCAATTTGATTTTACGTTACTAGTTTGAATAGTGACGGATATTTAAATTTTACGAATACAATTTTATATATAAATTTTTTAGGTTTAAAGATTTATTTATTTGTTTATAGTAGACTTAACTTATTTGCTATTAATTAGACCTTTGGTTATTAATTTATATTGTATACGTTAAAACATAACAAATATTTTTGTAAATCCTTCATGTTTTATTTTAGATATTACGGAAAAAAGTATAGCATTTTGATTTTACGTTACTGGGGCAAGAGGGCATATCATAATTTAATATTGTAAAATTGATCATATATCAGAGACATGTAGAGGCCATAGTTTAACCTAGCCTTTATTTGAAAAAAAATTACTTCGGCCCGACCCGATTCTTTTTAAAAAAATATTATGGGGCCCGGATTTCCTTAAAAAACAATTCGGTAGGGAAAAAGAGAGATATAATGATATTTATCTAAATTAATAATATAATATTTTAAATATTAAGTTTTTGCTTTTAATTTGATTAGATATCACCTACTAAAATTAATTTTAATAATATTTAAAAATATTTTTTAAGGATCGAAAAAATATAAATATGAAATAAGAAAAGTGATATGGCCCTTCCTGAGTATTTTTGGTTTTGGAAAAAATTTTATGCCTTTCCTTAGAGCTCGGCCTGCACATCTCTGCCGATCTAGTAGGATTCTTATTTATTTTTAAAATATAGGATAAAAGTTTTAATTTATAATATGGTATAGGCCAATACTACCGATATAAACGTTTTAACAAAATTGTACACTAAAAATATAGGATTCTTAAATTCCTTTCAATACTAATAAAATAAAATTATTGTTATTCTAGCCTGTTTAGAGTACTTACCTTATAAATTTCAATCAATTTTTACAATATACTTTTGTGTATTTTATAACAGTGTAGGTACTCTATGAATGTATATATACACTTCGAGTCTTTTTCAAATTAAAAATAGCCTCACTAAATTATCTAAAACCGTGTGATTTTCGAATCCCAATAAATTCTATATCCCAATATGGCATACATAGCTTAACAGACACAAAATGAAGCCTTCAGCTGACTACTATCTAACAGTTTACAATAAATCTTCAGACTAAACTAATATATTAATATCATTGTTTCGAATAACCAAAATAATCCTCATAATAGAAAGGATATATACAGAGTTAACAAAACGGCCATATAATTATGACTTTTTAATATCAAATTATAATGAAAAATATTTTATATTTTATTTCCAAAATAAATTTAACTTGGATATTTTTCGGGATAAAATGTGTACCATCTGAGGAAAGATACTTTTTAATTAGTTAAATTTAGACCTTATTTATATTAACTGAAATTTTTTTTAACTATGATTTAAATAGATGCTTAGAAAAATCTTCTAAAACAAATTCAAAATTTAGAATAATTAATAAATTTCATTGCTTAAGCTCTCATCACTTCTTAACAACACCTAATCTCACACTTTAAGTTTATATCTCATTATATTATAAATTTATAACTTTCGCACAATTATAAATATCTAAATTTATTTGCAGAAAAAATATTTGAAATAACAAGTAATAAATAATACTATTATACTCGATAAGTAACGATGTCTAAATTTTTTTCTTATGAATTTTAGTGAAATATGCCCAGATGCAAGGTACAGTATTTCGTGCATAACAGATTAATTAGAAAATTTTAGTATTTTGGAAAAATTAAATAGTATCTTTAAGTACCGCCTCAGTCGTTTTAATTTATTTAAAAATTAAATCTAAGCAAGATCCTAATTTATTTATGGAGATCAATTTAAGATTGTTTTAATTGAAAATTAATAAATTCTATGTTAATTCAAATAACATTCTTTTTCGAAAATTGATTTAGTTGTCCCGACAACAAAAATGAATCTAGCGTTGTTGAACGACTAAATTAAATCGACAATAATAATAAATAAAATATGATGTGTGTTCAAACAAATTTATATTTTTTAAACTATTTTGTAAATAAAATATAAATCCTCACCCAAACATATCATCCTCTTTATATCTTTGATAAATTTATTTAAATAAAATTTAACATTCATTTTCATATTAATTTTGTTTTATGTATGTACATAACTTATTTGCAAATTGTAGGAAAAAAAGATTAAAGGGAAAAATTTCAAAAAGCAAGATGTTTTGGATATAGTCGAATCTCCCTAAATCTTTGATAATAATGTATTATTAATTGTAATATTGCAAAAATTAAAGTTTAATAAAACTTTATATTTATGGCCCAAGAAGATGACTTACCTTTTCATAGATATGACTTAAAAAATAGTGTTCTCTTGTCATTCATTTAATTAGTAGAGTAAAGGATTATTTATTCTTTTTTTTTAATTTAATAGATTCATATCATATTTTATTTAAATTCTTTATCTACCCTAATATACACAGTTAATTAAATAAGGATTAATTTTTAAGGACATTTCTTTGATTTATTAAAATCAAAAATTAATTGTATATTTTTCCAATTTTTAGTTCATAAATTAAAAGGTAAAAATATTTCTATCATAATTCTATTGTAAATTATTTATATTCAAAGTTGGTAGCATGCCTGACACATGTCATTTTTAATGTATTTTTTAATTGAATAAAATTAATTTGAAAATAATTCAAATTGTCTTTATTTAATAATATTAGATTAGGCATTGACTATTATCTTATAAAAAAAATTAGGCTATGATATTTTGAGATAAAAAAAAACTTTATCTATTTGAAATTCAACTTTATTAGGGTTATACTATATAAAATTTATAATCCTTGATGGAATATTTTCAAATCAAGATGGTTAGCAGAATAATATTTATTTTTTTGGGTAATGTTAACTAAGATTTTCTATAGCTCGATTCGACTTTTATATAACAAACAAAAATTATAAATTTTATCTTTTTCGATATAAATTTGTATATACTGAAAAGGTAATTAACTAAACAAAATAAATAGCAAAAGTAAACGAATTCCACTCTGAAACTAGGAAAACATGTGAAACATGAAAAAAGAAAAATCAATTTAATTTTTAACTTGTCAAGGTTAGAAGTGTCTATCTCTATTTAATGAATATGATTGTATGTGAAATCAATCATATAAAAATTTAATATTAATATCTAAAGAAAATTCCTCAAACTTAAATATTTTTAAAATAATTACTATTTTTTATATAAATCAGAAAACTATATTGAATGATACACAATATAATAATTAAATTGATTATTTCATAATAAAAATTTAGATTTTTTTAATCATATAATAAATATAATATTTTGTTTTTTAATTTTTTAAAAAATATTCTGTTTTTTAATATTACATTTTAATAATTATTTTAGCCCGAAATTTCGATCAGGCTTTTATTTCTTTACCTATATCGCATTTATGCGAATTTGGAATTTTAAAAAAGGATTATAAACTAAGCTAATATTAATATCTTAGTTTTATCTCTCTCCTCTGCATATAGGTGTATTCTATCTATTATCACTAAATAGAAACTGAAAAAATATAATACTATCAACAATATAAAATAACACTGTATTTTTATAGCATGAATAATTGTAATTCTATAAAATCAGTAGTTATTTAAGGAAAACATGAAAATTCAAAACTTTTTAACCTAAGAAAAAGATTGAAATATTTATCATATAAAATAACCTACGTCTTTGAATATCCCCTATATAATATTTATTGACACTATCTTTAGTAACCCATAGGCAAATCATATTGACTTTGAATATCTTTATTTTTAAAATTGAAATTTTTTGATTTTTTTTCTTTTATCTCACATTTGCATCATTTTTTATAATAATGAATAAAATTAATTTGAAAAAAATTCAAATTGTACTTTATTTTCAAATGCGATACGTGATTGCTGATAATCAACTTAGAATTTGAATTAGATATTATGTAATACAATTTATTTTAAATTATTTAAATAATTTGTAATAAATGAGTCAAGTTTTAATTATAAGCAATAGTTTATTTATTTTATTTTTTTATCAACTATACTTTATAAAAAAAATTTACAAATAAATTAATTTGTTTATTCAATTATATTTATTGATTATAAAATGAATTGATAAATTATGTATAGTAAAATTAAAAAATAATTTTCTTATCATTTTTTCAAATTTTTGACAAGAATATTCTTAAAAAATAAAAATACTATTAAAATTTAAAAATAAATAATACAAGATGTTGACTAAAGTTATGACAATTATCCCCTGCATTTAAACTCCTAAATTTATAGCCAACTTTTTTTCCCATAAAATTGAAAACATTTATTAAATTTTGGAAAAGAAAGAAAATTGATATTATTGTTATCAAGATTATCATCATCTTAATTTCGTTAATGTTATCTGTGTTTTAACACACTTACATCTATACCCATTTCGTAAACATTTTAAATTCACACATATAAATTTAAATTTATAAATTAAATAACAAAATATATAAATTATAATATATTATTCATTATATATTAATTTTCGGGTTTTTAGTTAATTTCATGATGGCTATTTGGCAAATAAATGGCGCGCTATAACCTTTCGCTACTATTTATTCATACTATATGCCCCTTTAAAGATGATATAGCGCCATAAATTGTAATTATATCAAAAAAGTTTAATTATAAAATTTATAATATTATATATTATATGAGTCACCCATTTAATCATAAATATTCCCCATTTAAACCTAAACTTAATATTATTTTTTTATCTTGTGTCGTCCTCATCTGACACCTATCGAGGACAATGTAAAGATGAAATTCCCATAAATGACCATTAAATTATTCGTGATTGTCAAAAAATTAAATTTTTGTAAAGGGTTCCGTATAAATATCACTAATAAGCCAGAACAACCTTTTGTCACTTTGAGGTTTTTTTATATATCGAATTATTTAATTTTCCTTTATAATTTTTTTTGAAAATTTATTAGCTTTAGATCTGACAAAAAATTACTTACATGAAACTTACAAGGTATATTAATTTTAATAAAATAAAAGCTGGGTATATAAAAATATATTATAAGTTTTTAAATTAACTTAACTATAATCTAAACTTTACACAAAAATGCTTTTGTTAATTTGTATAAGTATAATTACAATCTATATGATCCATATTTGATAAAAAAATATATATTTAAATAGATAAAATGTGAAGAGCTGAAAACCAATTACCATTCTACCAAAAAATGCCAGTAATCTTTTTTTTTCTCATGATACCTATAATTATATATTTTTGTTCTTTTTAGTAATGCTACTTCGCCTTTCATCTATCTAATCAAACCCCATATTGAATTACATCAAAGTATGATAATAATTTATTTTGTGTTTCAATAAGGATATTATATACTATATATTTCCTTTAAACATTAAGAGTGAGTCTAAAGTTAAAAAATTTTTCAAAAAAATGATTCTCGAATTTATACCTTTGCTTTCTAACTCGATTTTGTAAATTTGATTAAAGTTAATTATTTTTAAAAATATTTGACTTAGGACGCACCCCAAAAAGTCTTATATAATCTAAATATTTTGATAAAACTATTCCAAATAATTTTAAAGTTTTTTTTAACATAAGTATGATGGCATATTTTATTTTGTCTTTTTTAAAAAAATATTTCAATCTGTCTTTTATTTAATAAATTGTTCTTAAGATCTGATGCTTTTATGATGCAGTTTATAAATGGATGGAGATGACCTATCCATATTTTTACTTTTATTCCAGATAGAATGAAAAATAAAATAAGGGATCGACAAAGCACTACTAATACATTTGAC
Organism: Gordionus sp. m RMFG-2023; assembly: GCF_954871325.1. NCBI lineage: Eukaryota > Metazoa > Nematomorpha > Gordioida > Chordodea > Parachordodidae > Gordionus > Gordionus sp. m RMFG-2023. Next base: position 56,279,666 of record NC_088776.1, on the reverse strand, counting down.
ATTATTATATAATTTTTGCCACCAAATAAGAAGATGATAATCATAGATCGCAAATTCCAATTAATTAATAACAATCAAGTTCATTTTATAACCCGGAACCTAATCTAAATTAGTCAAATTCTCTATATAAGAAAAAATACTGTTTTTGAAATTATTAATATTTTTTCATGGGACATTTTTAGTTTAAATCTAATAATAAATATATATTTTTAATAAATTTAATTTTAATTAAAAAAACACAAAAATAAAATTAAGAACTTAATGAAAAGATTCAAACAGTAACAATTCTCTCTGAAGGGAAAATCCAAGTGTTGAATGTCAATGATGTGGTAAAATAAAAAACATATCTATTAAATACTATTGTTAAACGGCTTGATTTAGCCAATCTTAACGTAATATTTTTTTTCAAAATACAACATTTTTTTAATAGATGTCCAAACCTCTCTCCAAGCAAAATCTCTTCTTGCCTAATATTCTTTGGCTAAAATATTCGGTTAGCCGTTTTTAGAGCCGTTTAACAATACTCACTACTATTAAAGTCATATAAAAGTAACTCCTTTTTCATATATTTCTGTCATATAATGTCAATGTCCTGAGATGTTTTTCGAGTATTAAATTTTTTTATAGCTAAAATATATTATATTAAGATTTATTCCAAAGTTATTTTTTGGGCCGTTTTATTTTAATACTTGCTTTTAATAAAAAACTGATTCGGTAGTATAAAGAAAAAGTAATATAAATTTTTTAATTATTTTGAATTAAGATTTGTAATGGAATTACCGTCCTGGCTTTTGAAAAAGAAAAATTATGCAAGGTTGGCACTATAGTGCTCAAAGATCACATGGAATATCAAATTATCAAAAATGATGAAAATATATGGGAAAACTTTGTCTTTCATTACTCTAAAAACTAAATATTATATACTTAAATTTTAAAAATATTTTTCAATATTCCAAATAATAGGGTAATGGTGTTTGATAATCTTTCTGAAATCAATTATAAGGGATCATGATTATAACAAACCGGATATTATATTAAAAAAATTTAATTATAAAATTAAAGGTGTTGGATTATTTTTTGATTTAGAATAAAGATATATGCATAATTTGACTTAGATTATTAATATATAGGTCGTATTGGGATATGGAATCAGTATTCGGAATCCCCACGTTTTATTCGGGATCTTTTTTTAAAAAAATATTTAAAAAATATTCCGAAACCTCATGAAAAAAAAATAAAATAATTTAATTACTTTTTCTTTTCTTTTTTTGCGGCTGGCACCATATAATTAAAAGGCCAAAATAAGGGATTTAAAAAGAGAATTTGAAAAAAAGTAAATAGTATAAAATTAAGGCATATAATGAATGAAAAGGGATGAGGTTAATTAAGAATTTTTTGTTTTAAAAAAATATTAATAAATATATTTATAAAAAATCCGAATTATTGCAACAATTTTCGTTGAACATTTAAGCAGGGACGGTTACGGTTCATTATGTAAAAAATGATAATGGTTACGTTTTGGTTACGGTTCTTGCGAAGAAATTTATAATAGTTCGGTTCGATTCAACTAATTATAAAGGTTTAGTTCATTACGGCTAGAATTTTTTTTTTTACTGAAACCATCTTCTAATTTATTTATATTATAAGCATCTATGAATTATATATAAAAAAAATATATAAGATTCAAAATAACTCATTAAATATATTATTTGAACTTAGCCCTTCCTACAGAAACTTGTATTGCGGGAACGCCAGTACTATTAGAAAATGTTTATATAATTCTGGATATTCAAATTATTTCTCTAAAATATAAAAACTGAACCGGTTTAACCGTTTTTTTCTAAAGGTTCTTTTTATAACAAAAATAAATTTTTTTAAAAAATAATATTTAAGGGGATTCGGAATCTTTTTAAAAAAACAATTAAATTATATTTTTTTGCCGCAGGGCTGGCACCATAAAATTTTATTTTTCAGAGATATTTAAGATGTATTACTTTTATGCTTTAAAAATATTTTTTGTTTTCAAAAATTTTTCTTTTCTAAAAAAGAGCTAAATTAAATTAGAAAATATGTATTTTAATTATAAAATTGCAAATTTATATTTTTAAAAAAAAATTGTTCACGCTCGATCACGCCCGGGAAAAATTTTGGGAAAGCCCGTCATGCCGAATAATTTAAAATTTATTCACACTCACGCCGTGACCCACCGTTACACGATGGGTAGTGTAATTTCCCGACCCGCGCCCACCTCTAATCATCATTATTTAATTGTTTAGATAAAAAATTTTCATTTGATAAAATGGTTAAACTAAGAAATGGATCTTTCATGGTTATGAGGTAGTAAGAATTTATTATCTCTTATATTATGCCATGTGAAATTATTAAATAAGCATTTGTATTATTTTGGTTAATATTTTTAGGCATATTTTGAAATTGGTAAAATAATTTTATGACAAGAAATCAACCTAATTTGCTAAACATCGACCAAAATTTATTAAAATGTAATAAGACCCCCATTTATTATTAAATTTAATATGTATACGGAATCAAGAGGTCGAGTCCTATATCATAAACCAGAAATCACTTGGTTATGGAAGTAAAACAATAAAAGAATTAAATAATATTTTTTTAAGTTCCCCTATTCAAATTTTTAGAAGAGTCAAGAGCGATATTATTTTATTTAAAAAATCACTAAAAGCGAAATAATTTTAATATAATTAAATATCGATAGCGATTTCCTTGAAATAAGGAAATGTAGATTATATTTTTAACGATTAAGAAAAGAGGAGATATTAAATAAAAATATTTATTTATATATTCACAGATAAGCCGTCACTTTTTTTATTAATTACCAATGAGGAAAATTATGTGAATGCCATATATATCGCTACTAAAATAGCAAATGTTTCAAACAAAGAATCGCGCTTTCAAATTGTTCATAATATTACTAATAGTCCATGTTCAAAAAATGTTGGCCATAAAATTACATTTGATAATATAAATAATTATTCGGGGTAAAAAAAATTTATTTTAATTAAAGATAATATTTCGTTTGAAGAATGATTATTATTTTATTATGATAGAATTATTATTCCCGATAATCTAAAGAAGGAGGTTTTAAACGTTATTCATCAAGGGAATGAAATCATTATGTAGCTACTATGTTTTTAAGACGAATCTTGATCGTGATGTTGAAGAGTTCGTAAAAGTGTAATAAATAATCTGCATAATTATTTCTCTAGAAGGTTACCTCGCTACATTGTCTCAGATAACGGTACTCAGTTTACTGGATCTGAATTCAAAATGATTCTTTTTAAAAACAAAATAATACATTTTATATCGGCCCCTTATTCCCCCAAATCGAATGGTTTGGCTTAGCGTTATGTACGTACGATAAAGACTCTATGCTGGAAGAAGTTGTGAGACTCCGGACCAGTTAAATTTAGTGAAAGTTTTAATTACTCACCGTAATGCTCCATGGAAGGCCGCTCAGGACAATGTTGGATCAATGGGAATTATCTACGAAGGATAGAAAACGCATTATGGAGACAAAAATATTATAAAGATAGGAACGTTGAACCCCGTGAATTTGAAGAGAAGCAAAAGGTTTGGGTAGAAAACGAAAGGACTGCGGGATGGCATGAAGGGATAGTGGTTCAACGGAAAAGTGCGATATTGTATGATGTTGAGTCTGAGAGTATTGTGAAAAGCAAGCATGCAGACCAATGAGGTATGCTCATGTACAAGCTAAGGAAATACCCATAACAATGACTGAGGATTTGGACAACGCAGAATACAATGGAAATACAACTCGTAAAAAAAGAGTTTCGAAACACCCATTGCGTTATCATGATGAATTCAATTTGTAGTGGGGAGAACTGTAATGTATTAATATAAATTGTATTTTGTTAATTTGGTATTAAGCTACAATTTATTATAACAGCAGATTAAATAGATATACGATTTTGTAGGAGTATATTTTCTTATTTTAAATATATAATATATTTTACACATAAATAAATACTATTTAAACGTATGCCATTAGATCATAAAACAAGATATCAATCTTTTTCCCATTTTTATTTAATATTTTGAAAATTTTTCTTCCATAATTTTTTCTCGATTTTTGAAGTTAATTCATTCTAGGAAGGAAGATATTTCGCTTGGGGATATACATGAATGGATGTCATTACTACCAGTAATTATTTTCCAGACTAATAAATACTTATTTTTATTCAATATTATTCTTTATTCCTTTGTAACCCCAAACAAATCTAATTTTTTCCATATTTATAGTTCTCAATGCCTGCTGTGACATAGGAAATATTTTTTTATTACTTATTTTTGTCTTTTTATAAAATTCTTAACATTAATTTTTTTTAATTTTCATTTTTTTAAAAAATGTTTATTTTCACCTTTTGGGTGCAAAAATATAAAAATAATTTTAAAAAATTTTTCAGTTAATTAATATTCCAAATCATCCTCTCACCATTAGAAGAAAATATATATTCATAAAATACAAAAATTACAATAGTTTTCAGGAGATTTATGATTTTTTCCATAATCATAACTCTAAAACCTGTTGAATCTCTATCCTAATTAAATAATTTTATAAAAAAAATTCCCTATTTCTCTATATTATCTACTTCATGTTTTTAATTATGCTTGCATTTAATATTTCTTTTCCTTAATTAAATGTTTGTATTTAAATTAAGCTGTTAATTTTGCCCTATCTGAGGATAAATCTAAGATAAGTTGATAATTAGAATGGTATGTTCAAATTAAATAATATGATAAAAAATCGTATTTCCTTTTAACACGCTGCCCTAATCCGTATTAGATTTTTGGAATATTAAGGCACAACTGACGCATTGATTGTTGTTATATATTTCAAAATTTGTGTCCCGCTATTTTAAAATTTAGTTATTGCGCCTAATCATTTTATATGCAAAAATTTTATAATTTTACTTATAGCTCATTAATGTTTGGTTCCACGGGTATCTGGATATCAATTAGGAACTTAAAAGACTATACAATGGCATATGTTTCTAAATTCAATTTCATTCACTCTTCTCATATTGCTGCTAATTTACTTTCTGCTAATATTTTTTGATATTTTTTAAGAATACGGAAGTAAAATTAAGAAACTAAACATATACTCAAATTTACAAATAATAATTAATTTTATGTTTTGGCAAAACACATTTTTATTCCTACAGTATCCTGGTTAAAATTGGAGGCTCAATAGATATTAAAATAAACGTGAAAAAGTCACGTTGGAAATATATGAAATAAATAATTATAAAGTTAAAAGATTAATTTAAGCGAAGAAATAGAAATTAAAATCATAGACAGAATGGATGAAATGCCTAATAAAGAATTTAAAAAAATTTGGCAAAGGGTGCATAAGAAATGAGATTATGGCATTAGAGATTTATGTTAACGCTAAGCGAAAAATATGAAAGGTCTACAAAATTTATAGAAAAGAAATTAAATTATTAACCGTCCAGGATTTATCAACGCTTGAATGCTATGGTCATTTTTTACAAATATTATAAATGGATATGAGTATTATTTAAATCTAAAAAATGGGAACAGATTGTTAAATAAAAAATCAAACGATGAATATGATTCACAATCAATAGATAAATTAAAAATATACCTATTTAAACTGTTAGATATTTTTGATATGCTTAGCAATTTTATCTTTTCCATAAAAATAAGGTTAATGTTAGTTACTTACTACACCAAGTCAATATATAACAATTTTCTAAACTAAGACCAATTATTTTTTAAAATGCAATAAAATATTATTTTTTATTAAGAGATTTAATAATGAACACCACCTAGTTGAATTGTGATAACAACAGTCTTTGCATGATTCTATTCAGAACTATCGCAATAGTGATCAGCGTACCTACAGACTAGGTCACAGGCTAGAGGTCTGCATTGGGCGAATTTTTGGACTAAAAGCCCGCCCATCTTCAAAAAAAATTTTTAACCCCCCCGCTCATAGTTTTCAAAAAATTTAACCCGCCCGCCCATAGTTTTCAAAAAAATAAATACCCCCCCCCCCCCCCCCCCCCCCCCCCCCGCCAATTTGTCTAAAATTTTTTACCTGCCCTCCCATTATTTATAAAAAAATTTTAACCCAAGCCCCCTTATAAAATTTAATTATGGTCATTCTTTCATTTTTTTAAGCATCTAATAAAAATATTTCATTACTCCTCTACAAAAAGTTTATAATTTAGGTAATTAATATAAGTATAAAAATAATCAATGTAAATTATGGACAATTTATTTGATCAAATTGAATATTTATGAAAAAAATATAAATGTAAAATTAATATTATATGTAATTAAAATGCAAAAATAATAATGAATCGACATTTTCTGGATTCAAACACGTTCTTCTTTGTTCTAAAAATCTTCCAGCAATGCTAAATCCGGGTTTGGAAGAAGCACTAGTTGCAGGAATTGGTAATATTTTTCTTGCTAATCTTGATAGCTTTGGCAAATCTCTATCTTGTCGTTTCCACCAAAGTAGGATATCTGTTTGAAGTATATCCTCTTCCTCAAGTGAGATCTTTAAATAGTGAAACCAAATGCAGATTGCAAACCCCAAAATAGGAAATTTTAAGAGAAAAGTTTTATTACATTCCCATAAAAGGAAATTTTTAATAGACAAAAATGTTTATTTATTCTAAGAAAAAAGATTTATTGTTGTGTTTATTACATAATATAATTAAGTAAATGTTCTCCACTTAAAAAAAAACGATTGGTACAATAAAAAAAGAAATATTGTTATAGTTCATTTAAACAATTATTTTTTTTTAGTTTATTTTAAATTTCCTTAACCCGCCCGCCCATAGTTTAAAATTTCTTTTAACCTGCACGCCCGCCTGCCCATTTTTAAAAAATTTTTCACCCGCTTAGATGGGCGGGCGGGGGCGGGCGGCCAAAACCCCGCCCAATGCAGACCTCTATCATAGACCCTATTTTAAAAATGACGATTTCTTAAATACATATTATCATATGTAGCATCATCGATCTAAACAAAAAAAAAATATAAAATACCGTTTTTTCAACACTGTTTTTGGTAGTGATTAACAATGACCTAATATTATTCATTACTTTTTTTAATAATATTTTATATCCAGTTTTTTAGTCAATAATTTTATGCGCAAAATATATTATATTTTGTTTTTTCTTAGTTTTCAGTCTATTTCTAAATTTTGAAACTTTTTTTGGTAATAATTTATATGTCCGTAACAATAAAAAAATTACAAATCTCGGGATATAATTATCAGCGAAGGATCTTAAAGGTGTTGTTTATTTTAAAAGCAATTATTATTTATTATTACCATTATCATAATATATTTTCTTTTTATCTTATACAAGTGTTAAAAAGCTATATAAATATACAACCTGTTTTTTTGTAACTATACAATTACTGACAAAATATAAACATTTTTATATATCTTTAAATAAATATTACTTATATATTGTGTTGAGTTAATTCCTAAATACGAATATTAATAAAGAAATATCTCCTATTCTATTTAGCTTGAGCTTATCATTTATCTATTTTACTACATTTAAAAAAATTCTTAAACAAATAATAATCGTAATCAAACAACTATAAAACTAAATTTCTACAAATAATAATATTGTCAAAGTCGCTATCAAAATACCTGCATTTTTAGGTTTCGATAATTTACATTCGGGACGAATTCCTAACCAAGACTACCTGAGTTAAAGTGCTCAAATTTATTTATAACTAAAAGTAAAAATTATGGTATATTGTAGACATGTACCGATACAAGTACGACAAGACAATATATTAACTACATAATCGAATCAAATCAGTGGATAATATTATATATTATTCATTTCATTTTAATAAAATTCATATATGTTAATGAGGTGCAGATCCACATAACAAATTTAATATCTATTTTTGGAGTTAAGATGAGAAGGTATCGATGCTTTAAAAATAGTGCCCAGAGTTGTCATGTGTATTGAATCATGTTTACTTTTGTATGTTCAATTCGAATTTTAATATTTAATCGAAAATATTTTTGTGATCACAGAAAAAATATTTTTGTGATCACAGAAAATATATTATTAAAAAAATACATATACTAATATCAAATATACCAAAATTATACTATAATAAATATTATATATTCTTATAATATATTCAATGATGTATATATGTGAGCGGCTATGTGTTTTTTCTAGCAGTGTTTTACTTTTAAAATTATTTTTTGAGGGTTTTGTTAAATGTAAAAATCTGATTTTACCGGAAATGTATTTAGTATGTTTAGAACGTAATATGTAGACTGCTATTAATGAGTCATTTTTAATTTATATAAAAAATCCATGGAAAGACTAATATAAATTATATTAGTTCAAAGGTTCATCGCAAAATTATCTTCAAATAGGATGAAATAACCCGCTATAAAAATTGAGAAAAAATGACAAATTGCCGAAAAAAACTCTGTATTTTGTTGTATATTTTTTAATGTTTATTATATTTTTATTTGAGCAATAATTTGGCTTTGTAACATTGGTGCACTTACATGTGTTTGATGGACTTGGAATTCTAAAGACTCAAGGATGAGACTTATGTTATTTTATTTTAGAGAATTATTTATTATATTTACTTTATTGTAGAATAAAAAAGGCCGATATTTAGGCAATATATGTTCATTTTTTTAATTTTATTTTAATTCAATAAAAAATTATTTGTTAAATTGTCTTGAAATAGGTATTCCTTTCTTGCACAACCAATAGTAGCTGACATATAAACTACTAGATTGGCGATTCATTAATAAGTGTATTACATACATAGGAGTGAGTTATAGAGCCATTTTGTGGTTTGCAAGTCGATTCTCTTATTTATCATTATATGATAGCACATTAATTTGATATCAAATAATCAGCTGCCAACCCCAAAATTGATCTATAGCTAAATCCTATGTATGAAAAACTTATAATTGTATTCCTGAATGAATCCTCAATCTAGAAGTATATATCTATCACTCGCTGAGTATATACAATATTATAAATAAATATATTATTACACTGATTATTGAGTATGAAAGGAACGGAAAATTTATTTATGTTTACAAAAAAATCCAATTATTATTAAAAAAAATGCTATAAATAGGGTTGGCATGATTAAATAAAATCATAATTCTTTTGAATAAAAGTCTTTTGTTTTGTCTAAATTTAAGTAATTATTAGTTTACTAGTAGATAGCCCGTCAAAAATGACGGGGTATAAAAAAATTTTCCTTACTTTTATGCTAGTTGTTACCTGATATTTGAAAATAATATCTCCCCCCCTTCAAGCCAGGTTCAATCCATTAAAACTAAGTGTTAATACTATGGTTTGAGTCAAAATATATTTAAAGTTTTTACTTAATAATATCAATATCAATTAAATATTACTGATCATCTATGCCTAATATTTAATATTAAAAAAAATTCCTAAGCAAGGTGCGCCATAATAATTTTGAAAAATTGTTCCAAGCCCAATGAAAGATCATAATAATTTTGTTAGTTGAGAAGTAAAATAAAACATTTAAATCCATATAATGAATTTATATATACACTGAAAATCAGATTTTCATGGGCCTTGGTTTTTTGATAAGACCGAGCCCAGGCCTTCAAAAAAATTTGTTTTAGGCCACTGTCTGACCCATAGTTAATAATAAAAAAAATTCCCAAGCGTCCAAGCTGATAATTATTTTGAATAATTTTCCCTAAGTCCAGCCCAAAATAATTTATAAAAATATTTTCCAAGTCCAGCCCAACCCATAGTAATTTTCAAAATTTGTTCCCAGCCTGGAGATAGGTAAATCTCTAAAAATCATCTCTATTTTTTATTCTTTTCAAAGACCAAGACCAACATATTAAGACTAAGAGTGAATACTATTTTTTTGAGCATGAGCTTTGGTTTTTTGATCAGGCCTGGCCATGTCTTCAAAAAAAAATTTTAGGCCAATGTCTAACCCATATTTAAAATTAAAAATTTTTTTAAGCATGACCATAATAATTGTGAAAATTTTTTCCCAATCCAGGTTCAAGACTATATTAATTGTGAAAAATATTTCCCAAGCCCAGCAAAACCCATAATAATTAATTTTTTACTTGGATCCAGAAAAATAGGTGCAATGTAAGGGGTTTATAAGAATTAAATATGTCTTACATGTACATTTTTTTGCCATTCTATATTATTGAGAAAATTTTTCAAAAGAATTTATTATCAAATGCAGGGGAAATATCTGATTTACCACCCATCATTCTACTGGTTAACTCCTGGCATTTTTATGAAATTCATGAATACATATTAAAGTACCATGCCTTTTATAAATTAGTGAAAAATTTTCTTCCTATTTTAAATTTTAAACAGACCACCCCTCCAAATAATATGTGATTTATTAATTAGGTACAAAATATAAAATTAAATTTAAGAGCTTGCTATTAAATTACAATAGAAAAAATAAAAAGATATTCTAAGTTAACAAATAATAGGAGGTTAATTCAATCATAGTCAAATTATATATAAGTAAAACAAAAAGGTTATACATTTAATCATGTTATAAGTTATATGAATAACTTACATTCAACAATTATAAAGTGATGAGAAAATATACAAAACTATGGTATGCATGTAAAAAGGCATCTTCGGAATAGATAAGAGATGTATTCAGTTGAAAGTTGCATGAATAACATGAAATAGCCTATACGAAGCCAATAATGGCAAAATTTTAAAAATATCAGCTATGCTAATGACAATTGAGTTGTATCAAATAACAAAACCAAAATCTGCTTCCATAATAAAAATTCCATTGATTTACCAAGTTGCAAAATTACAGACCTAAGATATTTCATAAAAGTGATAATTCATAAAGCATGGCTTTTAATTTAATTCATCCATCATCAAATTAAGGAGAAAATTTTATTTTTTTGTCAAACTTGATGATCTATCAGTTAGTAATCATATAAATGCAAATATTTACTTATGCATAAAAATTACCTAATTAAAAGATATATAATTGTATAAAATTCAAATATATCCATTCTTCAGGCTATAATATGTCTTCTGGTGAGGAATCTTGGGTATAATCACCATTAAAAATATCATATATATAATCAAATGCCATTATAAAACCTACTGATTTACCAAATTGCAAAAGACCTATGATTATAGATAGATAGATAGATAGATAGATAGATAGATAGATAGATAGATAGATAGATAGATAGATAGATAGATAGATAGATAGATAGATAGATAGATAGATAGATAGAAGATATTATAATGGAATCACGTGGTCAAATCCGGCTTCCTATATATCATTTCACCAACGGATTTAAATAAATGATCTTTGCTGGAATTCGAACACAAATCCAACAGATTTGTAAGTGACGCTCTTACCGATTAGGCTACAGACGCTTTTCAAAAAATAAATTTGTCTAAATGAAAAATAAACAAATTACAAATTTGATACTAAGAATTCTAGTATATAAGTAATGGTAGCTTAAATAAATGAATGTTTGATATGTGATATTATCATTTGACCGAATAAGCTATGGTTTGAAAGAATAATATTGGCTATTACGTTGTGGCACTGTGAATATATATTATAGATAGATTATAGATATTATAAACTCCCCAAAGATTAAACCACCAAGTTAGATTTTAAAAAAAATCCAGATTTGTAAGCGACGCTCTTGCCGATTAGGCTACAGACGCTTTTCAAATTTTTTTAAATACTGTGACATGGCTTTTATATATATATTATAGATAGATATTATCATCTCCCCAAGGGTGAAACCATCAAGTTAGATTAAGAAAAAAAATGATCAAAAAAATACATTGTTGGGATTCGAACCTATGTCTACCAGGTTTGTAAGCGACGCCTTTGCCGATTGGGCCATAGACATTAAAATTAACGATTTTTATTTGTATTATAAACCTAAATCACGTGTTAATAGTCATCGCCTAGGATATCTATATCGTTGAAAGTGATTCAGACAATGATATTAATGAAATGGAAAATACCAGGGAAGAAAATGTTCTTAATAGCTATAATATAAATTTCCCATTCCCTAGATTTGAAAATTTTTTTTAAATAAATATAAAAATCAAAACTGGCTTCAAATTTATTTGTTTAAAATGTAAAAAAATATTTCCTCAAATCAATCCAGGCCTCAAGAAACACCAAGGTAAATTGCATTTTTACATTCTAATAGTTTTTATTTTATAAGACTGTTTATACCAATAGCTTTAAGCAAATGGATAAATATTTAAATAATTTTGGTATAGGCGACTTTACATCCAAAAAGACTAATTCAAATCAAACCAAATTAATTAATAATCCAAATGCCAATATTTCTCAGAAATTGGTTGATAAAGTTATTGTTGATTTTATAATTAATATAGTTCAGCCAATGTCCTTTGTTGATAATCCATCATTTACCATGATGATTAAAACGCTATCCCCTGGTACAACAATTTTATGTCGCCAGACACTAATGAATAAAATAGTAGATAACTTTAAAGTGATGAAAGATGCTCTAATAGTAGAGTTATCAGAGATATCATATATATGTACCACGGCAGATAGTTTGACACATAACACTAGATAAAAACTTATAAAATGCAACAAATTACCATAAATATTTATTTTTATTACATAAATTTTTTTATACTCTGCCGGATAGTCATGATTCCTTTAAAAATTACGACAGAAAATTAAATTTAAAAAAAGATTTAATCAAAAAATTGATTTTTTAAAATATTTTTAAGGAAATTATGTTCTGTCAACCCTAGTTAAAAATAAGATGTTATTTTTTTTGCAATAAGATAAAGATTTTAAAAAATTACAAATCACAAGACAGGATTAGTAACAAATTTGTGGATAGACTCGGGCTATATGCTAATGAAAAGATGTAATTTAGTTAATTTTTGATGTTCGGCGAAATTTTAAATTCAAATATTATGTCCATGATAAGATAATTGCAAAGTCTTATTTTTTATAAGATTTAAAATGTCGGGCGATTAACAAAAAAATGGAAATTAATATATTATGTGTATTTTTCTATTTTATGACAAAAAATGGAATTGTGATTTATTGATTTACCTTTGATTGATTTACTTTGAATTAGAGGGATAAGCAAGCTAAACATTTATATCATAATCTACATATAAATGTCTAATAAAAAAATTATTTAGAAATATTTATAAAATGGTCTATAAAATTCAGACACACACACTAAAATGCATATTGATACAATTTAATTATAAGGTGTGCATAATGCTAATTTAGGATTCAATTGTTTCTTGACCACATTGGACTCCTTTATTTGGAAACTTGACAGCAGAGTGGATCTTATATTTAACGAATAACAACTTTATATTAGTATAAACAATAAATGTAATAAAATTCCGACACTCCTTTTATTATTGCCAAAATTTATATTAATAATAATATTTCTCATCTGGTTCCCAAAAAATCTAATAATTTCTTTAAAATTTCTATAAATAAAATAAATTCGACATCCACTGCATAAAATTAAATTTGTCTAAATTAATTTAATTCAAATTTTGTTATTATTTTTATTGTGAATACTTAAAATAAATATGAAATTGTATCTGAAAAGTATTTAACAGATATATCCAGAGGGTATGTATACAGACATTATTTTTTATATAAAAATGCATCAGGATACAGATACCACATTTTTGTATCTAGATTCTACAACGACTCTTCTAAGATTTTTATAATGTCGTCAACGCCAACCAATTGATAATTTGCCAGAAATGTTTCTACTTCTTTATCATATTCTTAATTAGCTTATTTTAATTAAAGGATTATATTGTTCATTTCATAATCCATTTAAATATTTTTTAGAAAAAATTGTTAATAGTTAGCTGAATATAATTAAACCTTAGAACCTAAAAATATTCGCTTATCATATCATGAAATTTTCAAAATTTAATTTTTGAACTAATCTAATATTAATTTATTGTATATTCCTAAAATTAGAAATTTAAATTTATTTTCCCATGAATTTGGGAAAATTTGTATTGCAGTCTGAAACCGGACAATAATATATGGAAAATCGTCAAGAAATTAGATGTGTAGAAATAAGTTCTAATGTTGCCAAACATGGATTGCTGAGTTTTTCTGTCTCATTTGAATTCTAAAGTAAAGCTTGTGGCTAGCAAATTAAATTGATTTAAATCACATATTATAATCAATTAAAAGTATTTAATCAAATTGAATTCTCTTAATACTAAATTTTTATCTAGGTTATTTAAAATATATTTTAGCAAAACCATCTTTGGCTACAACATTATTAACCCTTGGCGAAGGATCATTTGGAAAAGATTATTCTTAAAAAGGATCATACCTCAAGAAATTAATATTTGTTTATTTCCTATTCTTAGGAAATTGTCGTATTTCTTTGAAGGAGTCGATATTTAATATTATATTTTTCAGAGCATAAATATGGATAATTCAAATCTCATACAATGACATTCTTGAAAACATTCAAATTCTTGATAAAATTGGTTGGAAACTATCCTTTATTTTTTTATTTACGCTACTTTTAAATCTACCATATTTTTATTAAGGATTGATAACATTTACGCACTGAAAAGAAAATATTTAAAATCTCTAGAAGTAATTTGTATATTTGAATTTCATACCCCATTTGAAACACCATTAAAGTGTATTCAAATTTGAAAGAAAATTTCGGTCAATTAAGAAAAATTAAGATTGAACATGAATTGGTAGAAATCAAGGGACTGACACGTTTACTTTCTCAATAAAAATTTGCTTATTTTCGTAAATATATTTTAAGCTAATAAAAATACCCCTCTCCTTCATTACGACTCTAAATCTAGTGTTAGGATCAAGGTCTGACCCTTACCAAATAGTACGCCCAATTCTAATATGGTCAGATCAGGCAGGTCGAAGCAAATACTCTGATACACATTAATAATTTTAGGAAATTGAAATTTACACATATTAATAATTTTTTATTTCCTTCAAATTGGCAACATTTTAAAAATTTGTTTATTGCGCATCTCGATATAATATAGAAAAAATTAAATTAAATTTTTATCTCATGTTTTTGTTATGAAGTTCGTCTGGGTTTGTTTTTAAAATAAAAAATTTTTTATTAGAAATTATATTAAAATTATAAAATACATATTATAGTTAATTTTTTTTTAAATTTTTTTTCTAAAAATTTTGCTAATACAAGCATTTATAATTTCCTTTTTTTAAATTTTACATATATTTTAAAAAAAAATTATTATTTCATCCGAACAAAAAACGTAAAATAATAAATAAAAAAAAGAAGAAAGGATTTTATAGTAATTTGAAATCTGCAGAGTCCGACTCAGCTCTCCCGAAAACCCAGCCAGCGAGTCGGAAAAATATTTGAAAAAATATTACGAGCCGGTTTGGAAATTTTAACCATGGGTCGCAGTTTCTATGCATAAATAGATTTAGGGCTTCGTGGGATCGGGCTTTTAAAAAATATAATTTAAATCTAATAAGTGACTACTACAAATTTGATTATATTTACCAACCTTAAATATACTCAAAATAAAATTAGGATAAATTAAGTTTATTATATATTAACAAATCACTGCATATCATCCTCATAACCAGGAAGAATTTCCTTTCTATCCTAACACTGTCCAAATGACTGGGAATAATAAAACATTAACTTCATATATATATTTTATATTAACATTTAAACTTAACAATATATAGGTGGTGGGGAGATTATGAAATGACTATCTTGAAAATTTAAGTTGACATTGGAGACACCTAAAAATAATAATAATTAACTAATTTTAAAAAAATTTTAAATTGGAATATGATATTAAATCTGTGATTATAAAATCACTTTATAATACAGTAAAATAATAAATACGGAAAAAAGATGAGAAGAAGAAAATAAAAGAAAGAATTTCCATTTAACATGATAAAATAAATATGTATCTTTTTTTCTCCTACCTTCTTTTTAGCAATATATTTTTAATTATAATTTTCCCTAAATATAATCCATATATAATACAAAATAAATTCATTTTCATATAATAAGATTCTCATTCCTTTAAAAGTATGATAATTCCTAGCTAAGAATAAATCTAGTTATCAAAAATGATTTAACAGGTACATTGATATGAATATGAATGCACATTCTCACTATCCTACAGGAATCGAAATTAATAATCTTACCTATATCTACTTCTACCATACACCGTTGATATCAGATATATATAGAGTACCGTCCTCTATAATAAAACGGGTAGACGTTAGAAATCTGCAAATCACGACCCGGCCCAAAACCGGATCAATTTTTTAAAAATAATTTCAGCAGGTCGGGTTTAAATTTTTAAATACGATATCATTACATTTTGTCAAATAAATTGCTATATTTTAAAATTCTTGAAAGAAACAAGATGCCAATATATTCTTATTTGCAGAATATTTTTTTACAATCAAAAAATAATTAAATTTTTCTATATAAAAAACAATGCAATTTTTAAAATTATTTAATTATTTTTATCATAAGAACTTAATGCATATCGTAAAATTTATACTAATAACCAATCTTCATATTATATTCATATGCACAATAATTACAGGGCTGTGTTAAGATCTTTAGCGGCACAGGGTGAAAATAAATTTGGTGTTAAAAAACATTCTAATTTCAACAGGTTTAAAAATCATAGCTATCATTTTTTAAATTGCAATCCAAAATAAGCGGCTTCGAATATGAATTAGGTAATATTTATACAATAAACTATAGTAAAACAAAATATATATCATCTGTAATAAATGACTGAATTAGATGAGCATAATTTTTATAATATTTCTTGGCTTAACTTTGGCATCCACTCTTTTAATTTTAATACGCATAAATTCTTAAGTAAAAAAAAGGGTCAAAAGATAATTGATAACATATAATAAAATATCCACTAAATTTTTAACACGTATATATTTATTTATTTTAATAATTTGGAAAATAATTTAAATTATATAGACTTTTAAAAAAATAACCCCCTCTTCCCCCAACTAGCCTAATAAATTTTAAAAATTATTGCTTATAATGAACCTTCTTATTTGCAAATTGAAAGAAGTGAATTTTAATCTTATTCTTTTTTTTTCACAATCATGAAAAATTTCTTAAATTTGGGTTTCTTGTTAATAGAATCTGATGAATCTTGCCGAAAGCTTTAATTATTTATCCCTTTCTCAAAATATAAAATTTTATTGAATATTAATTTAGAATTTAATAGATCTATTGTTACTAAGATAAGGGTAACAGTTAAATTGGAACACAGTGTATATTAATAAATTTTTTAAAAAATCTGGGAGGAGAAAAATTTCAAAATTCCGTCTTTGCTAATTTTTGTAGTTTGAAAAAATCAAAAATATTTGAGCCATAATCTTTTAAGATTTTTCTTAAAATAAAATGGATTTTTACCTAACAAATGCCTAAATCTTATTTTAAAAAAACTTCTATTAGTAACTATTTTGTAATTTGGTGCCATCAAAGTGATTAGAAATATTATATTAAAATATTTTTTTTCATTGATTTAACAATGATTTTTTTTTAAAGATTAGAATCCAATTCGAATTCTATAAAAACCGATCTAGAATATTTTATAATGTTTTCAGTTTAAATGGTAAGATTTTTTCAAGGAAGGCCAAAAAAATAAAGAGACATCAAGATAGGGGAGGGAGAATTTTTATTAAAAATATAATAATATAAAAACGTATCAAAAAAATATAGAATCTTTTCAGAAACTCAAGACAGATTCAAATCTAGTGACAAGATCAAGATCTGACCCTGACCAATTAGTACGCCCAATATGGTCAAATCAGGCAGGTCAAATCAAATGCTCTGATTATTATTTATATTAATAATTTTTTATATCTTTTAAATTGGCAACATCTTAATAATTTGTTTATTGCTCATCTTGATATAATATTAAAAAATTAAATTTTTATCTCATGTTTTTGTTATGAAGTTTGTCTGAGTTTTATTTTAAATAAATTTTTTTATTAAAAATAAAATATATAAAAAAATATACAATCATTTTTTTTTCTTTTTTAAATTTTATTTCTAAAATTTTGCTAATACAAGCATTAATTATTTATAATTTCCTTTTTAAAATTTTACACTTATTTTTAAAAAATTTATTATTTCATCGGAACACAAACATAAAATAATAAAGAAAAAGAAAAGATATAGCAATGTGATCTTTTAAAGCCGGATAGGCTCGCCCGAAAGACCGGCTCGCGGGTTGGTCAAATATTTAAAAAATTTATGATGTATTGGGCCCGGAAAAAATTTTAACGAGGAGTCAAGTTTGTACATAAATAGCTTTAGCGTTTGATTGGGCCGGAAAATTTATAACCTCGCCAATCTTAATTCTTTTTAATAAATTTTTAATGGGCTAGAAAAAGACATTAGAAATGAAAATTTTATGAAAAATTAAATTTAAATAATAAAATCTGTGGGAAAATATGATTATCCATTATTCAAAAAGAAAATATAATTAATAAAATGGAGATAGCGTTTCTAAGATGGCTAATTGTTGATAAGATCTAAATTTTTATATATCTGTAAATAACGTAAATGTTTTAAAAATTAAGTGGACAATAAAAATTAGAATAGTTTTTATTTATTATATATAGTGATGCAAAATGGCTCCATTTGAGCTGATTTATAAAAAAAACAAACCTGAAAATTTTGCTCATAGACAGAACAAATATTTGGACTTCTATTCACTAAATCTCGAATATATTTGAGTCGAATATACTGATTTAAACGTTTTTGACAATCGGCTCAAATGGTATATATTTTAGTAAACTTTAAATAAAAAAATAATTATTTATTAAGATGAATTTTTTAAAGGAAAATTTCTAAAATTTTATAAATACCTTAATATAATAAAAAAAATTTACTATCAGAAACTTAGATAAAACGAAGATAATTAACAATCCTGGAAATTTTGCTATTCCTAGATCCCTGCATATTAGGCCTAGAATGAATTTTGCTTGCTAATCTATTGTTAATGATCTAAGATATTTGGAACAATCGATTCCATTTATTTCAAATTAATCTTAACTATAAAAATGAAAATAAAATAATTCATTTAATATACAATCTAAAATATATTAATTATTCTAAGATAACTTCCAAGCATATCTGTTCCCCAAATCCCTTTAAAATTCTTAAATATTTATTATGTTGACTATTTTCTCTATAAGGCTTTTTAGAAAAATTTGATTTCGTATTTCAAATAAATTTTTGAAGTTCATGTTTATTTACTTTATGAATTTTTGAACCTTGAACCCAAACTCAAGCTTAAATAAAGTTTCATAATTAGGATATTAATTTTTCTTTATACTTTAGTACTTTATCCTCGATTTTTTTAAAAATATAAATAAATTTATTAAGGTCATATTTAATTTATTGAAATTTACTTTTTAATTATGTATTTCCCCTATAAAATTAAGACAGAGTTAGAAAAATAATTTTTTTAGATAGAAATATTATAATCTCCCCACACCCACCCCTTTATTTAAACGGCAAAGGTTCAATGCTAACTTTTTTTATACTATACTTATAATATTTTATTTGGAAGCATCTCTAAATGGAAACCATCATTAAATCGGCTGATAAACTTTATATACAAAAATATAAATATAGTTTTTTCGAAGAAAATAATATCGAATAATGATATTCAAGTTATCATTTTTGTTAAAATAAAATTACCTATAGTTTTTTAAATTACATGTTATAACTATTTTTTTAAAGCCTTCAAGTTTTATTTCCCAATTTTAAATGTGGGGTGATCTCATATGGCCACTTTAAAGAGGTTTAATTTTATTTCAATAAAATGAACTATTTAAGACATCATCCATTTTTTAAAAAATACATTAATTTTGATTTTATTTACAAAACATAATAATGAAAATATTTTATTTGTTTTTTCCTATCAATTCGTAGAATTTTTATAAATATTTTTTTTATTTCTATCTCTTAGTTAACAAATTTCTTGGAAAATTGAAAATATTCACTAAAAATAAAATATTTTATTTACAATTTTAAATAATAATAGATAAAAAAAAATAATAATAAATAAAAAAATAATAATTGAGTTGAAGTATTATAAATACTGGTTCGTTTTATTAAAATCTTTATTAAATAATTTTCCTATAAATTTTTTTATTAAACTTCCTAAATTTTGTTTGATTTTTTATATTAAAAATTAATCTTTTCTTAAAATAAATTATGAACAAATTTTTACTCATTTTACTCTTTGTTGTTATCTCCTGCGAGTCCCATGGTAAATAAAATAATTATATCAATATAAATATAGGTTCTTATTTAATTTTTTTTATTTAGTTGCTAAAGGTATATTTGAAACTTTGTATAACAAATATAAGAAAAGATTTTCAATTATATGCATTTTTTTGCTAGGTTTTTTTTTAAATTTAAATAAATTTCTCAAATTTTTCGAAAGATAGAAAAGAATAAAATGTTAAATAAACTATTTATTAAACAAAAAACTTGTAAAATTAAAGAAATTCCATACTGAACTTCTAAAAAGGTGTAAAATATTATTAGAAGAGTTTTTTCCCTATATATATGAAATATGAGAATATAGACATTCTAAGAAAATTTAATTTCTACGAGAAATTTTACTCAAGCTTAAATATTTTTTAAATAATTGATATTTTTTGAATAATTTATTATTCATATTATGCAATAATTAAAAATTTTTTAATCAGAATTAAATTAATGTTAATTTTAACTTACTGGCTTCAATTATTATATAGTCAAGTAAAACTAATTTTTAAGGAATCAAATTCAAAATTGATCTGCCGGATAGATTAAATTCTTTAAAACATTTTTAATAAAATAGAAAATTATTTGCCAAAATTGGTAATACGACAGAAATAAAATTATATAAATTTCATTTTCTTAAAAAATTTAGAAAACAAAGGTAATTAATTTTAATTATAAATTTATGAATTCCACTCTGAACCTCAAAATTTGTGAGACATCGAAGATAAAAAAAATTATTTTAAACATATTTTTTTGATAAGTTTAATTGAATTTAACCAAAGCATTGCTAAGAAAATTTAATATAAATATGTAAAAAAATTTCCATAATTTATTTAAATTAATGTTATGTTATTTTAACTTTTTTGGTTACATAAAATAAATATTAAAACCTAATTGATTCATTAAGGAGTATAAAATTATTTTCATCTATGTTAGAAGAGGCTTGATCCTTTAAAAAAAATATACATAAGAAAATCGAATATTAATCTTTGGAAATTTCTTACTAAAGTTCTAATATTTAAATAATTCTTATATTTTATATAAAATACAATTAATATTATACAATCATTAAAGATTTCAATCAAAATTATTTTTTTAAATTATTATAATTTTCAGCTTATTTTTTTTTCCGGTCATAGGTTACTTTATTTGATATCAGAATATTTTTCTAAAAAAGACACTTGAAATTAAGATTATGCCAAATTTATTCTTTTGATAAAATTAAGGATTGGTTTTTGTAGACGTTTTCAAGATTTCGCAAATTTGCAATTTACAACATAAATATATAAAGTACAATTTTATACTTTTTAAATTCTAGATGAAAAACGGAAGAAATTAGGTATCGCTTAGAATTATTTTATAAATTTTTATACAAAGTTGTTAATGTCTAATAATATAGAGTTGAAATAACTAAATTTATTAAAAATTGAAATCTTTATTTTAATAAAATTAAACTCGTCTAAAATAAAAAATTAAGATTCATAATAGTTATTAGATAAAAAAAAAATCAATAAACAAAATATCCTTTATACTTAGTTGTATATCATCTTCAGCGAATAAAAATAAGATAGATAGAAATTTTCTAATAATAATGAAACTATACATAACTAAATATATTGAGTAAAAGATGGCAAAAACAAGGGTTTAAATATTACCTAAATTAAAAATCTTAAATCATCTTTTGTATATTTTGACTCAAATGGTTCACTTTTTATTTCTATTAATTATTGTATGGAGTATTTTTGAAAATATATGCTTGAAAATAATACTGTGCTAAGCTAAACTAAATAGTTTATTAAATGATTTAATGTATTAAGATACTGGTTAACATGGGTGAAGATTATTTTGTCCCTTACCCTAATTATTATGTTTTTTAATTTGCATCGTTACATTATATAAATATGCTTTTAGAATTAGTTACAATCCTAACTTATTTTTATTTGCTATATGCTACTAAGTATATTAAAAAATTTCGTTTAATTTTTTTTATCAAAAGACTATAATATTACTATTTTTTTTATTCTTAAATAAAAACCATCATAAAATCAATAATAAATTTATCTCATCGTAAAAATTAATTTAATTTGAAGAGCTTGTTATATTAAGAAAGGATAATTTATCTAGCTACGATATTTAAAATAAATATAAAACTTTATTTATGACCTTATTGGGTTAATTGTTTTCAAATTTAAAACGTATTGGATAAAAAAGCACTATAATAAAACAACTTGATTTATTTTTCCAATAAAAATCTTTTACCATTCTATGATTTTTTTATATTTATGCTCATTTTATTGAAAAATTTTAACCGAAATCTTTTGTATTATAAACTTCCTTTCTTTAAATTATATTTGAACAGTTGAAAAAGCTGATGAAATACGTAATTTTTTGTTATTTCTTCTTAAAACATATATAAAACTTAAGAATTTGAATCTCTTTTACATGATTTTATTTTACAGTCTTAAAAAAATTAACATCATGAAAGATATTTGTTTTATAAATAGGGGTTTGCGCAATTGAAGGACAAATTTTCTCTTTTCTAATGCCAAAAATTCCAGATAACGCTAAAATATCTTTCAAAAATATTATTGATTCTTACATCTTATCGCAAATATGCATTTATTTCTCAATTTCACAGTTTAAATTAATATGCTACTAATTTATACTATGAATCAATATTTTCATTTACTTCGTGTATTATACAATTTTGAAATTTCTCACAAAATTATTAGAAACATATTCACTTCTCTGTTAAAGTAAAATAATTTAACTCGATTTGATTAAGAATATGAGAATAGCTGTTATATCTGAACTTATGGAATTTAGAGCAATGTATATCACGAATTTCATAAATTATATGTTATTGTTGAGTCAAAAATAAAGTTCTATGACTTTAATCTTTCCTACGACTTGCAGCCAGATGAATGAAAGTTTTTGATTAATCAGACACTTGAAAGTCTGCAAATATTATTATACAGATTCCTTCCAAATCTATTTCAAATTTGGATAGAGGAAAAATTTGAAGATGTTAGTGCATGATTAGATACCAGTTGGATTCAAACTATAGTATAAAAGTATGGTTGATAATGGTCCAAAAGATGATATAGATGTAATGCATATTTTCCAACAAATTTTTATATTCTCTTAATATAAAAATTATTATATATTTTGGCAATTATATTTAGTAGTACTACCAATAAAAGAACATTTTTCTCTTTAATAAGAATAAAAAACATACTTGTGATAGTAGTGATTATTTTAATAGGCTAGATTTGAACCAATTTTTATAAATGTTCATTTAATATATTAGCTAAAAATATTGCCTAAGTCTCGAGATTTGGCCAACATACGTTTAAGTTTTTATTCCAATGAGAAATATCTATATTGTTTCCCTATTTTTAATACCGGCCTCCCTCTCAGCGAACTCCTATGTACGTGCCTGCGAAACACTATAAACACGTCTTCTTGATTTCAATATTTCCTTTATTAAAAATAATATACCCTTTGAGAAAAAGTATATAGATAGCGTTAACAGTCTTAAATTTTCACTAAAAAATGAAAAAAAAAATTATCAAGATCTGATATGCTTTTCGTAATAAACCATAACTAATATAAACGATTTTTATATAGGAGTGCACTAACCTTATGCGACAGAATTTTAATAAATACATGTTGCAAACTAAAAATCCGATTTTTATTTTAAGCCATTATAATTCTATTAACTTTTACTTTTCTACAGCTTATGTAAATTTTTATCTTAGGGCTGTTACGTAAAACAAATAGAGCTAAAAAATTTAAATGATTCACTACGCATTCTTAATTTTTATTATTTTTTTAAACAAAACAGTGAATTTATTAGAAAGTAAATTTAATTGTTATTCTCAAGGGCTTACTTGGTTTTCTCAACCACTATAATTGTATCTTTTGAAAAGGAAATAATTTAATTAATTGATGATAATTTCTATAAATAATTCAAATAGTCTTAAATTTTGTCACGAAAAATAAACGACTATTTGTCTAAGGGGGAGGGGGGACTAACCTTATAAAGAATTTTATTAAACACAATATATGTTGCAAATTTTTTATTTCTGGCCAAATTATTTTTTTTAATTTTAGGCGATTATATTTTTTTAACTTTTACTTTCTCATTAGCTAAATATATTCAAATGATGCATTGTTAATTTTCATCACTTTTTTAAACAAAAAAGCGGAATCGGGTAAATTTAAACATAATTTTATATACCTTACTTGGTTTTCTCAACCACTATAATTCCATTTTTTTAAGAGAAAATAAGTTATTTAATGTAAAATTTATATAAATAATTCAAAAATAAATCCCCTTTACGTTAAACTTAATTGGGTTTATAAAATGTCCCAGTTGAGAAATCATTGACTCCAAAAAGGCTATTTTAAATACTCACATTTTATATTATGTTTAAAAATTACCATTGGAAATATCATTAATAAAGAAATTAAACGACTTTGAAAAAATATCCAATTTACTTTTTTAGATTGATATTATTATTTGATGATCGCTTATCCCCGGTCTTTCCCATATTAGGGTTAGTAGTTAATAATTTTATCAATTTACTTCAGTTACGCTCATCCCGATCATATTTTTCTTTAATGGTAAACTAGATTCTTTGATTTTAAAGATTATTTTATTATAAAATGAAATTTTAATCGATTGTAGGAATAGATGAATGTGTACTTGTAGACGTATAACGGATAATTTTCCACCCTAACTAATATACCACAAGGGGATTAATTATAAAAGGGTATTTTTTTAGTAGGAAAATCGGTATGCGCATTCATTTCATAAATTAATTCTTGCTGAATGGACAGTGACAAAACTCTCCCATAAATATGATACAACAATTTTTTTTAAATATTCATAAATATTTACTGCTATATGATTTAATTTATTCAAATATTTATAGGAAACGCCAATATAAGTATGTAAAAATAATATTATGGTATAATTAAATGTTAACAAAATTTTAAACTAATTTTGTAATGATTTTTACGAATAATTTATTTAAGCTTTTTTTCGAGCATTTATTCAATAAAATTTCTTGCTGAAAGTAAGTTAAATTAAATTTGGTTAATTTAAGAAAAAATTCAACAAACTACCGAAATAATATTCTTCACTTGAGAAAAAAATCAGAAGGTTTTAGTTTCCAAACTATTTCGAATTGAATATATATAAAAAAGGTTGTTCATGTTTTTAATTATTATTACAATAATATTAATTGCTTATATTTATAAATTATTTTAGAAAATCAATTCAAAAAATTTGGTGAATTAAATTTTTACTAATAAATAAATTTGTATTAATTATAAAAATAAAGTTTTTCTCATTTTATAATTCTATTTATAACTAATTGTTTATTTAAGAATTTTCATTAAATGTTCTCTAATCTTTATAAGAATTTTATGTCTCACCTTTTCTAAATATTTCAAGGATCTCATCAAAATATTTTCCTAAATAAAATCTAAGTATGCATTTTTTTTGCTTTTATAGAGATATTATTGGCTCATTGCAATTCATAATTCATTTTCTTTAGCAATTTTTAATTTTTTATATTTAAAATCTGATTATTAATCTTAGCTAATTTTTTTTAAGTTGTTGTTAGCAATAAAATAAATATCAAAATAATAAGTTATAAGTATTATCCCGCGGGGATTAATATTTATTAATTTGATCATTTTTAATATAAAACATACATAGATTATTGTAGCAATTAATAATTCAAAATAAATACCTTCACACTATATTTTTATAAAATGATCTAATTTCTGTTTTCCAAATGGAATTATTACCTTTTTGTTAAAATGTTATAAGATTCCTGATATTACACTAGATTTGAATATTCGACTGCTATTGAAATTTTACGAAATTTTATATTAACTTATTTGAATAAAGTTTTTTATTCATTTGTTGATAGTAGACTTACTTATATGTGATAAATTAACCCGTTATTAATTTTCTGAATAATATTATAAAATAAAAATTTATTTATTTTCTTGATTGAGTAAGGAACATACGAAATATATTAATAAATTCCTGAATTACTAATTCATGTTTGATTTTAGTGTCTATGATCATATATATTTTACGTAACTGTTATATGGAGAATATCATATCTTAATATTCTAAAATTATTAATATTAGATATAATTATGAGTCCTTTTAATTTGCAACATAGGAGGTTTTTATATTTAAAAGATTTAATAATAGGCGTTACTAAGGATACCAATTTTTTTAACGATATTTACTTGAAGTAAAAATATAGGATTTTTAATTCTTTTCAATAGTAATATAACTCATCATATGAAGTTAAATGTTAATAATTCTATACAAAATAATTACTGAAAAAACTAAAAATTAATCATTTTTAACTTTTTTTAATATTTAAAATAAATAATTCAGCCTATGATAGCAAAATATTTAGTTTAATAATTTAACTATTTTAGACATTACATTTATTATAGTGTAATTAATAAATTAAAACCTACATATTATATTTTTATTAATGATATTATATCTGATTTTGTCTAAATTTTAATTATTTCCTATTTTGTTAAAATATATGGTTGATTCTACACTAGATTTGAATATTCGATTAATATTTAAATTTTACAAATGCAATTTTATATTAAGTTATCTCTATTTTTAAGGTTTAAATAAGTATTTTCTTCATTTGTTGATAGTAGAGTTAATTAATTTGTGATAAATTAACCTATTATTATTTTGTGATATTCTGGATAATATTTTAAAATATATATATAATTATTTTTTTGTTTAAGTAGGAACTTCTATTTATATTTTTAATTCCTGAATTAATCATCCATGTTTTATTTTAGTGGAAATTCCGGATTTAGGTAATACATTTTATGTAACTGGAATATGGAGAATATCATATCTTAATATTCTAAAATTGATAAAATATAAGTTATAGATATAATTATGAGTAAAATCCTTTTAATTTGCAAAAACATAGGAAGTTTTTATATTTAATAGATTTAATGGTATAAGCGATACTAAGGATAACAATTTTTTAACGTTATTTACTTGGAAAAAAAATAGGATCCTTAAATTTTTTTAATAGTAAGTAATAAAACTTATAGTATGAAAATAAATGTTAATAATTTTATACAAAATGAGAATTACTAAAATAAACTAAAATAAGTTACCATATGGGTAGAATTTTCCCTATTTGCAAAAACATAGGAGTTAATATTTAAAGGATCTATTATGGTATAGGCAATTCTAGCTATACCAATTTTTTTAACGAAGGTTAATTAGTTGATTATTGTGCTATTAATAATCTTATATTAATTACCTACACTATTTGATTTTCATATATGATATTATTTCAGATTTTGGCTAAATTTTAGTTACTACCCAATTAGTTAAAATGTTATAATGTTCCTGATTCTACAATAGATTTGAATATTCGATCGATATTTAAGTTAATTAAATTTTTTAGGTTTAAATAAGGTTTTATTCATTCGTTGAAGTATACATAATTTATTTGGGATATATTTGCCTATTATTGTTTTATGGTATTCTGGATAATATTTTAAAACATAAATATAATTATTTTTTGAATAAGTAGGAAATGCAAAATTTTAGGCCAAATTAATATATTTTACTTAAATGATGTATGAGAGAATATTTAAAATATTATAAAATTGAAAAATATAAGTTATCGATATAATTATGAGTAGAATTCTCCTTTTATTTTGAAAAAACATAAGAGATTTTAATTATTAAAAATTTATTATGGTGTAGGCGATTCTTATAAATTTTTTAACAAAGTTTACTTAATAAAAAATATAGGATCCTTAAAAACTTATCGTATAAAAAAGAGTTAAATGTTAATAATTTTTTACAAAATGAGAATTACTTAAAAAAATGAAAATTATAAGCTTTTTTTAATATTTAAAATAAATCTTTCCAGCCTAGGATATCAAAATAGATATTTAAAAGTATTATCCTGCGGCGATTATTTTTCAATAATTTAATTATTTGTAATATTAGATATTACATTGATTAGTGTGTAATATATAATTCAAAAAATTATTTACTATAATTTTATAAATAATATTATTTCTGATTTTGTCTAAATTTGAATTTTATTTAAATATTTTAGGTTAAAGAAGTTTTTTATTTATTTGTTGATAGTAGAGTTAATTAATTTGTGATAAATTAATTCTTACATGGGATAATCTGGATAATATTTTAACATATAAATATAATTATTTTTATGATTAAGTACTAGTATACGAGTATTTATAAATCCTGAATTTATTTCATGTTTTATTTTAGAGGAAATTCCGGAAATAAGTAATAAATTTTACATAACTGGCGTATGGAGAATATGTTATCTTAATATTATAAAATTGATAAAATAGTTAGCATATAATAATGGATAGAATTGTTCTTTTACTTGCAAAAACATAGAAGTTAATATTTAAAGGAACTATTATGGTTTAGTCAATTCTAACTACCAATTTTTTTAATGAAGTTTAATTGTTGATTATTGTGTAATTAATAATTTAAATTATTACCTACATACCATAGCTTCATAAATGATATTATTCCTGATTTAGTTTATATTTTAATTATTATCCAATTTGTTAAAATGTTATAAAGTGTTTTCTGATAATATTTTATATTTTAAAATATAAATATAATTATTTTCTTTAATAAGTAGGGACATAGAAATATATTTTTAATTCCTGAACCAATAATTCATATTTTATAATAGAAAAAATATTGGGCAAAAGTAATACATTTTACTTAACTGGTGTATGAGAGAATATCTTAATATTATAAAACTGACAAAATATAAGTTATGGATATAATTATGAGTAGAATTCTCCATTTATTGCAAGAGATTTTAATATTTAAAGATCCATTATGGTGTAGGCAATTCTAACAATACCAATTTTTTTAACAAAGTTTACTTGATAAAAAAATATAGGATATTAAATTATTTTTTTAATGAAACTTATCGTATAATAAAAGATTAGATGTTAATAATTTTATACAAAATGAGAATTAGTAAAAAACACTTAAAATTAATGATTTTAAACTTTTTTTAATATTTAAAAAAAAAATTCCAGCCTAAGATATCAAAATAATAGTTATAAATATTATCCCACCACGATTATATTTTTACAATTTATTTGTAATATAAGACTTGCATTGATTATTGTGTAATTAATAATTCAAACCTACATACTAAATTTTTATAAATGATATTATTTCTGATTTTGTCTAAATTTTAATTATTACCTATTTTATTATTTTTTTGAATTTTACTAATACAATTTTATATTAAGTTATTTAAATTTTTTAGGTTTAAAGAATTTTTTTTATTCATTTGTTTATAGTAGACTTAAATTATTTGCGATAAATTAGCTATTTATCTTATTAATTTGGGTTGAATAAATAGAAACATAAGAAATATTTGTATAAATTCCTGAACTAATAATTCATGTTTTATTTTAGAAAATATTAAGGATATAAGTAATGCTTTTTGATTTTTCATTACTAGTTTAAATATTGACTGATATTTATATTTTACGAATACAATTTTATATTAAAATTTTTTAGGTTTAAAGATTTATTCATTTGTTTATAGTAGACTTAACTTAGTTAGAATAAATTATCCTTTTCTGTTGTTAATTTGTGTTGAATAAATAGAAATATAAGAAGTAACTTTATGAATTTCCGAACTAATAATTCATGTTTTATTTTAGAGAATATTCCGAAGATAAGTAATATATTTTGATTTTACGTTACTGACACAAGAGGGAATATCATATAAATATTGTAAAATTTATCAAATATCAGAGATTGCAGAGGTTCCATAGCTCGACCAAGTCTTTTGAAAAAAATTGATCCTGCCCGACATGAATTTTTTTAAGGCCTTTCTTTAAGGAATTTAATATATCTTTGGCTTTCTATGAAATGTTTTCAGCGAATCTGACTTAAATATAACTTTTCAAATTTCTTATCTCCCCATTTATCGTAAAAAGTAACACTTTCAAGGTCGATGGTAATCCCCTCTCCTGTTTCTCTAAATTTAATATGGATATTATATAAATATCATTCATTTTATACTCTCTCTAAGACAGAGAAAAAGATAGATATTATTATATTTATCTAAAATAATAAAATAAATTTCTTTGTTATATTTTAAATATTGAGTGTATCTCTGTTTCTTTTTTTGATTAAATATCACCGAAAAATGATTATTTGAATAATACAGTTTGAATAATATTTTAGGAATATTTTTTAAGGATCGAAAAAAATGTAAATAGGAAATATAAGAGGTGATTCGGCTTGGTCAGGGTTTTTAAAAATATTTTGTTCCTAGCCACAGGCATAGAGCCTGGTCTGCACGTTTCTGCCGATATAGTTATGTATAGGATACTCATTTATTTTTAAAACATAGGATAATAAGTTTTAATTATCAATATGGTGGCCAATACTACCGATATAAACGTTTTAACAAAATTGTACTTTAAAAATATAAGATTCTTAAATTCCTTTCAATACTAATAAAATAAAAAAATTATTGTTATTCTAGCATATTTAGAATGCCTACCTTACAGTGTTGTTAAAATAGCACGCTATTTTTTTAGCGGTAGCTTTAGCTGGCTACTTTTTTTACTTTTCAAATTCAAAAATGGCCTAAGTATATTATTTGAAATCGAGAGATTTTGAATCCCAATGAGTTCTCTATCCCAATACGACACATACATAGATTAATACCAAAATGACGTCTTCAGCTGACTTCTATCTAAGATTTTAATCAATGATTCTTCAGACTAAACTGATATATTAATGTCACTGTTTCTGAATAACCAAAATAATCCTCATAATAGAAGGGGTATATGCAGGGTTGACCAAATAGGATCGTAAGAGAACGGCCATATAATTATGACATTTGAATATCAAATTGAAATGAAAAATATTTTATATTTTTATATTTTGCTTCCAAAATAAATTTAACTTGGATATTTTTCTGGATATAATGAGTCCTACCTGGGGAAAGATACTTTTTGGTTGGTTAAATCTAAACATTTATTTTTTTAAATAACCATATTTTAATTATTTACAACTATTATTATAATATATGCTTAAAAAAAACTTCTAAATCAAATTTAAATTTTAGAATTATTGAGAACTAATTAAATTTAATTGATAAAACTTTCCCATCCCCTACTCAACAACAGGGTCCTATTCTATTTCACACCATATATAACTTTCTACAATTATATATATTTAAATTTCGCAGAAAATATAATTAAAGAAATAAGTAATAAATAATATTATTCTACTCGAAAAGTAATGATGACTAAAAAATTTTTCTATCCTTTTTAGAGAAATATGTCCTGAAGCAAAGTACTGTATTTTATTCATAACAGAATAATTAGAAAATTTTGGTATTTTGGAAAAATTAAATAGTATATTTTAAATAAGATCCTCTCAATCGTTCAATTTATTTAAACTTTACTATATAGATACTTAGTTTTATTTTTGGGGATCAATTTAAGATTGCTTTAATTAAAATAAATATATTTTATGTTAATTCAAATAAAATTCTTTATTTCTAATGTTGATTTAATCGTTCCAACAAAAACAATGAATCTAGTGATGTTAAACGACTTAATTTAGATTTGTATAATTATAAACGGAATCCCGAGTTAGATAATATTATTTTTGCTAAAATTTTTAACACTATTTTCTACTCTAATATATAAAAAAAAAATTTCTAATATAAACTATATACTTTATTTGTTTTAGAAACAATTAATAACTTAGCTAAATCTTTAATTGTAGATTCTTTAAATATCTCCTAATTTTTTATTTCCTTATAGTAATTGAAAGATATTCAAAATAAAATTTAAATTTAAATAAATTTTTAGATTAAAATGCAATTAGTATATAAATATTATTATTTTTATTGATACCTTTTATCAAAATTCCTTTTTTAAAAAAATTATTAAAGAAATTTTATTTTTATTGGGATTTTTCATTTATACAATTTCTTTCAGAGTATTATTTTAACCTTTATCTCATTTCACGAATTTTAAATTAAAAAAAATAGTTATAAACTAAGTTAATATAAATTTCTCAATTTTATCTCTCTCCTTTACTTATAAATCTATTTAACTAAATAGTAAACTGAAAAAAAAATATAATACTATCATAAATGGAAAATAACATATTATTTTTATTGCAATTGCAATAATTGTATTTCTTTTATTGAACAAATTTCATATTTAAGGGAAGCATGAATTTAAACATATTTAACCAAAGAAAAATACTTGAAATATTTATCATATATAAGAACTCACTCTTTGAAATTTAACTTTATATTTTATTTTAAGGCAAAATTACATTTTAATATTTATTTTAGCCTCCAAAGCTAAAAAACCAAGTAATGCAAATTTCGATTTATCTAAAAAAAAAGACTGAGCGTCACTAGCCATAAAATCTCATAGGGCTCAGATAATCATTTATAAATAATTTTCAAAATTTCCTTTTTTTATATCGAACTTCTAATTTTTTATAGTTGTATAAAAAAAATCAAAATTTTGACAGGGCTCGAACCCCTGCGTCCTTCCTCCCCTAGTAATACTACTGAAGGAATGCATATATAAATATAACTAAATTTCGTAAATTAATAATATATCAATAAAATGATGAGTGAATCCATATTAAAACTTTGGTTAAAAACTTGATAGTAATTAGAAATTTTCACAGGAGAGAAGGAGGGGGGTCAAAAAATTTATATATTTCAATTAAATTCTCAGGGTTTTAATTTTATTTTCATGAGCTAATTTAAATAAGTTTCATCAGTTATTCTAAAATAAAATTCGCGAATAACCAGCTTAAAATATGAATTAGGTAATATGTATGCTATTATTATATATAAATATAAATAAACTGTTTAATTATAAACACAATTAAAATAATGTCTATATTATTTAAATTTAAAAATCCCACAAAAAGCCTTTAAAAAATATAAAAATACCAATTTAAAATAAATCTATCAATTTCCTTCACCATTAGCATCATATTTATTTCTCTTCAGAAAACCATATTACTTTTATTTATTTTGAGTATAAATAATTATATTGCTAGAGTTCCTCAACGGCTTAATTTAAGCCATTTTTAAAAATGATAAACGCAATATATTAGCCAAAATAATATTCCAAGGCCTCTAGAATTTCCATAGATATCCAATCAAACTGTTGTGTCATCTATGACCGAAATCTTTAGCCTTTTAATAATTTTCTAGCGAAATTATGAGAGAGTCGTTTTTAAAAATCTACTGAAATCGAGCCGAGACTAATTACATTTTCCAATACACACATTAATAATAATACTGAATCAATTAAATTCATTTTAAATTTCTCTTTTTTTAAAAAAAAATAAATTGAACAATTTTGATTTTTTATTTTATCGCATTTGCATCATATTTGAATAAGAATTTTTATTAAGTTCATTAAAAATTAAACTTGGTTCTATTTCTTTTAAAAATAATATTTTTAATAAAACCAGACATGATCATCACTTAAATTCGAAAAGAAAATATAAAGGATGAATATTATAATATTTAAAAAGGATTTTTATGTATATAATAATAAGACAAATATTATAAAAGTAATCATCCTGGGAATGAGTCTAATTAGCCTTGTGAGAATAACAAGACTTTGCCTCGAAAATAAGTCTTGGCGAGGTTTATCCGTAAGTTAAAGAATGTGGAACCAAGTTCCATATAAAAGGATAAAGCGCGATTCCCAATTGTTGTAAAGGTAGTGGAAATGATTAAAATGCTAAATTTCTGAGCAATTCTTATTTGCTTTTTTTCTCAAGGATGTTCGAGGTTTTATTGGAAGGAGCATAGATCAAAGCACAAATAATCTCAAACCATAAATTTAGCACTCTTTTAAAGAATTTGAGAAATACCATTTTGTGATACCTATCATATCTGAAAAGACCTGCAGGTTCTAGAATGAACGGTATTTTAGAGGATCTAATATTTAAAACTTTTATTTGTAAATTGATATAAAAATGTTATTCATTAAATAATTACAATTGCTAAATATATGTAATATAACAAGTCATATATTAAAAATGAGTGTAAATTTTAAAAATATCGATGGCTCTAAAAAGAGCTTATAGTAAAAAAGTACCTAAAAAACATGTATAATTATGTTTAAAAATTTCTAATTGTATTTTTTGTTTTAGGAAGATTGACTCGCGTTTTTCGTTTGTTATGTTAAAAATTTTACGTGCTAAAATTTTTAAAAAAGAATATGTTGATTGGGAGAAATTACCATTAGTTGAGATGACTATGGGTTGAAAAATAAAATTATTTAATATTGAGTATTTATTGATTTTTTTATTTTCGCCATTAGTAAGAGGATTTGAATTAATTGATGAGGGAAAGGAAGAGACACAGGTAGCGTCCCAGATTAGGGATTTCCCATTGGACCATGGGAATACAAACAACTTCTTTTATTAAAATATCTTTTTTTAACAAAAATAAAAAAAATTCTTCTCGTAAAAAATTTTCCTTTTCTTACAACACTTATAACAATTTCCTTTAACCATAAAAATAATAAACATTTTACATTTTGTATTAAATATTCAAATTTTTCTTTATTCACCACCTCCAACATGTTGTATGAGGAGAAACTGATATTTTAAACAATCCGAATTAGAGGTGGGCGCGGGCCTCGGGCCTAATTTTTTATTCACGGCCCGCCCGCTCACGGTGGCAATAAAAAAATCACGCCCATTCACGCTTACCACTAAAAAATTTTCGACCCGACCCGCCCGCTCACGACAAGCAATATTTTGATTCACGCCCGTCACGCCCGAAAAATCACGGTGTTTTTAAATTTTTAAAAACTATTGCTATAATTTCACACTTTTTTGAATTCAGTCTATTTATTTCTCTATAATTTATATAAGTTTCATCAGTTATTTCTAAAATGATTAAATTTATCTAATTAATTTTCTTTTAGTATAAATCGAAAGATATTCATCTTTAAAATTTTAATTTAAATCAATTTTGAGATTTAAAAAGCAATTATTATAATTTTTATTGACCTTTTATCAAAATTCCTCTTTTTTAACAAATAATTAATGAAATTTTATTTTTATTGGGAATAATTTTCATTTATAAAATTTCTTTCAGATTTTTATTTTAACCTTTATCTCATTTTATAC
This sequence comes from Gordionus sp. m RMFG-2023, assembly GCF_954871325.1. Classification (NCBI taxonomy): domain Eukaryota; kingdom Metazoa; phylum Nematomorpha; class Gordioida; order Chordodea; family Parachordodidae; genus Gordionus; species Gordionus sp. m RMFG-2023. The sequence goes on along the minus strand of NC_088776.1, from coordinate 56,243,990 downwards.
GAATTTGTAATTTAAAAAAATGGTTATAAACTAAGATAATATTTATTTCTTAATGTTATCTTTCTCCTTTTCTTATAAGTCTATTAAACTAAGTAGCAACTGAAAAAAATATAATACTATCAAAAATGAAAAATAACATATTTTTTTTTATTGCAATTGCAATAATTGTATTTCTCTTATTGAAAAAATTTCATATTTTAGGGAAGCATGAATTTAAACATTTTTAACCTAAGAAAAATACTTGAAATATTTATCATATATAGGAACTCACTCTTTGAAATATAACTTTAGATTTTATTTAATTTTAAGGCATATTACATTTTTTACATTTTGATATTTATTTTAGCCTCAGCAACTCCAAATCCAAGTAATGCAAATTTAAATATATCTAAAAGGAATGCAAGAGCGTCACTAGCCATTAAAATCTCATGGGGCTCAGAAAATCTTTTATAAATAATTTTCAAAATTACCTTTTTTTTTATGTCGAACTTCTAATTTTTTATAGTTGTATTAAAAAAATCAAAATTTTGATGGGGCTCGAACCCCTGCTTCCTTTCTCCACTAGTAATGCTACTGTAAGAATGCACATATAAATATAACTAAATTTCGTAAATTAATAATATATCAATAAAATGATGAGTGAATCCATAATTAAAACTTATGTTAAAACCTGTTCTAATTAGAAATTTTTACGGGAGAGAGGGGGGGGTGATCAAAAAATTTGCATATTTCAATTAAATTCTCAGGGTTTTAATTTTATTTTCATGAGCTAATTTAAATAAGTTTCATCAGTTATTCTAAAATAAAATTCGAGAATAACCAGCTTAAAATATGAATTAGGTAATATGTATCCTAATTATTATATATAAAAATAAACTGTTTAATTATAAATACAATTAATATAATGTATATATTATTTAAATTTAAAGATCCCAAAAAAAGCCTTTAAAAAATATAAAAATACCAATTTTAAAAAAATCTATCAATTTCCTTCATCATTTGCATCATATTTATTTTTCTACAGAAAACCATAATTAAATTTGTTTTCTTCATTTAATGATTTCGTCTTAACATTAATATTTAAATTAATTTTAAGAGAGTAGTAATACAACTAAATTAAGAATGTTGCATGGCTTTTTTTAAATAAAATGATTGATATATATATCATTAAGATCATTCTACTTTCGAAAGCATGTAATAAGATGCTTTTCTTCTATCTTTTTGTTGGACGATTCTATCCACTGATATATAAATCTACCGAAACTTACCATTCATTTATTTATATGTATATCAATAAAGGTCGTGACACGCCATTTTGGCTACACATATAAATATTAGTACATTAAAATTTCATGAAAACTTAGATAAAATGAAAACCAAAATGGTCTGTCACCAGCTGATTATAATTCAAAGAAGCTCTCAAGTGCATTTTAAATTACTGTCGTTAAACAGTTCGATTTGTACCGATTTTTATTGACTAACTCATTATTTTATTTAATATTTCAGGACCTATATTCTTAAAACATTAGCTTAATTTTGTAACCTATAACGTTATCTCTTTATTTATATCTACCAATTTTATCACATAAAACCTAAATCTTAACAATACTACCGTCTTGTCTAATTCTTATTTTTCTTGCTAAGAAATATTCTTCTGCATGATATTATTAAAATCTTTTACACTCATTAAACTAATCTCGACTCCTGTATCTAATAAAAATAATGTTTCACTTTCTCCTAATCCTATATCCTCGGGCATTTACTTCTTTTTATTATCTTTTCTGATTCAATTTTACACACATTTTCTGTTTCAGTTTCTCTTCTAATAATTTTTTCATAATTAATTTACAGATTTAAAATCAATTATATCTGTTTCATTTACATCTAAATTCTTATTATAATTAAGCTTAGACAATATTATTTATAACATTATTCTTAGCCATTTATTACATTTTTCTTGTCACTGCCCTCCTTGTCCGTATTTAGAACATCTCAAACTAATGTCAAAAAATCCTCTACAATTTGTATGTACCTGTCCATTATTTCCACATTTCGGCACTTAAACTACGTTGTTAACTCGCATTATCGCAATATGTGTCCTTGTTGACCACAACTAAAACAAATAATTGGTCTGTAATTATCTATCTGTCTTTCTCTTCGTCTCTTATAATACTTTAATCTTCTAATTCTCTATTTTCAAATTTTATATACACCATATTTCTTTCTATTGTTAATCCTAATACAAAAATTACAATTATCAGGGAAAATAAAAATATCCTTGTTATCAAGTAATAAACTCCACATATTTATCTATGTGATATAGATTATAATATGCTCAATAAAAATCTAATTACAAATAGTTTAATCACTATCACAAAATTAATGAATAAAAAAATAAATTAATAAACTTAACACTAATATATAAAATAAATATATATATATCATATATAAATTGCCGTTTTACCTTACTTTTTATTCCTTTAGTAATAATAGAAATTATGCTTTTATTAGATTAAAAATTTCAAGGTATGGTTCAATTTTTTGGGACCAGTATTTTAAATCTAACTGGTTACAAAATCGAACTAACGTATAACTATTAAATAATATTTAAAACTTTTATTTGTAAATTGATATAAAAATGGTATTCATTAAATAATTACAATTGCTAAATATATGTAATATAACAAGTCATATTTTAAAAATGAGTGTAAATTTTAAAAATATCGATGGCTCTAAAAAGAGCTTATAGTAAAAAAGTACCTAAAAAACATGTATAATTATGTTTAAAAATTTCTAATTGTATTTTTTGTTTTAGGAAGATTGACTCGCGTTTTTCGTTTGTTATGTTAAAAATTTTACGTGCTAAAATTTTTAAAAAAGAATATGTTGATTGGGAGAAATTACCATTAGTTGAGATGACTATGGGTTGAAAAATAAAATTATTTAATATTGAGTATTTATTGATTTTTTTATTTTCGCCATTAGTAAGAGGATTTGAATTAATTGATGAGGGAAAGGAAGAGACACAGGTAGCGTCCCAGATTAGGGATTTCCCATTGGACCATGGGAATACAAACAACTTCTTTTATTAAAATATCTTTTTTTAACAAAAATAAAAAAAATTCTTCTCGTAAAAAATTTTCCTTTTCTTACAACACTTATAACAATTTCCTTTAACCATAAAAATAATAAACATTTTACATTTTGTATTAAATATTCAAATTTTTCTTTATTCACCACCTCCAACATGTTGTATGGCATTTTAAGGAGAAACTGATATTTTAAACAATCCGAATTAGAGGTGGGCGCGGGCCTCGGGCCTAATTTTTTATTCACGGCCCGCCCGCTCACGGTGGCAATAAAAAAATCACGCCCATTCACGCTTACCACTAAAAAATTTTCGACCCGACCCGCCCGCTCACGACAAGCAATATTTTGATTCACGCCCGTCACGCCCGAAAAATCACGGTGTTTTTAAATTTTTAAAAACTATTGCTATAATTTCACACTTTTTTGAATTCAGTCTATTTATTTCTCTATAATTTATATAAGTTTCATCAGTTATTTCTAAAATGATTAAATTTATCTAATTAATTTTCTTTTAGTATAAATCGAAAGATATTCATCTTTAAAATTTTAATTTAAATCAATTTTGAGATTTAAAAAGCAATTATTATAATTTTTATTGACCTTTTATCAAAATTCCTCTTTTTTAACAAATAATTAATGAAATTTTATTTTTATTGGGAATAATTTTCATTTATAAAATTTCTTTCAGATTTTTATTTTAACCTTTATCTCATTTTATACGAATTTGTAATTTAAAAAAATGGTTATAAACTAAGATAATATTTATTTCTTAATGTTATCTTTCTCCTTTTCTTATAAGTCTATTAAACTAAGTAGCAACTGAAAAAAATATAATACTATCAAAAATGAAAAATAACATATTTTTTTTTATTGCAATTGCAATAATTGTATTTCTCTTATTGAAAAAATTTCATATTTTAGGGAAGCATGAATTTAAACATTTTTAACCTAAGAAAAATACTTGAAATATTTATCATATATAAGAACTCACTCTTTGAAATTTAACTTTATATTTTATTTTAAGGCAAAATTACATTTTAATATTTATTTTAGCCTCCAAAGCTAAAAAACCAAGTAATGCAAATTTCGATTTATCTAAAAAAAAAGACTGAGCGTCACTAGCCATAAAATCTCATAGGGCTCAGATAATCATTTATAAATAATTTTCAAAATTTCCTTTTTTTATATCGAACTTCTAATTTTTTATAGTTGTATAAAAAAAATCAAAATTTTGACAGGGCTCGAACCCCTGCGTCCTTCCTCCCCTAGTAATACTACTGAAGGAATGCATATATAAATATAACTAAATTTCGTAAATTAATAATATATCAATAAAATGATGAGTGAATCCATATTAAAACTTTGGTTAAAAACTTGATAGTAATTAGAAATTTTCACAGGAGAGAAGGAGGGGGTCAAAAAATTTATATATTTCAATTAAATTCTCAGGGTTTTAATTTTATTTTCATGAGCTAATTTAAATAAGTTTCATCAGTTATTCTAAAATAAAATTCGCGAATAACCAGCTTAAAATATGAATTAGGTAATATGTATGCTATTATTATATATAAATATAAATAAACTGTTTAATTATAAACACAATTAAAATAATGTCTATATTATTTAAATTTAAAAATCCCACAAAAAGCCTTTAAAAAATATAAAAATACCAATTTAAAATAAATCTATCAATTTCCTTCACCATTAGCATCATATTTATTTCTCTTCAGAAAACCATATTACTTTTATTTATTTTGAGTATAAATAATTATATTGCTAGAGTTCCTCAACGGCTTAATTTAAGCCATTTTTAAAAATGATAAACGCAATATATTAGCCAAAATAATATTCCAAGGCCTCTAGAATTTCCCTAGATATCCAATCAAACTGTTGTGTCATCTATGACCGAAATCTTTAGCCTTTTAATAATTTTCTAGCGAAATTATGAGAGAGTCGTTTTTAAAAATCTACTGAAATCGAGCCGAGACTAATTACATTTTCCAATACACACATTAATAATAATACTGAATCAATTAAATTCATTTTAAATTTCTCTTTTTTTAAAAAAAAATAAATTGAACAATTTTGATTTTTTATTTTATCGCATTTGCATCATATTTGAATAAGAATTTTTATTAAGTTCATTAAAAATTAAACTTGGTTCTATTTCTTTTAAAAATAATATTTTTAATAAAACCAGACATGATCATCACTTAAATTCGAAAAGAAAATATAAAGGATGAATATTATAATATTTAAAAAGGATTTTTATGTATATAATAATAAGACAAATATTATAAAAGTAATCATCCTGGGAATGAGTCTAATTAGCCTTGTGAGAATAACAAGACTTTGCCTCGAAAATAAGTCTTGGCGAGGTTTATCCGTAAGTTAAAGAATGTGGAACCAAGTTCCATATAAAAGGATAAAGCGCGATTCCCAATTGTTGTAAAGGTAGTGGAAATGATTAAAATGCTAAATTTCTGAGCAATTCTTATTTGCTTTTTTTCTCAAGGATGTTCGAGGTTTTATTGGAAGGAGCATAGATCAAAGCACAAATAATCTCAAACCATAAATTTAGCACTCTTTTAAAGAATTTGAGAAATACCATTTTGTGATACCTATCATATCTGAAAAGACCTGCAGGTTCTAGAATGAACGGTATTTTAGAGGATCTAATATTTAAAACTTTTATTTGTAAATTGATATAAAAATGTTATTCATTAAATAATTACAATTGCTAAATATATGTAATATAACAAGTCATATATTAAAAATGAGTGTAAATTTTAAAAATATCGATGGCTCTAAAAAGAGCTTATAGTAAAAAAGTACCTAAAAAACATGTATAATTATGTTTAAAAATTTCTAATTGTATTTTTTGTTTTAGGAAGATTGACTCGCGTTTTTCGTTTGTTATGTTAAAAATTTTACGTGCTAAAATTTTTAAAAAAGAATATGTTGATTGGGAGAAATTACCATTAGTTGAGATGACTATGGGTTGAAAAATAAAATTATTTAATATTGAGTATTTATTGATTTTTTTATTTTCGCCATTAGTAAGAGGATTTGAATTAATTGATGAGGGAAAGGAAGAGACACAGGTAGCGTCCCAGATTAGGGATTTCCCATTGGACCATGGGAATACAAACAACTTCTTTTATTAAAATATCTTTTTTTAACAAAAATAAAAAAAATTCTTCTCGTAAAAAATTTTCCTTTTCTTACAACACTTATAACAATTTCCTTTAACCATAAAAATAATAAACATTTTACATTTTGTATTAAATATTCAAATTTTTCTTTATTCACCACCTCCAACATGTTGTATGAGGAGAAACTGATATTTTAAACAATCCGAATTAGAGGTGGGCGCGGGCCTCGGGCCTAATTTTTTATTCACGGCCCGCCCGCTCACGGTGGCAATAAAAAAATCACGCCCATTCACGCTTACCACTAAAAAATTTTCGACCCGACCCGCCCGCTCACGACAAGCAATATTTTGATTCACGCCCGTCACGCCCGAAAAATCACGGTGTTTTTAAATTTTTAAAAACTATTGCTATAATTTCACACTTTTTTGAATTCAGTCTATTTATTTCTCTATAATTTATATAAGTTTCATCAGTTATTTCTAAAATGATTAAATTTATCTAATTAATTTTCTTTTAGTATAAATCGAAAGATATTCATCTTTAAAATTTTAATTTAAATCAATTTTGAGATTTAAAAAGCAATTATTATAATTTTTATTGACCTTTTATCAAAATTCCTCTTTTTTAACAAATAATTAATGAAATTTTATTTTTATTGGGAATAATTTTCATTTATAAAATTTCTTTCAGATTTTTATTTTAACCTTTATCTCATTTTATACGAATTTGTAATTTAAAAAAATGGTTATAAACTAAGATAATATTTATTTCTTAATGTTATCTTTCTCCTTTTCTTATAAGTCTATTAAACTAAGTAGCAACTGAAAAAAATATAATACTATCAAAAATGAAAAATAACATATTTTTTTTTATTGCAATTGCAATAATTGTATTTCTCTTATTGAAAAAATTTCATATTTTAGGGAAGCATGAATTTAAACATTTTTAACCTAAGAAAAATACTTGAAATATTTATCATATATAGGAACTCACTCTTTGAAATATAACTTTAGATTTTATTTAATTTTAAGGCATATTACATTTTTTACATTTTGATATTTATTTTAGCCTCAGCAACTCCAAATCCAAGTAATGCAAATTTAAATATATCTAAAAGGAATGCAAGAGCGTCACTAGCCATTAAAATCTCATGGGGCTCAGAAAATCTTTTATAAATAATTTTCAAAATTACCTTTTTTTTTATGTCGAACTTCTAATTTTTTATAGTTGTATTAAAAAAATCAAAATTTTGATGGGGCTCGAACCCCTGCTTCCTTTCTCCACTAGTAATGCTACTGTAAGAATGCACATATAAATATAACTAAATTTCGTAAATTAATAATATATCAATAAAATGATGAGTGAATCCATAATTAAAACTTATGTTAAAACCTGTTCTAATTAGAAATTTTTACGGGAGAGAGGGGGGGGTGATCAAAAAATTTGCATATTTCAATTAAATTCTCAGGGTTTTAATTTTATTTTCATGAGCTAATTTAAATAAGTTTCATCAGTTATTCTAAAATAAAATTCGAGAATAACCAGCTTAAAATATGAATTAGGTAATATGTATCCTAATTATTATATATAAAAATAAACTGTTTAATTATAAATACAATTAATATAATGTATATATTATTTAAATTTAAAGATCCCAAAAAAAGCCTTTAAAAAATATAAAAATACCAATTTTAAAAAAATCTATCAATTTCCTTCATCATTTGCATCATATTTATTTTTCTACAGAAAACCATAATTAAATTTGTTTTCTTCATTTAATGATTTCGTCTTAACATTAATATTTAAATTAATTTTAAGAGAGTAGTAATACAACTAAATTAAGAATGTTGCATGGCTTTTTTTAAATAAAATGATTGATATATATATCATTAAGATCATTCTACTTTCGAAAGCATGTAATAAGATGCTTTTCTTCTATCTTTTTGTTGGACGATTCTATCCACTGATATATAAATCTACCGAAACTTACCATTCATTTATTTATATGTATATCAATAAAGGTCGTGACACGCCATTTTGGCTACACATATAAATATTAGTACATTAAAATTTCATGAAAACTTAGATAAAATGAAAACCAAAATGGTCTGTCACCAGCTGATTATAATTCAAAGAAGCTCTCAAGTGCATTTTAAATTACTGTCGTTAAACAGTTCGATTTGTACCGATTTTTATTGACTAACTCATTATTTTATTTAATATTTCAGGACCTATATTCTTAAAACATTAGCTTAATTTTGTAACCTATAACGTTATCTCTTTATTTATATCTACCAATTTTATCACATAAAACCTAAATCTTAACAATACTACCGTCTTGTCTAATTCTTATTTTTCTTGCTAAGAAATATTCTTCTGCATGATATTATTAAAATCTTTTACACTCATTAAACTAATCTCGACTCCTGTATCTAATAAAAATAATGTTTCACTTTCTCCTAATCCTATATCCTCGGGCATTTACTTCTTTTTATTATCTTTTCTGATTCAATTTTACACACATTTTCTGTTTCAGTTTCTCTTCTAATAATTTTTTCATAATTAATTTACAGATTTAAAATCAATTATATCTGTTTCATTTACATCTAAATTCTTATTATAATTAAGCTTAGACAATATTATTTATAACATTATTCTTAGCCATTTATTACATTTTTCTTGTCACTGCCCTCCTTGTCCGTATTTAGAACATCTCAAACTAATGTCAAAAAATCCTCTACAATTTGTATGTACCTGTCCATTATTTCCACATTTCGGCACTTAAACTACGTTGTTAACTCGCATTATCGCAATATGTGTCCTTGTTGACCACAACTAAAACAAATAATTGGTCTGTAATTATCTATCTGTCTTTCTCTTCGTCTCTTATAATACTTTAATCTTCTAATTCTCTATTTTCAAATTTTATATACACCATATTTCTTTCTATTGTTAATCCTAATACAAAAATTACAATTATCAGGGAAAATAAAAATATCCTTGTTATCAAGTAATAAACTCCACATATTTATCTATGTGATATAGATTATAATATGCTCAATAAAAATCTAATTACAAATAGTTTAATCACTATCACAAAATTAATGAATAAAAAAATAAATTAATAAACTTAACACTAATATATAAAATAAATATATATATATCATATATAAATTGCCGTTTTACCTTACTTTTTATTCCTTTAGTAATAATAGAAATTATGCTTTTATTAGATTAAAAATTTCAAGGTATGGTTCAATTTTTTGGGACCAGTATTTTAAATCTAACTGGTTACAAAATCGAACTAACGTATAACTATTAAATAATATTTAAAACTTTTATTTGTAAATTGATATAAAAATGGTATTCATTAAATAATTACAATTGCTAAATATATGTAATATAACAAGTCATATTTTAAAAATGAGTGTAAATTTTAAAAATATCGATGGCTCTAAAAAGAGCTTATAGTAAAAAAGTACCTAAAAAACATGTATAATTATGTTTAAAAATTTCTAATTGTATTTTTTGTTTTAGGAAGATTGACTCGCGTTTTTCGTTTGTTATGTTAAAAATTTTACGTGCTAAAATTTTTAAAAAAGAATATGTTGATTGGGAGAAATTACCATTAGTTGAGATGACTATGGGTTGAAAAATAAAATTATTTAATATTGAGTATTTATTGATTTTTTTATTTTCGCCATTAGTAAGAGGATTTGAATTAATTGATGAGGGAAAGGAAGAGACACAGGTAGCGTCCCAGATTAGGGATTTCCCATTGGACCATGGGAATACAAACAACTTCTTTTATTAAAATATCTTTTTTTAACAAAAATAAAAAAAATTCTTCTCGTAAAAAATTTTCCTTTTCTTACAACACTTATAACAATTTCCTTTAACCATAAAAATAATAAACATTTTACATTTTGTATTAAATATTCAAATTTTTCTTTATTCACCACCTCCAACATGTTGTATGGCATTTTAAGGAGAAACTGATATTTTAAACAATCCGAATTAGAGGTGGGCGCGGGCCTCGGGCCTAATTTTTTATTCACGGCCCGCCCGCTCACGGTGGCAATAAAAAAATCACGCCCATTCACGCTTACCACTAAAAAATTTTCGACCCGACCCGCCCGCTCACGACAAGCAATATTTTGATTCACGCCCGTCACGCCCGAAAAATCACGGTGTTTTTAAATTTTTAAAAACTATTGCTATAATTTCACACTTTTTTGAATTCAGTCTATTTATTTCTCTATAATTTATATAAGTTTCATCAGTTATTTCTAAAATGATTAAATTTATCTAATTAATTTTCTTTTAGTATAAATCGAAAGATATTCATCTTTAAAATTTTAATTTAAATCAATTTTGAGATTTAAAAAGCAATTATTATAATTTTTATTGACCTTTTATCAAAATTCCTCTTTTTTAACAAATAATTAATGAAATTTTATTTTTATTGGGAATAATTTTCATTTATAAAATTTCTTTCAGATTTTTATTTTAACCTTTATCTCATTTTATACGAATTTGTAATTTAAAAAAATGGTTATAAACTAAGATAATATTTATTTCTTAATGTTATCTTTCTCCTTTTCTTATAAGTCTATTAAACTAAGTAGCAACTGAAAAAAATATAATACTATCAAAAATGAAAAATAACATATTTTTTTTTATTGCAATTGCAATAATTGTATTTCTCTTATTGAAAAAATTTCATATTTTAGGGAAGCATGAATTTAAACATTTTTAACCTAAGAAAAATACTTGAAATATTTATCATATATAAGAACTCACTCTTTGAAATTTAACTTTATATTTTATTTTAAGGCAAAATTACATTTTAATATTTATTTTAGCCTCCAAAGCTAAAAAACCAAGTAATGCAAATTTCGATTTATCTAAAAAAAAAGACTGAGCGTCACTAGCCATAAAATCTCATAGGGCTCAGATAATCATTTATAAATAATTTTCAAAATTTCCTTTTTTTATATCGAACTTCTAATTTTTTATAGTTGTATAAAAAAAATCAAAATTTTGACAGGGCTCGAACCCCTGCGTCCTTCCTCCCCTAGTAATACTACTGAAGGAATGCATATATAAATATAACTAAATTTCGTAAATTAATAATATATCAATAAAATGATGAGTGAATCCATATTAAAACTTTGGTTAAAAACTTGATAGTAATTAGAAATTTTCACAGGAGAGAAGGAGGGGGGTCAAAAAATTTATATATTTCAATTAAATTCTCAGGGTTTTAATTTTATTTTCATGAGCTAATTTAAATAAGTTTCATCAGTTATTCTAAAATAAAATTCGCGAATAACCAGCTTAAAATATGAATTAGGTAATATGTATGCTATTATTATATATAAATATAAATAAACTGTTTAATTATAAACACAATTAAAATAATGTCTATATTATTTAAATTTAAAAATCCCACAAAAAGCCTTTAAAAAATATAAAAATACCAATTTAAAATAAATCTATCAATTTCCTTCACCATTAGCATCATATTTATTTCTCTTCAGAAAACCATATTACTTTTATTTATTTTGAGTATAAATAATTATATTGCTAGAGTTCCTCAACGGCTTAATTTAAGCCATTTTTAAAAATGATAAACGCAATATATTAGCCAAAATAATATTCCAAGGCCTCTAGAATTTCCCTAGATATCCAATCAAACTGTTGTGTCATCTATGACCGAAATCTTTAGCCTTTTAATAATTTTCTAGCGAAATTATGAGAGAGTCGTTTTTAAAAATCTACTGAAATCGAGCCGAGACTAATTACATTTTCCAATACACACATTAATAATAATACTGAATCAATTAAATTCATTTTAAATTTCTCTTTTTTTAAAAAAAAATAAATTGAACAATTTTGATTTTTTATTTTATCGCATTTGCATCATATTTGAATAAGAATTTTTATTAAGTTCATTAAAAATTAAACTTGGTTCTATTTCTTTTAAAAATAATATTTTTAATAAAACCAGACATGATCATCACTTAAATTCGAAAAGAAAATATAAAGGATGAATATTATAATATTTAAAAAGGATTTTTATGTATATAATAATAAGACAAATATTATAAAAGTAATCATCCTGGGAATGAGTCTAATTAGCCTTGTGAGAATAACAAGACTTTGCCTCGAAAATAAGTCTTGGCGAGGTTTATCCGTAAGTTAAAGAATGTGGAACCAAGTTCCATATAAAAGGATAAAGCGCGATTCCCAATTGTTGTAAAGGTAGTGGAAATGATTAAAATGCTAAATTTCTGAGCAATTCTTATTTGCTTTTTTTCTCAAGGATGTTCGAGGTTTTATTGGAAGGAGCATAGATCAAAGCACAAATAATCTCAAACCATAAATTTAGCACTCTTTTAAAGAATTTGAGAAATACCATTTTGTGATACCTATCATATCTGAAAAGACCTGCAGGTTCTAGAATGAACGGTATTTTAGAGGATCTAATATTTAAAACTTTTATTTGTAAATTGATATAAAAATGTTATTCATTAAATAATTACAATTGCTAAATATATGTAATATAACAAGTCATATATTAAAAATGAGTGTAAATTTTAAAAATATCGATGGCTCTAAAAAGAGCTTATAGTAAAAAAGTACCTAAAAAACATGTATAATTATGTTTAAAAATTTCTAATTGTATTTTTTGTTTTAGGAAGATTGACTCGCGTTTTTCGTTTGTTATGTTAAAAATTTTACGTGCTAAAATTTTTAAAAAAGAATATGTTGATTGGGAGAAATTACCATTAGTTGAGATGACTATGGGTTGAAAAATAAAATTATTTAATATTGAGTATTTATTGATTTTTTTATTTTCGCCATTAGTAAGAGGATTTGAATTAATTGATGAGGGAAAGGAAGAGACACAGGTAGCGTCCCAGATTAGGGATTTCCCATTGGACCATGGGAATACAAACAACTTCTTTTATTAAAATATCTTTTTTTAACAAAAATAAAAAAAATTCTTCTCGTAAAAAATTTTCCTTTTCTTACAACACTTATAACAATTTCCTTTAACCATAAAAATAATAAACATTTTACATTTTGTATTAAATATTCAAATTTTTCTTTATTCACCACCTCCAACATGTTGTATGGCATTTTAAGGAGAAACTGATATTTTAAACAATCCGAATTAGAGGTGGGCGCGGGCCTCGGGCCTAATTTTTTATTCACGGCCCGCCCGCTCACGGTGGCAATAAAAAAATCACGCCCATTCACGCTTACCACTAAAAAATTTTCGACCCGACCCGCCCGCTCACGACAAGCAATATTTTGATTCACGCCCGTCACGCCCGAAAAATCACGGTGTTTTTAAATTTTTAAAAACTATTGCTATAATTTCACACTTTTTTGAATTCAGTCTATTTATTTCTCTATAATTTATATAAGTTTCATCAGTTATTTCTAAAATGATTAAATTTATCTAATTAATTTTCTTTTAGTATAAATCGAAAGATATTCATCTTTAAAATTTTAATTTAAATCAATTTTGAGATTTAAAAAGCAATTATTATAATTTTTATTGACCTTTTATCAAAATTCCTCTTTTTTAACAAATAATTAATGAAATTTTATTTTTATTGGGAATAATTTTCATTTATAAAATTTCTTTCAGATTTTTATTTTAACCTTTATCTCATTTTATACGAATTTGTAATTTAAAAAAATGGTTATAAACTAAGATAATATTTATTTCTTAATGTTATCTTTCTCCTTTTCTTATAAGTCTATTAAACTAAGTAGCAACTGAAAAAAATATAATACTATCAAAAATGAAAAATAACATATTTTTTTTTATTGCAATTGCAATAATTGTATTTCTCTTATTGAAAAAATTTCATATTTTAGGGAAGCATGAATTTAAACATTTTTAACCTAAGAAAAATACTTGAAATATTTATCATATATAGGAACTCACTCTTTGAAATATAACTTTAGATTTTATTTAATTTTAAGGCATATTACATTTTTTACATTTTGATATTTATTTTAGCCTCAGCAACTCCAAATCCAAGTAATGCAAATTTAAATATATCTAAAAGGAATGCAAGAGCGTCACTAGCCATTAAAATCTCATGGGGCTCAGAAAATCTTTTATAAATAATTTTCAAAATTACCTTTTTTTTTATGTCGAACTTCTAATTTTTTATAGTTGTATTAAAAAAATCAAAATTTTGATGGGGCTCGAACCCCTGCTTCCTTTCTCCACTAGTAATGCTACTGTAAGAATGCACATATAAATATAACTAAATTTCGTAAATTAATAATATATCAATAAAATGATGAGTGAATCCATAATTAAAACTTATGTTAAAACCTGTTCTAATTAGAAATTTTTACGGGAGAGAGGGGGGGGTGATCAAAAAATTTGCATATTTCAATTAAATTCTCAGGGTTTTAATTTTATTTTCATGAGCTAATTTAAATAAGTTTCATCAGTTATTCTAAAATAAAATTCGAGAATAACCAGCTTAAAATATGAATTAGGTAATATGTATCCTAATTATTATATATAAAAATAAACTGTTTAATTATAAATACAATTAATATAATGTATATATTATTTAAATTTAAAGATCCCAAAAAAAGCCTTTAAAAAATATAAAAATACCAATTTTAAAAAAATCTATCAATTTCCTTCATCATTTGCATCATATTTATTTTTCTACAGAAAACCATAATTAAATTTGTTTTCTTCATTTAATGATTTCGTCTTAACATTAATATTTAAATTAATTTTAAGAGAGTAGTAATACAACTAAATTAAGAATGTTGCATGGCTTTTTTTAAATAAAATGATTGATATATATATCATTAAGATCATTCTACTTTCGAAAGCATGTAATAAGATGCTTTTCTTCTATCTTTTTGTTGGACGATTCTATCCACTGATATATAAATCTACCGAAACTTACCATTCATTTATTTATATGTATATCAATAAAGGTCGTGACACGCCATTTTGGCTACACATATAAATATTAGTACATTAAAATTTCATGAAAACTTAGATAAAATGAAAACCAAAATGGTCTGTCACCAGCTGATTATAATTCAAAGAAGCTCTCAAGTGCATTTTAAATTACTGTCGTTAAACAGTTCGATTTGTACCGATTTTTATTGACTAACTCATTATTTTATTTAATATTTCAGGACCTATATTCTTAAAACATTAGCTTAATTTTGTAACCTATAACGTTATCTCTTTATTTATATCTACCAATTTTATCACATAAAACCTAAATCTTAACAATACTACCGTCTTGTCTAATTCTTATTTTTCTTGCTAAGAAATATTCTTCTGCATGATATTATTAAAATCTTTTACACTCATTAAACTAATCTCGACTCCTGTATCTAATAAAAATAATGTTTCACTTTCTCCTAATCCTATATCCTCGGGCATTTACTTCTTTTTATTATCTTTTCTGATTCAATTTTACACACATTTTCTGTTTCAGTTTCTCTTCTAATAATTTTTTCATAATTAATTTACAGATTTAAAATCAATTATATCTGTTTCATTTACATCTAAATTCTTATTATAATTAAGCTTAGACAATATTATTTATAACATTATTCTTAGCCATTTATTACATTTTTCTTGTCACTGCCCTCCTTGTCCGTATTTAGAACATCTCAAACTAATGTCAAAAAATCCTCTACAATTTGTATGTACCTGTCCATTATTTCCACATTTCGGCACTTAAACTACGTTGTTAACTCGCATTATCGCAATATGTGTCCTTGTTGACCACAACTAAAACAAATAATTGGTCTGTAATTATCTATCTGTCTTTCTCTTCGTCTCTTATAATACTTTAATCTTCTAATTCTCTATTTTCAAATTTTATATACACCATATTTCTTTCTATTGTTAATCCTAATACAAAAATTACAATTATCAGGGAAAATAAAAATATCCTTGTTATCAAGTAATAAACTCCACATATTTATCTATGTGATATAGATTATAATATGCTCAATAAAAATCTAATTACAAATAGTTTAATCACTATCACAAAATTAATGAATAAAAAAATAAATTAATAAACTTAACACTAATATATAAAATAAATATATATATATCATATATAAATTGCCGTTTTACCTTACTTTTTATTCCTTTAGTAATAATAGAAATTATGCTTTTATTAGATTAAAAATTTCAAGGTATGGTTCAATTTTTTGGGACCAGTATTTTAAATCTAACTGGTTACAAAATCGAACTAACGTATAACTATTAAATAATATTTAAAACTTTTATTTGTAAATTGATATAAAAATGGTATTCATTAAATAATTACAATTGCTAAATATATGTAATATAACAAGTCATATTTTAAAAATGAGTGTAAATTTTAAAAATATCGATGGCTCTAAAAAGAGCTTATAGTAAAAAAGTACCTAAAAAACATGTATAATTATGTTTAAAAATTTCTAATTGTATTTTTTGTTTTAGGAAGATTGACTCGCGTTTTTCGTTTGTTATGTTAAAAATTTTACGTGCTAAAATTTTTAAAAAAGAATATGTTGATTGGGAGAAATTACCATTAGTTGAGATGACTATGGGTTGAAAAATAAAATTATTTAATATTGAGTATTTATTGATTTTTTTATTTTCGCCATTAGTAAGAGGATTTGAATTAATTGATGAGGGAAAGGAAGAGACACAGGTAGCGTCCCAGATTAGGGATTTCCCATTGGACCATGGGAATACAAACAACTTCTTTTATTAAAATATCTTTTTTTAACAAAAATAAAAAAAATTCTTCTCGTAAAAAATTTTCCTTTTCTTACAACACTTATAACAATTTCCTTTAACCATAAAAATAATAAACATTTTACATTTTGTATTAAATATTCAAATTTTTCTTTATTCACCACCTCCAACATGTTGTATGGCATTTTAAGGAGAAACTGATATTTTAAACAATCCGAATTAGAGGTGGGCGCGGGCCTCGGGCCTAATTTTTTATTCACGGCCCGCCCGCTCACGGTGGCAATAAAAAAATCACGCCCATTCACGCTTACCACTAAAAAATTTTCGACCCGACCCGCCCGCTCACGACAAGCAATATTTTGATTCACGCCCGTCACGCCCGAAAAATCACGGTGTTTTTAAATTTTTAAAAACTATTGCTATAATTTCACACTTTTTTGAATTCAGTCTATTTATTTCTCTATAATTTATATAAGTTTCATCAGTTATTTCTAAAATGATTAAATTTATCTAATTAATTTTCTTTTAGTATAAATCGAAAGATATTCATCTTTAAAATTTTAATTTAAATCAATTTTGAGATTTAAAAAGCAATTATTATAATTTTTATTGACCTTTTATCAAAATTCCTCTTTTTTAACAAATAATTAATGAAATTTTATTTTTATTGGGAATAATTTTCATTTATAAAATTTCTTTCAGATTTTTATTTTAACCTTTATCTCATTTTATACGAATTTGTAATTTAAAAAAATGGTTATAAACTAAGATAATATTTATTTCTTAATGTTATCTTTCTCCTTTTCTTATAAGTCTATTAAACTAAGTAGCAACTGAAAAAAATATAATACTATCAAAAATGAAAAATAACATATTTTTTTTTATTGCAATTGCAATAATTGTATTTCTCTTATTGAAAAAATTTCATATTTTAGGGAAGCATGAATTTAAACATTTTTAACCTAAGAAAAATACTTGAAATATTTATCATATATAAGAACTCACTCTTTGAAATTTAACTTTATATTTTATTTTAAGGCAAAATTACATTTTAATATTTATTTTAGCCTCCAAAGCTAAAAAACCAAGTAATGCAAATTTCGATTTATCTAAAAAAAAAGACTGAGCGTCACTAGCCATAAAATCTCATAGGGCTCAGATAATCATTTATAAATAATTTTCAAAATTTCCTTTTTTTATATCGAACTTCTAATTTTTTATAGTTGTATAAAAAAAATCAAAATTTTGACAGGGCTCGAACCCCTGCGTCCTTCCTCCCCTAGTAATACTACTGAAGGAATGCATATATAAATATAACTAAATTTCGTAAATTAATAATATATCAATAAAATGATGAGTGAATCCATATTAAAACTTTGGTTAAAAACTTGATAGTAATTAGAAATTTTCACAGGAGAGAAGGAGGGGGGTCAAAAAATTTATATATTTCAATTAAATTCTCAGGGTTTTAATTTTATTTTCATGAGCTAATTTAAATAAGTTTCATCAGTTATTCTAAAATAAAATTCGCGAATAACCAGCTTAAAATATGAATTAGGTAATATGTATGCTATTATTATATATAAATATAAATAAACTGTTTAATTATAAACACAATTAAAATAATGTCTATATTATTTAAATTTAAAAATCCCACAAAAAGCCTTTAAAAAATATAAAAATACCAATTTAAAATAAATCTATCAATTTCCTTCACCATTAGCATCATATTTATTTCTCTTCAGAAAACCATATTACTTTTATTTATTTTGAGTATAAATAATTATATTGCTAGAGTTCCTCAACGGCTTAATTTAAGCCATTTTTAAAAATGATAAACGCAATATATTAGCCAAAATAATATTCCAAGGCCTCTAGAATTTCCCTAGATATCCAATCAAACTGTTGTGTCATCTATGACCGAAATCTTTAGCCTTTTAATAATTTTCTAGCGAAATTATGAGAGAGTCGTTTTTAAAAATCTACTGAAATCGAGCCGAGACTAATTACATTTTCCAATACACACATTAATAATAATACTGAATCAATTAAATTCATTTTAAATTTCTCTTTTTTTAAAAAAAAATAAATTGAACAATTTTGATTTTTTATTTTATCGCATTTGCATCATATTTGAATAAGAATTTTTATTAAGTTCATTAAAAATTAAACTTGGTTCTATTTCTTTTAAAAATAATATTTTTAATAAAACCAGACATGATCATCACTTAAATTCGAAAAGAAAATATAAAGGATGAATATTATAATATTTAAAAAGGATTTTTATGTATATAATAATAAGACAAATATTATAAAAGTAATCATCCTGGGAATGAGTCTAATTAGCCTTGTGAGAATAACAAGACTTTGCCTCGAAAATAAGTCTTGGCGAGGTTTATCCGTAAGTTAAAGAATGTGGAACCAAGTTCCATATAAAAGGATAAAGCGCGGATCATTCTACTTTCGAAAGCATGTAATAAGATGCTTTTCTTCTATCTTTTTGTTGGACGATTCTATCCACTGATATATAAATCTACCGAAACTTACCATTCATTTATTTATATGTATATCAATAAAGGTCGTGACACGCCATTTTGGCTACACATATAAATATTAGTACATTAAAATTTCATGAAAACTTAGATAAAATGAAAACCAAAATGGTCTGTCACCAGCTGATTATAATTCAAAGAAGCTCTCAAGTGCATTTTAAATTACTGTCGTTAAACAGTTCGATTTGTACCGATTTTTATTGACTAACTCATTATTTTATTTAATATTTCAGGACCTATATTCTTAAAACATTAGCTTAATTTTGTAACCTATAACGTTATCTCTTTATTTATATCTACCAATTTTATCACATAAAACCTAAATCTTAACAATACTACCGTCTTGTCTAATTCTTATTTTTCTTGCTAAGAAATATTCTTCTGCATGATATTATTAAAATCTTTTACACTCATTAAACTAATCTCGACTCCTGTATCTAATAAAAATAATGTTTCACTTTCTCCTAATCCTATATCCTCGGGCATTTACTTCTTTTTATTATCTTTTCTGATTCAATTTTACACACATTTTCTGTTTCAGTTTCTCTTCTAATAATTTTTTCATAATTAATTTACAGATTTAAAATCAATTATATCTGTTTCATTTACATCTAAATTCTTATTATAATTAAGCTTAGACAATATTATTTATAACATTATTCTTAGCCATTTATTACATTTTTCTTGTCACTGCCCTCCTTGTCCGTATTTAGAACATCTCAAACTAATGTCAAAAAATCCTCTACAATTTGTATGTACCTGTCCATTATTTCCACATTTCGGCACTTAAACTACGTTGTTAACTCGCATTATCGCAATATGTGTCCTTGTTGACCACAACTAAAACAAATAATTGGTCTGTAATTATCTATCTGTCTTTCTCTTCGTCTCTTATAATACTTTAATCTTCTAATTCTCTATTTTCAAATTTTATATACACCATATTTCTTTCTATTGTTAATCCTAATACAAAAATTACAATTATCAGGGAAAATAAAAATATCCTTGTTATCAAGTAATAAACTCCACATATTTATCTATGTGATATAGATTATAATATGCTCAATAAAAATCTAATTACAAATAGTTTAATCACTATCACAAAATTAATGAATAAAAAAATAAATTAATAAACTTAACACTAATATATAAAATAAATATATATATATCATATATAAATTGCCGTTTTACCTTACTTTTTATTCCTTTAGTAATAATAGAAATTATGCTTTTATTAGATTAAAAATTTCAAGGTATGGTTCAATTTTTTGGGACCAGTATTTTAAATCTAACTGGTTACAAAATCGAACTAACGTATAACTATTAAATAATATTTAAAACTTTTATTTGTAAATTGATATAAAAATGGTATTCATTAAATAATTACAATTGCTAAATATATGTAATATAACAAGTCATATTTTAAAAATGAGTGTAAATTTTAAAAATATCGATGGCTCTAAAAAGAGCTTATAGTAAAAAAGTACCTAAAAAACATGTATAATTATGTTTAAAAATTTCTAATTGTATTTTTTGTTTTAGGAAGATTGACTCGCGTTTTTCGTTTGTTATGTTAAAAATTTTACGTGCTAAAATTTTTAAAAAAGAATATGTTGATTGGGAGAAATTACCATTAGTTGAGATGAATATGGGTTGAAAAATAAAATTATTTAATATTGAGTATTTATTGATTTTTTTATTTTCGCCATTAGTAAGAGGATTTGAATTAATTGATGAGGGAAAGGAAGAGACACAGGTAGCGTCCCAGATTAGGGATTTCCCATTGGACCATGGGAATACAAACAACTTCTTTTATTAAAATATCTTTTTTTAACAAAAATAAAAAAAATTCTTCTCGTAAAAAATTTTCCTTTTCTTACAACACTTATAACAATTTCCTTTAACCATAAAAATAATAAACATTTTACATTTTGTATTAAATATTCAAATTTTTCTTTATTCACCACCTCCAACATGTTGTATGGCATTTTAAGGAGAAACTGATATTTTAAACAATCCGAATTAGAGGTGGGCGCGGGCCTCGGGCCTAATTTTTTATTCACGGCCCGCCCGCTCACGGTGGCAATAAAAAAATCACGCCCATTCACGCTTACCACTAAAAAATTTTCGACCCGACCCGCCCGCTCACGACAAGCAATATTTTGATTCACGCCCGTCACGCCCGAAAAATCACGGTGTTTTTAAATTTTTAAAAACTATTGCTATAATTTCACACTCTAAAATTATACAAATTTCATTTTTTTTTAATTTAGAAAACAATGGTAAATAATATTAATTATAAATTTATGAATTCCACTCTGATCCTCGAAAAACCTGTGAGATATCGAAGAAAAAAAATTATCAGAAATATTAATGATATTTTTTTAATATTAAGTAAATTAAACCAAAAGATATGTTAAGAAAATTTAATATTAATCTATGAAAACTTTTCATCAAGTTTTTAAATAATTGATATTTTTTATATAAATTATTATTCATATTGTGCAATAATTAAAGTTTCTTTAATCAGAATTAATTTAAATTAATGTTATTTTCGACTTACTGGGTTATCAATTATTGTATAGTCAAGTAAAACTAATTTTTAAGGAACCAAATTTAAACATAATCTGTTGGATTGATTAAATTCACTAAAACATTTTTAGTAAAATTGGAAATTATTTGCCAAAATTGATAATACGAGAGAACTAAAATTATACAAATTTCATCTATTTAAAAAAATTTAGATAAACATCGAATATAAAAAAAATTATCAGAGATATTAATGATATTTTACTTATTATTTAATATATTTAATTAGATAAAACAAAGATATCTTAAGAAAATTTAATATTAATATATAAAAATTACTCAAGTTTATATATTTTTCTCAAATAATAGCTAATTCATATAAATTAATGTTATTAACTTTTTGGATTATTAAATTATTTAGAGTAAACTAATTGAAAAAAATTTAAATTTGAAATGCTTTAGTCTATTGGGGATTGTTTTAATAGCATTCTTAGTGTACTAGAAAACTTTTTCCCAAAATTGGCAACACACGCTAGAACTACTAAAATGAAATATCAAAAAAATAAATTTTTATTTTAATAATTTAAAATATCTTAAAATGGATATATTAACTATATTAATAATCGAAAACATTTTAAATATATATAATACTTTAAACTATATAATAAATTGTAATAATTTTTACATTATATTCAATATTAAAAATGGAGAAGGTATTAAACATAAAATATATATTAAAACGTAATTGTTTTATTTAGGCCTATAAAAAATTTTTTATCAATGTTAGAAGAGTCTTGTTCCTTTATTTTCTGGATAAATTACAATCAATATTATACAATCATTAAAGATTTTAATCAAAATTTTTTTAAATTAATTATCATTTTCTGCTTATTTATCTCACTATTTTTCGGAAAAAGAGACTTAAACTCAATATTATGCAGGAATTAAAGAAATCATATTATAATTCATTAAAAATTTTAAATAAAATAAGAATATTATACGCAGATTAATTTTTAAAGGTTTCCAAAATTTGTAAAATTTATAAATATATTAAGTTAATTTTATATTCTAAGTTTTAGCTCAGTATAAGGATATCGGTATGCATTAGAATTATTTTGTAAATTTTTTATTCAAAGTTGCTAACAAAATGTTTCTAAATGTAGAATGAATCAAAATAACTAAATTAATTAAAAATTCAAATTTGCTATATTTTAATAAAATTCAACTCGTCTAAAAGTAAAATATTAGGATTCATCATAGTTAATTAATAAAAATAAATAAATAAACAAAATTTTCTATATAATCTGTATATCATCTTGAGCAAATAAAAATAAGATAGATATAAATTAATTTTAATAATAATGAAGTATAATAAATACATAAAGAAAAAAAATATTAGGTTAAATTTTTAAATACAATATTGAGTAAAAAAGGAAAATAAGGATTTGAATATTACCTAGATTAAAAATTCTAAATTTTTATATATTTTGAATTATTAACCTTTTATTTTGATTAATTATTGGTAAAATAGATTGTTTTAGAAGATAAGTGAAATGCTCGGAAATAATACTGTGCTAAGCTAAACTAGATATAGAGAGTTTAAATTAATTAATGCTTTAAACTTGGTTAACATGTGAAGATTATTTTATTTCTTCTCCTATTTAGAATTTATTGCTTTGTTTTATAATTTGCTACATCTTTGTTAAATATATGATTTTAGAATTGGTTACAATCGTGACTTACCTTTATTTGCTATATGCTATTAAGGATATTAAAAAATTTCGTTTTATTTTTTTATATCAATAGACTATAATGATCATCTCTTTTATTTTACTTTATAAAAACCATCATAAATCCAAAATTTATCATCGTAAATATTAGTTAAAGTATTTATAACGCTTGTTATCTTAAGAAAGGAAAGGATAAGCTGCGATATTTAAGATAAATAAAAAACTTTATTTATCACCTTGGGTTAGTTGATATTTAAATTTAAAATGCATTGGAAAACCTTTAAAACAAGATTTATATTAAAACAGCATGATTTATTTTTTATACCAATAAATCTCTTATACCATTCTATGATTGTTTTATTTATACTCATTTTATTTAAATTATTTAAACGAAATCTTTTATATTATAAACTTCCTTTCTTTAAATTATATTTTAACAGTTGTAAAAGCTAATGAAATACGTAATTTTTTATTTTTTTTTCTTAAAACATACACAAAATTTAAGAGTTTAAATTACTCTTAATAAATTTTTATTTTATCAGCTAAAAAAATTTATGAGAGATATTTGCGTTATAAATTAAATTAAAACCCAGGCGCGTACATAGGGGAGAGGGACAAATTTTCCGTTACCTAATCGGCTAAAATATTTTTCAAAATTATTATTGATTTCTACATTTTATCGTATTCAAATTTGAATTTATTTAAACAGCAGAAATTAATATGTTACTATTTATTCTATGAATTAACATCGATATCAAATTTACTTGGCGTTATATTTATCTACCATTTTGAAATTTCTCACAAATAATATTGAAACTTTTTACTGCAACACTAAAGTAAAATATAAAAAAAGACATTGATTTATTAAAAATATGAGAATAACCGATATATTTGAGCTTAAAGAAGTTAGGGCAAATGTCATAAATAATATGTTTAGTCAAAAGCAGTAGAGGTTAAAGTGTATAGAATAAATTTTTTTTCTCCCTCTTATATACTTTTATAATACAAATGAATGAAAGGTTTTAATTAATCAGACACTTACAAGTTTGCAAATATTATCACATAAGATTCCTTCCGAATCTATTTCTAATCTGGATAGAGAAAAAATTAAATATTTAGTAGATTTTTAATGTGAGGATGTTAAAGTAGCATGATTTGATTACCAGTAAATATGGTTGATAATGGTCCAAAATATGTTTTAGATGCATTTCATAATTTCCAACATTTACTATTCTTTTAATATATAAAAATTATTATATATTGGCAATTATATTGATTAGTACTTCTACTAATTATTGAACATTTGTTTTTAATAAGAAAAAAAAACATACCTCAGAATTATTATTGCTTTAATAGGTTACATTTGAGACGATTTTTAAAAATGACTATTTAATACTTTAGCCAAAATTATTGCCTAAATCTATGAGAAATATCTTCAGGCTTGGGTAATATTTTTCTGATTACTAGAAATTGCCAATATTTTATAGTTACTAGTCTTAATAAATTTAAGGAACTTAAGATATTCTTAAGTAACCCCTAAAATAATTTTTACAAAAAAATATAATTACCGCCCCCCCACCCCCCTTTACAGAAAATCTATGTACGTGCCTGCAAATACTATACACACATCTTCAATTTTTCCAACATATATACTATTAAAATAATATGCCCTACGAGAAAACGTTTATTTAAAAATGAAAACAGTCTTAAATTTTGCCGCGAAAAACAAATCATTACAGCAACATTCGATATATCCTTTTCGTAATGAGCAAGATATTACTAAAATAAACTGATTTATTGGAGCTGGGGCACTAACCTTATACGACAAAATTTTAAATTTTAGGCAATTATAATTTTTTTTAACTTTAACTTTTTAACAGCTTCCTTCCATTTTAAAAAAATTAATTATTTGTTAAATACATTTTGACATTATATCATATCAGTAAATATTCAAATAAAGTAACCCATGACCGGAAAAAAAAATTAAAAAATATCCGTTTTCCTTTTTTAGATTGATACTATTATTAGATGGCCAATGTCCCCGTCCTTTACTTTAGAAGTTAAACAATGTTATTTCCTAGAAATTTACTTCAGTTGATATGCTCATCCCATATTATGTTTTCTTTAATAGTAAATTAGATTCTTCGAGTTCAAAGACTATTTTATTACAAAATGACATTTTAATCGATTGTAGGAATAGATGAATATGTACTCATAGATGTATAACGAATCCTAATTTTCCATGCTAACTAATATACCACAAGGGAAGAGAAATTTGAAGAAGTATTTTTTTAGTAGGAAAATTGGTATAAATTAATTACCTTGCTAATTGGCCAGTGCCACAACTGATCTCCCCTAAATATGATACAATAATTTTTTAAATATAGGTAAAATATTTCTTGCTTAATTTAAGATTTAATTTATTCAAATATTTATAGAAAATGTCCAGGAAATAGGTATGTTAAAAAAATATTATAGTATACTTTAATGTTAACAATATTTTTAACTATTTTTGCAATAATATTTGTATAATTTGTTTAAGCTTTGCTTCGATAATTTTTAAAAAATTTATATACTTACAGAATGTAGGTTAAATTAAGTTTGCTAATTTAAAAAATATTGAATTAACTATCGAAATAATCTTCTTCACTTGAAACAGAGGGTGTTAAATTTCTAATTATTTGGAATTCAAAATAGAAAAAAAGGATTTGCGTGTTTTAAATTATAATAACAATAATATTACTTCCTTATATTTATAAATTATTTTAGAAACTATATACACATCATTAAGTATATTAAATTTTACTAATAAAATAAATTTTCTATCAATTGTAAAAAAAAGGTTTTTCTTATTTTATTATTTTATTTATAACTAATTGTTTATCACTCTAAAGGTTCTCTAATCTTTAATAGAATTTTATGTGGCTCATCAATTTTAAAATATTCAGATTGAGTATGAAGTTGTTCAAATCTTTGAGGGATAGATTAACGTGACATTGTACAAATTGGTATGTAATATCTTTTAAAAATGTTCCATGGAAATTGCTGTTCTAGACAAATTGATCTTCAGATTCATAATCAAATGCATGTGATTTCTACAGGATTCTTGCTTCGATTTCTTTTAACTTAATTAATCTAGGAGTATTTTTTAATACTTTCATGATATAAGATGACAAGGAGGAATAAAAGCAGCTTATTTTACTTGCAACTTTTTCTAAATAAAAATATAATATCGTGTTATTGTTAATTTAATGAACATATATATTATATAATAATTATAGTGTGTAAAACTTTGTTTGAAAGATTACTTGATTTTGTTGCTATATGAATCATTTATATTTGCCTCTAATTTCTAAATATTTTGATGTCATTAAAATATTTTACTAAAATATAAGAATATGCATCTTTTCTATTTTATAAATAATACTAACATTATAATTCATAAATTTTCATTAGTAGTTTTTAGTTTTTTATAGAGAAAATATGATAATTTGAGAAAAAATATTTTTTAAATCTATTGTTACTTGTTAGCATTAAAAATTTTTTCAATATGTTAAATATTCATGATTTCAAAATAATTTGTTATTATTATCTCACGGCGATTATTTGTTAATAATTTATACTTGCAATATAAAACATTACATTGATTATTTTTAGTTAAGGATTTAAAATAACTATTTACATACTATATTCTTATAAATGATATTATTTCTAATTTTGCTTAAATTTTAATGATTACTTTTTTGTTAAAATGTTAAGTTCCTGATTCTACATTAGAATTGAATATTCAAATTTAAATTTTACGAATACAATTTTATATTAAGTTATTTAATTTTTTTATGTTTATAGAAGTTTATTATCGTTAATAGTGGACATATATTTGTGATAAATTAGTCTGTTATTAATTATTGATAGTCTGAATAATATTTTAAAATGTAAATATAATCATTTTCTTGATTAAGCAACATACAAATTATATCAATAAATTCCTGAACTAATAATACATGTTTAATTATAGTCGTAACTGTTAGCCAAAATATTACATTTTACTTAACTGGTGTATGAGAGAATATCATATTTTAATATAATAAAATTGAGAAAATATAAGTTATCGATATAATTATGAGTAGAATTCCCTTTTTACTTAGCAAAAACATAGGAGATTTTAATATTTAAAGGATGAGTATGCGATTCTAACAATACCAATTTTTTTTTAACAAAATGGAGAGGGACAAATTTTCCGTTACCTAATCGGCTATAATATTTTTCAAAATTATTATTGATTCCTACATTTTATCGTATTCAAATTTGAATTTATTTAAACAGCAGAAATTAATATGTTACTATTTATTCTATGAATTAACATCGATATCAAATTTACTTGGCGTTATATTTATCTACCATTTTGAAATTTCTCACAAATAATATTGAAATTTTTTACTGCAACACTAAAGTAAAATATAAAAAAAGACATTGATTTATTAAAAATATGAGAATAACCGATATATTTGAGCTTAAAGAAGTTAGGGCAAATGTCATAAATAATATGTTTAGTCAAAAGCAGTGAGTTTAATATTTACGCACTACTCGCAGCAAGGCAAGATCATCTATCTAATATAAGTATAGAGGTTAAAGTGTATAGAATAAATTTTTTTTCTCCCTCTTATATACTTTTATAATACAAATGAATGAAAGGTTTTAATTAATCAGACACTTACAAGTTTGCAAATATTATCACATAAGATTCCTTCCGAATCTATTTCTAATCTGGATAGAGAAAAAATTAAATATTTAGTAGATTTTTAATGTGAGGATGTTAAAGTAGCATGATTTGATTACCAGTAAATATGGTTGATAATGGTCCAAAATATGTTTTAGATGCATTTCATAATTTCCAACATTTACTATTCTTTTAATATATAAAAATTATTATATATTGGCAATTATATTGATTAGTACTTCTACTAATTATTGAACATTTGTTTTTAATAAGAAAAAAAAACATACCTCAGAATTATTATTGCTTTAATAGGTTACATTTGAGACGATTTTTAAAAATGACTATTTAATACTTTAGCCAAAATTATTGCCTAAATCTATGAGAAATATCTTCAGGCTTGGGTAATATTTTTCTGATTACTAGAAATTGCCAATATTTTATAGTTACTAGTCTTAATAAATTTAAGGAACTTAAGATATTCTTAAGTAACCCCTAAAATAATTTTTACAAAAAAATATAATTACCGCCCCCCCCCACCCCCCTTTACAGAAAATCTATGTACGTGCCTGCAAATACTATACACACATCTTCAATTTTTCCAACATATATACTATTAAAATAATATGCCCTACGAGAAAACGTTTATTTAAAAATGAAAACAGTCTTAAATTTTGCCGCGAAAAACAAATCATTACAGCAACATTCGATATATCCTTTTCGTAATGAGCAAGATATTACTAAAATAAACTGATTTATTGGAGCTGGGGCACTAACCTTATACGACAAAATTTTAAATTTTAGGCAATTATAATTTTTTTTAACTTTAACTTTTTAACAGCTTCCTTCCATTTTAAAAAAATTAATTATTTGTTAAATACATTTTGACATTATATCATATCAGTAAATATTCAAATAAAGTAACCCATGACCGGAAAAAAAAAATTAAACAATATCCGTTTTCCTTTTTTAGATTGATACTATTATTAGATGGCCAATGTCCCCGTCCTTTACTTTAGAAGTTAAACAATGTTATTTCCTAGAAATTTACTTCAGTTGATATGCTCATCCCATATTATGTTTTCTTTAATAGTAAATTAGATTCTTCGAGTTCAAAGACTATTTTATTACAAAATGACATTTTAATCGATTGTAGAAATAGATGAATATGTACTCATAGATGTATAACGAATCCTAATTTTCCATGCTAACTAATATACCACAAGGGAAGAGAAATTTGAAGAAGTATTTTTTTAGTAGGAAAATTGGTATAAATTAATTACCTTGCTAATTGGCCAGTGCCACAACTGATCTCCCCTAAATATGATACAATAATTTTTTAAATATAGGTAAAATATTTCTTGCTTAATTTAAGATTTAATTTATTCAAATATTTATAGAAAATGTCCAGGAAATAGGTATGTTAAAAAAATATTATAGTATACTTTAATGTTAACAATATTTTTAACTATTTTTGCAATAATATTTGTATAATTTGTTTAAGCTTTGCTTCGATAATTTTTAAAAAATTAATATACTTCCAGAATGTAGGTTAAATTAAGTTTGCTAATTTAAAAAATATTGAATTAACTATCGAAATAATCTTCTTCACTTGAAACAGAGGGTGTTAAATTTCTAATTATTTGGAATTCAAAATAGAAAAAAAGGATTTGCGTGTTTTAAATTATAATAACAATAATATTACTTCCTTATATTTATAAATTATTTTAGACACTCTATACACAACATTAAGTATATTAAGATTTGCGTGTTTTAAATTATAATAACAATAATATTACTTCCTTATATTTATAAATTATTTTAGACACTCTATACACAACATTAAGTATATTAAATTTTACTAATAAAATAAATTTTGTATCAATTTTAAAAAAAAGATTTTTCTTATTTATTATTTTATTTATAACTAATTGTTTATCACTCTAAAGGTTCTCTAATCTTTAATAGAATTTTATGTGGCTCATCAATTTTAAAATATTCAGATTGAGTATGAAGTTGTTCAAATCTTTGAGGGATAGATTAACGTGACATTGTACAAATTGGTATGTAATATCTTTTAAAAATGTTCCATGGAAATTGCTGTTCTAGACAAATTGATCTTCAGATTCATAATCGAATGCATGTGATTTCTACAGGATTCTTGCTTCGATTTCTTTTAACTTAATTAATCTAGGAGTATTTTTTAATACTTTCATGATATAAGATGACAAGGAGGAATAAAAGCAGCTTATTTTACTTGCAACTTTTTCTAAATAAAAATATAATATCGTGTTATTGTTAATTTAATGAACATATATATTATATAATAATTATAGTGTGTAAAACTTTGTTTGAAAGATTACTTGATTTTGTTGCTATATGAACCATTTATATTTGCCTATAATTTCTAAATATTTTGATGTCATTAAAATATTTTACTAAAATATAAGAATATGCATCTTTTCTATTTTATAAATAATACTAACATTATAATTCATAAATTTTCATTAGTAGTTTTTAGTTTTTTATAGAGAAAATATGATAATTTGAGAAAAAATATTTTTTAAATCTATTGTTACTTGTTAGCATTAAAAATTTTTTCAATATGTTAAATATTCATGATTTCAAAATAATTTGTTATTATTATCTCACGGCGATTATTTGTTAATAATTTATACTTGCAATATAAAACATTACATTGATTATTTTTAGTTAAGGATTTAAAATAACTATTTACATACTATATTCTTATAAATGATATTATTTCTAATTTTGCTTAAATTTTAATGATTACTTTTTTGTTAAAATGTTAAGTTCCTGATTCTACATTAGAATTGAATATTCAAATTTAAATTTTACGAATACAATTTTATATTAAGTTATTTAATTTTTTTATGTTTATAGAAGTTTATTATCGTTAATAGTGGACATATATTTGTGATAAATTAGTCTGTTATTAATTATTGATAGTCTGAATAATATTTTAAAATGTAAATATAATCATTTTCTTGATTAAGCAACATACAAATTATATCAATAAATTCCTGAACTAATAATACATGTTTAATTATAGTCGAAACTGTTAGCCAAAGTATTACATTTTACTTAACTGGTGTATGAGAGAATATCATATTTTAATATAATAAAATTGAGAAAATATAAGTTATCGATATAATTATGAGTAGAATTCCCTTTTTACTTAGCAAAAACATAGGAGATTTTAATATTTAAAGGATGAGTATGCGATTCTAACAATACCAATTTTTTTTAACAAAATTTACTTGAAAAAAAATATAGGATCCTTAACTTTCCAATATTAATAAAACTTTTTGTAAAAAGAGTTAAATGTTAATAATTTTGAACAAATTATTTTAGACTTTTTCCAACCTAAAATTTCAAATTAATTAGTTATAAGTATTATCCTGCAACGATTATTTTTTAAAATTATTTGTAATATTAGACATTACACTGGTTATTGTGTAATTAATAATTCAAAAAATTGTTTACATAATATAATTTTAAAAATAAATTATTATTTTTGATTTTATCTAAATTTTAATTTTATTTAAGTATTTTAGGTTTAAAAAAGTTTTAATTCATTTGTTGATAGTAGAGTTAATTAATTTGTGATAAATCAGCTTGTTCTTAATTTGTGATATTCTGGATAATATTTTAAAATGTAAATATGATTATTTTCTTGATTAAGCTATAAGAAAAATATTAATAAATTTTTAACTAATAATTTTGGTTATTTTAGTGATAAATCCGCTCAACATTTCAGGTAATGGCATATGAATATCATATCTTAATATTATAAAATAAAATTCTCCTTTTATTTTACAAAAACATCGGAGGTTTTTATATTTAAAAGATCTAATATGGTGTAGGCAATTCTAACAATACCAATTTCTTTTAAGAAGTTTATTTAAAAAAATATATTGGATCCTTAAATTCCTTTTAATATTAATAAAATATCGTATAAAAAGAATTAATTGTTAATAATTATATAAATAATGAGAATTACTAAAAAACTGATAAATAATTATCTTACTTTTAATATATGAAATGAATAATTCCAACTTAAGATATCAAAATAATTAGTTATAAGTAATCTTACAGCGATTATTTTTTAAATATTAAACATTACATGATTATACAATTAATAATTCAAAAAATTACTTGCATACTGTAATTTTAAAAATAATTTATTATTTTTGATTTTGTCTAAATTTTAATTTTATTTAAATATTTTAGGTTTAAAGAAGTTTTCATTTATTGATAGTAGAGTTAATAAATTTGTGATAAATTAGCTTGTTCTTATATTGTGAATGGATAATATTTTAACATATAAATAAAATTATTTTCACAATTAAGTACGAACATACGAAATATATTTATAAATCCTGAATTAATAATTCATGTTTTATTTTAGAGGAAATTCCGGAAATAAGTAATGCATTTTACGTAACTTGCATATGAGAGAATATCATATCTTAGTATATTATTGACAAAATATAAGTTATAATATAATAATGGGTAGAATTCTATTTTTATTTTGCAAAAACATAGGAGGTTTTTATATTTAAAGGATCTATTATGGTATAGGCTAATCCAGCGACAGTGATACCAATTTTTTTGAAGAAGTTTAATTGTTGATTATTGTGTAATTAATAATTTAAATTAATTACCTATATACTATATCTTTACAAATATTATTTCTGATTTTGTTCAAATTTAATATTAACCATTTTAATAAAGTTCATGAATCTACAATAGATTTGAATATTCAGCTGATATTAAATTATACCAATACAATTTATTAGGTTATTTAAATTTTTTAGTTTAAATAAGGGTATTTATTTGTTGATAGTAGACTTAATTTATTTGCGATAAATTCTATTATTATTTTATGATATTCTGGATAATATTTTAAAATATAAATATAATAATTTTCTTGAATAATTATGAACATACGAAATATATATAAATTCCTACATTTATTTTAGAGAAAATTGTATGTGAAGGTAATACATTTTTACTTAACTGGTGGATGAAAATTGACAAAATAGTTTTCAAAATAATTATTAATCCTTTAATTTTTGAAAAACATAAGAGATTTTAATTTTAGAAGATCTATTATGGCATAGGAAATTCTAACAATACCAATTTTTTTTTTAAGTTTACTTGATAAAAAATATAGGATCCTCAAACTTCTTTCAATATTAATAAAACGTATCGTATAAAAAGGTTAAATGTTAATAATTTTATACAATGAGCATTACTAAAAAAAACTGTAAATGAATGATTTTAAACTTTTTTTAATATTTAAATAAATAAAAATTAGTTATATGCAGCGATTATTTTTTAATAATTTAATTTGTAATTTAAGACATTACATTGATTATTATGGAATTAACAACTCAAAATAATTCCCTACATACTATATTTTTTAAATAATTTTATTTCTGATTTTGTCTAAATTTTAATTATTACCTATTTTAGTTATATTTTAAAAATTTACGAATACAATTTATTAAGTTCTTTAAATTTTTTAGGTTTAAAGAATTTTTTTTATTCATTAATTTATGTTAGACTTAATTTATTTGCGATAAATTAGCCATTTCTCTTATTAATTTGTGTTGAATAAGTTTAAACATAAGAAATATTTTTATAAATTCCTATTTATGTTTTAAATTAGTGGGAATTTCGAATATAAGTAATGCCTTTTTGATTTTACGTTACTTTGAATATTGACTGATATTGAAATTTACTAATACAATTTTATAATAAAATTTTTTAGGTTTAAAGATTTATTTGTTTCTAGTAGATATAATATATTTGCGATAAATTAGCCTAATCTGTAATTAATTTGTATTAAATAAGTGAAACATAAGAAATATATATCTTTATAAATTCTCGAACTAGTAATTCATTTATTTTAGAGAATATTCGGAAAAAAAGTAATAATTTTTATTTTACATTACTGAGGCAAGTGGAAATATAATATATTCATAGTGTAGAATTGATTATATATCAGAGACCTGCAGAGGTAGCCAGGCTCGATCCAGCCTTTATTTGAAAAAAAATTCCTCCCGGCAAGACCCGAATTTTTAAAAAAAGTATTTTAGTTCTAATTCCTTTAAAAAAACATTTCGGTCATGGTGTGCAAATTTTATTAAGGCCTTGATTTTTTATAAAATATAATAATATACCTTCCTCTTTTTATGGATTGTTTTTGAGCGAATATAAAATTCATATAATAAGTTTTCAAATTATCATATCTCCCCATTTGTCGAAAAAGAAGCGGGGTTGAATCATAACACTTTGGACCCTTATTTCCTGTTCTTCTAATAATTTAATATAGTCTATTACATAAATATCAGTCATTTTTGGTTCTCTTCTAGACAGAGAAAAGGAGAGATTAAATGATATTTATCATAAATAAATTTTTGCCTTATAAAGCATTTTATTGATTGTATCTCTGTTCTAGATGAATGTGATATTTAGTTCTATGATACATATTTTTAAATGTATTTTATTTATTTAAAATTTTTAGAGCTAATAATGGGGATTTAAAATATTCAGTTCGGCCAGGGTATATTTTTTTAAAAACATTTATGCCCCTCCACAGCCTTAAATCCCGTCCTGCTAGTCTCTGCCAATATAATCATGTGTAAGATTCTCATTTGTTTTAGCAAAAACATAGGAGAATAATTGTTAAAGTATCCATTACCAATACGGTATAACCGATATTATAGATATCAACTTTTTTAAATATAGGATTTTAAATTCTTTACCACATTCATAAAATTTAAAAATAGTGGTATTCCATCCTGTCTAGAATATCTACCCCATTAATTTTAGTCAATTTTCACAATATACATTTGTTTATTTTATAATTTCGATAAAAAAAATATATAGAAAATTGATACAAATTAAGAATTTCGAAATATCTTTTCTAAATCTGAAATTTACATCGTGGGTACCATGTTAGTATACATCTCTAATAATTTTCAGATTTAAAAATGGCCAATAAGACAGTGAAAGCTTAACAATTGTTAACAGACCTAAAAGGACACTTTCAGCTTATCCTATCTAACATTTTAATCTTGTCATTGTTTCGAATAACAAAAATAATCTTCATAATAGAATAGGTATATACAGAGTTAACGAAATAGAACTGTAAGAGAATTGAACGCCCATATAATTATGACTTTTTAATATCAAATTATAATGAAAAATATTTATATTTTATTTCTAAAATAAATTTAACTAAGAATTTTTCGGGATAAAGATATTTTTTGATTGGTTAAATTTAGACCTTATTTAATTATTGGAATTTTTTTTAAATAACAACATTTTAATATTTTTAACTATTATTTTAATATATGCTTAGAAAAATCTTCTAAAACTAATTCAAATTTTAGAATTATTGAAAACTAATTTAATTTAATAACTTAAATTTTCCAACCCCCTTCATAACAACTGAACCCTAACCTATTTCACACCTTAAGTTTATATCTCACTATATTATGAATTTTTAACTTTATAAAATTATAATTTAAAATTATTCGCAGAACTTGTAGCTAAAGAAATAAGTAATAAATAATACAATTATATTCGAAAGGTAATGATAAATTTTTTCTATCCTTTTTAGGTGACTATGCCCAGAAGAAAAGTACAGTATTTGTTGCATAATAGAATGATTAGAAAATTGTAGTATTTTCGAATAATTAAATAATATATTTTAAGTACCATCCCTTCAGTAGTTTTTAATTAAAATTTGAGCCTTGTCATTCATTTAATTAGTAGTACTAAGATGTTATAAAAAAAATCGTTATTCTTTTTTTAAAAGTCACGATTATTGATTCATATCATATTTTATTTAAATTCTTTGTCTGCCATAATAATTATTATAGTAAATTAAATAAGTGTTAATTTTTAAGGCACACTTCGATTTATTAAAATCAGAATTAAATTATATATTTGTCCAATTTTTAGTTAAGGAGATAGGTAAAAATATGTTTGTCATTATTCTATTGTTAATTATTTTCTAGGATACGTGCCATTAAATGCCATTTTTAATTTATAAATATGGAATAAAATTAATTTGAAAAGAAAATTAAAATTGTTTTTATTTAATAACATTGGATTAGGCAATGCTAGAACGAAATTCAAATCTGATCTGTTGGATAGATTAAATTGGCTAAAACATTATTAATAAAATTGAAAATTTTAAAATTGGTAATACGACAGAAATAAAATTATACAAATTTCATTTCTTTAACAAAAATTTAGAAAAAAAGGATATTTATTATAAATTTATGAATTCACTCTGAATCACGAAAAACATGTAAAACATCGAAGATAAAAAAGAATTATCAGAAACATTAATGATATTTTTTTAAACTTATTTTTTAAAATTTTAATTAAACCGAAAGGTATGCTAAAAAAAAATTAAAATTTACTTAAGCTTATATATTTTTTAATAAATTGCTAATTTATTTAAATTAATTAAAATCAATCAATTTTGATTTTTCATTTTATCTCATTTGCAGCATATTTAAATAAGAAATATTTTTATTCAGTTCATTAAAAATTAAACTTGGTTAATTTCTTTTATAAATATTATTTTTATTAAAACCAGACATGATTATCACATAAATTGAAAAAAGAAAATATAAAAGAAGAATATTATAATAATTAAAATTGTCTATAATTCATATCAGGAAAATAAATTAAATGTATAAAATTTAAAAAAAACCTATATATATTTTCAAAGCAAGCATCCTGTGAATGAGACTACTCATGAAGCTAATGCAATTAGCCTGTAGCTATGTCTATATTTGCTTTGGGAATAGGTCTACTTGAGATTTATCCGTAAGTTTACGAATGTGAGAACCAAAATCTTTAAAAGAGGATAAAGCGTGATTCCGAAATGTTGTTAAGGTAGGGGAACGGAATGAATATCTACTCTTTTACAATTCTGAATATTTAGCTATTCTTAATTGCTATTTTTCTCACGGATATCCGAGGGTTATTAGAGGGAGCTAGGATCAATGCACGATTAATCCCTAACCAAGAGTTTGTCTCTCTTCCAAGTAATTTGAGAAATACCATCTGGATATTTCCTATCAGATCTAAAAAGATCTGAAGGTATTGGGATGAACGAAATTTCAGCGGATCTCTAAGCTCTTGAACGAATTTATAAAAAAATATTAACTTGATTTATATATTTTATTATAATTCTAATCACATAATTTAGAGAATATATTTATTAAGAAAATATATTAACTAAAATTTATTAAATTATATTTATGGGAGCCCCCTTAAGGTTTTTACTTAAGACTAAAGATCGCAATAACTATTCTTAAGTATAATTACGTTTGTTTTATTAATTCGATCTCTCGGCTAATTATTATTTCAGTTTTTTTATTAAACCTATTTTTATATAAATATTATTAGTTTTTTGACACCTTTTATCAATTTTATCAAAGCTATTTCATGAGAATATGGATATAAAAAAATGGATCTAAACTAAATTAATTTATTTCTTAATTTTATCTCTCACCTCTACTTATAAGTATATTCTCTATATTATTACCAAATAGAAACTGAATCAGGTGAAACAAGTGAAATAACGCATTATTTTCATTGCAATATTTTATATCTTTAATTGAACAAAAAAGAATTGTTAGTTATTTAAGGGGAACATGAAAAATCAAAAATTTTTAGCCTAGGAAAAAGCCTTGAAATATTTATCTCAAGCCTTGAATTTTCCTTCTAATTTATATATTCACAATCTTGAATATTTAAAAAACTTTGTAGTTTGTTAAACCTTAAAGAAAATCTATAGAATACATGAAATAAATATTAAATTGATTATTTCAAAAAAATAGGTTTATATATTTTTTTAATCATTTAATATCGGTATATTTTATTTTACTTAAATTGGTTCTAAAATTAGGAAATGACTATAAATCAGTTATTATAGGCTATAGTTTTATTAACTAATCAATATTTTTATAAAACTGAGCTTTAAAAAATTTCCATGAAAAATTTGTTTAAGTTATTTAGGGAAAACATGAAAACTGGAAAATTTTTAACCTAAAAATAAAGACTTAAAATATTTATCATATAAAATAACTCAACCTTGAATTTTCTTTTTATATTATTTATTGACACTTTATCTAGTTTTTGAAACCTTAAAAATAAATAGAATACAATAAAAATCTAATTGTTTATTTAAAAAAATAATAGGTTAATTTATTATTTTCAATCATTTAATAATCGATTATTTTATTTTACTAAAATTAACACATAGCATTTATAATACTTTACTGGCAAAATTATAAGATAGCCTTTTTTTAAATTCTCTACTCAAACCGAGCCGAGAATAATTACATTTTCCAATACACACATTATAAGCAAATAATACTGAATCAAATTTCAAATTCATTTTAAATTTCTTTTTTTTTAAAAATTAAATTTAATCAATTTTGATTTTTAATTTTATCTCATTTGCAGCATATTTAAATAAGAAATATTTTTATTCAGTTTATTTAAAAACTTCCCAATTTCTTTTTTAAATATTATTTTTATTAAAACAGGACATGATCATCACATAAAATTTAAAAAAAGATAAAAGAAGAATATTATAATAATAAAAATTGTCTATAATTCATATTAGGCTGTGTCCAAAGTATCAAAAAATTTAATCGCGCAATTTGCGCAAATCTAGCGAAAAAAAAATATAAGCCATTTTTAATGGAAAATTAAAATGTTGACCTAAATGATTTTTTCAAATTTCTATAAATACCAAAAAATGATTTAGGCCAAAATTTTAATTTTCCATTAAAAATGGCTTATATTTTTTTTTCGCTAGATTTGCGCAAATTGCGCGATTAAATTTTTTGATACTTTGGACACAGCCTTAAGAAAAAAAATTTAATACATATAATTTAAAAAAAGAAAATACCAATATTAATATTCAAAGAAATCATCCTGTGAATGAGACTACTCATGAAGCTAATGTAATTAGCCTTTAGCAATGATTATACTTTGCTTTGAGAATAAGTCTTAGCGAGGTTTATCCATAAGTTTACGAATGTGAGAACCAAGATCTTTAAAAAAGGATAAAGCGTGATTCCGAAATGTTATAAAGGTAGTGGAAATGATCGGAATGAATATGTAGTCTTGTAAAATTTCTGAATATTTAGCAATTCTTAATTGCTTTTTTCCTCAAGGATTTTCTAGGGTTTATTGACGGGAGCACGGATCAATGCATGAGTAATCCCTTAATAAAAATTTGTCTCTCTTCCAAGGAATTTGAGAAATTTTATCTGGATGTTTCCTATCAGACTTAAAAAGACCTGGAGGTATTGGAATGAATGGAATTTTAGCGTATCTCTATACTCATGATCGAATTTATAAAAAATATTAACTTGATTTATATATTTTATTATTTTTTTAATCACATAATCTAGAGAACATATTTATTAAGAAAAAACTTATTAAATATATATTTATGGTAGCCCCCTTAAGGTTTTTACTTAAGACTAAAGATCAGAATAAATATTCTTAAGGATAATACTTTTGTTTTAAATTCCCCTCACCTTCTATTTATAATAATTTTTTATTTTTTTCACCTTCTTTAAAACATTTTATACTCCATATCCATAATATAATTTTTTAAAAAATTTCAAATGAAAACCCTATTTTAAATAAAATTTATTAATCACTAATTAAATAATAACACGTAATAACTTTTTCTTTTAAACAATGAATTAACTTAATTTTTTTATTTTATTTATATAGTATTTTTATTTATCAAATAATATAAGTCAGCACAAAATATATATTAAAAAAAATAAATTCCCAATTAAATAGTATAAAGATGAAATAGAGTGTAAAATGATAAGAATAATGAAAAGAAAAAGTGAATCTAGCGAAGATCTATGGAGAGAAGACTGCCATTGAAAGTTTCATAATTCGCTTTAAGGTAAGCTATAACCAGGATGTCTTAGAAGAAGCCTTCTCGTCTATCGCCAGTATGCTTGCGGATGTAAGATCCGAAATCCTTGAAGGATAATGCAAAACTTATAAAATAGGAAAAATACATTTTTATAAAATAAATATATATTTAAATTTCAGAGGAGCACCGTTAAGATTTTTTACTTAAGACTAAAGATCGCAATAATCATTCTTAGATAATTACGTTTGCTTTAGTAATTCCATCTCTCGGATGATTAGTATTTTTCCTCGTAAAAAGATAAACAAATCTTCTTTAAGCCATTTTCCACTCAACTCCATAACATGATAAATTATTTTTTAAATTGAAAACGTATTTTAAATAAAATTATTAATCAATAAAAAAAAGGATAACACGTAATATTTTTTTATTTTCCGTAGAAATTGGATTTTAATAATATTGTTTTCGTATTTTATATGTGTAATAACATTAACTTATAAATGTAAATAATATTTTAATTTAAAAAAATTATATGGATTAAACAATTATAAAATGTATGAGATAAAATTGGATCTGCATGCGTTTATATTTACATATGAATGTATTCTTATTTATATGCAATTAACATATAAAAAATATATTTAGCTAAATCTTCAAATAAAATATAAATGGCATTTCTATTCAAATCAATTAATTTATAAATATAGTCAAATAATTGAATATTTTTGATAACCTATAGTTTCAAACATAAAGAAAATACATTTTTTAAAATCTTAATTTATTTTTATTGAGTAAGAGATTTTTGTTACAAATTTATTTAGGAAAACATGAAAATTTAAAAGTTTAATACCTACAAAGGCTTGAAATATTTATCTAACAAAATAATTACACCTTGAATTTTCTTTTTATATTATTTATTGACAATTGTAGTTTGTTAAACCTTAAAAATATATATAGAATAAATATAAATACATGAAATAAAAATTAAATTGATTATTTCATAAAATAATATTTCATTTATATTTTTTAACCATTTAATATCGATACAATTTTATTTTTCTAAAATTAGCCCCTGGATCAGGTGTTGGCTCTGAACAAGGTATAAGCTCAAGTTTTATTTTAACTAATCATAATTTTTATAAAAATGTTTGTTTTTTAAGTTTTTTAATCTGCATTTATATTTAGACAGTCATAATTTCACTTATTTAGGGAAAACATGAAAATCGAAAGTTTTTAACGTAAAAAAAAGACTTAAAATATTTATCATATAAAATAACTCACACCTTGATTTTTCTTTTTATATTATTTATTGACACTTTATCTTAAGTATTAAAAAACTTTGTAGTTTGTGAAACCTTAAAAATAAATAGAATGCAATAAAAATCTAATTGATTATTTAAAATAATGGTTAATTTATTATTTTCAATCATTTAATAATCGATTATTTTATTTTACTAAAATTAACAGATAGCATTAAAGAAGAATTTCATTAACTAGTCAATATATTTGTAAAATTGTACATTTTTTTTAAAATCTGCAATTAATCTAGTGATAAAACTTAATTCATAACTAACTCTCAAGATATTTCCCTAATCTATGCAAAGTTCATCATTGAATAAACTCAAAATTTAAATTGTCTTTATTTAATAACATATTAGATTAGTCATTACCCAATACCTTAAAATTTTTTAAATGAAGCTATGATATTTTAAGAAAAATAACACTTTATCCATTTGAATCCTCAACCTTACTAGGGTTAAATATAAAATTTATAACCTTTGTTGGAAAATCTTTAAATCAAGGTCGATAGCAGAATAACATTTCTTTTTCTTCTTTTGGCTAATGCTAGCATCTTTTCAGATTTTCTAAAGCTCCATTTGACTTTTATGTAACAGGCAAAAATTAAAAGTTTTATCTTTTTCAAAAATAAAATTATTTTATCTATTGAAAAAGGTATTTAATACTAATTAATTAAACAAAAAACTCGCAAAAGTAAACGAATTAAAACTCTGGATCTAGAAAAAAATTGTGAAACATGGAAGATGGAAAATTAATCAATAATAATTTTTAACTTGTTAGAAGAGACTTGCCTCTATATTTTTAATTGATTAACATTAATTTGTTTCATGAATACGTGAAAATTTAAAAGTTTTTTAGCTAACAAAGTTTTGCTTGAAAAAAATAAAAAATTCTTAAATTCCCTTTAATATTAATAAAATTAAAAAAAATTATTGTTTTTCCAGCCTATATAGAATAACCTACCTTATACATTTCAATAAATTTTCACAATATACTTTTGCCTATTTTACAATTTGGATGAGAAATATATATAGAAAATTGATGCAAATTAATAGTATTTTAAAATATCTTTTGCAAAATTATCTAAATTTTACAGTGTGAATACTCTATACTTTTTTTAAAAAAAAGTTCTCAATAATTTAAAATCAAGAGATTACGAATCCCGAGTTATATGTCCCAAAACGTCATTCATAACTTGACAATTGTTAACAAACACAAAATGACACCTTCAGCTGTCTCCTATCTACCATTTTAATCCATAATTACTCAGATAAAATTAATATATCAATGTCTTGTTTCGAATAAGCAAAGTCCTCTTAATAGAAAGGGTGGTTAACGA
The DNA here is from genome assembly GCF_954871325.1 of Gordionus sp. m RMFG-2023. Classification (NCBI taxonomy): domain Eukaryota; kingdom Metazoa; phylum Nematomorpha; class Gordioida; order Chordodea; family Parachordodidae; genus Gordionus; species Gordionus sp. m RMFG-2023. The sequence goes on along the minus strand of NC_088776.1, from coordinate 56,200,834 downwards.
AATCCGAATTGAACATCCATATAATAATTATTTTTTTAAATAATATATTAGAATATTTTGAGAGATAAAGAAGTTTCTATGTTTGAAATTCAACCTTTATGGTTATATAAAAAATTTATAACAAAATCATTACAAGATCGATAGTAAATAACATTCCTTTTTTTCATCTATTGACTGACGTTTATATCAAGCATACAATTTTTCTCACATTTCACATTTTATTTATTTTTATTTAAAAAATTATTCTTATTAGTTTTGTTTTCTTCATTTTATGATTTTGTCTTAATAACACTTTAATTTATATTATAATAGGCACAACAACTACAACCACAGCGAGTATGATACATAGCTTTGTTCAAATAAAATAATTGATTTTCTTAATATTTAAATTTAAACCTATTGGCTTTATTTTGTAATAACGCAACGCTTGAACATAACGTTTTTACTCTAAAGGATGTCTTAGTTTTGTAATGAAAAAGTTTCATATGGTGGATATTTTAAAATGATAGATTATAACGTGAGGAAAATTTGAAATCGATATATACGTAGAAGAAATAATAGCGTATTTATCTTTGCTATGAATGTGATAAATAAATGTATTGGAATATATCTGCGAAAAAAATCAAAAATTCTTTTAAAGATATTTTAAGCAGCATTTGATTTTTTGGCTTGGGGAGACGAGGATCCCCCCCCCCCTTATATACTGCTTAGTTTAATGTAATATACCTACACTTTCAAATAAATTCTACAACATTTCATCCTCCATTTATTGGCCATCTGTCTTAATTATTTCAGAATACTCTGTTTCTTTTATAAATAACATTTTAATAAAAATTATTTTAGTCCCAGATACTTCAAGTAATATAAAGTTCTGATAAAAAATAATTTGATATATCTATAGAGAAATGCATATTATAAATCCATCAATATTTTTCAAATTAATATATTAAATTTTAAATCTAAATAACATTATAATAAAAATAATTTTATTCCCAGATGCTAAAAGTAATATAAAATTTTGATTAACAATAATTTGATATATATCTATAGAGAAATGCATTTTATAAATCCATCTATATTTTTTGAAACTTTAATAAAAATTATTTTAGCCCCAGACCCTTCAAGTAATATAAAGTTCTGATAAACAATAATTTGATATTAATTTATAAAAAATGCATATTATAAATCCATCTTTTTTTTGAATTAATATAATATTTATGACTGCTATTGTTGAAAGAAAGCTCCTTAGATAAAACCTAATTTAAAAAAATTGCATATATTCATATTCTATCATCTTTTTATCCTGCTCCAATTATTGCTATGTTCGTGCTTTTAAGCAACTTTGAATTTGAATTAGATATTATAAAATGCAATTTATTTTAAGTTAAATATAAATAATCTGTAATAAATGAGTCAACATTTTTATTTATTTCTTAATTTTATCTCCTCTACTTATAAATGTAATCTATTTATTATTACTAAATAGCAATTGGAATAAATGAAATAAAATCAAGAATGAATAGTAACACATTATTTTAAATTCAATTACAATAATTTTAATATCCTTAAATTGCGAGAAGTTTATTTTCGTATTTAAGGGAAACATGAAAAATTAATAGTTTTAAACCTAAGAAAAAGATATGAAAAATCTAAAGCATAAAATAACTTATGCTTTGAAATTTCCCTTTATATTTTTTATTGGCACATTATCTTGAGTATTGAAAAAAAAACTAGTTATAGTTTGTTAAACTTTAAAAAAAATTATACAGAATACATATTGAAATAAAAATTAAATTGATTGTTTATCATCGTTCTATGTAGTTATTGTGTCATTTGTTCTATCTTAATTCATCCTGACCTACGAAAAATAAAATCGTGGCCTTGAAAAACTCTTATAATTTAGAAAAAAATATCGATCAAAAAAGAACGTTTTATTTTTTCTTTTATATTTGCTTTAATCATTTAATTTTTTTTAAATGACCATATAATGTTCTAAATTAAAAGTTGAATGTCTATTTTAAATTATTTTTAGTCATTTTAGATAAAAAATCTCAAAAAATTAATGTTTTAAAACATTGAAATAAACTTTTTAAGTATTAACACTTAATTGATCATCTTCTTCATGATTGATTTTTTTTTAAAAAGATATCACGTCTTGATTTACTCCTCCTTCTCAAAATATTTTAACTCCCTACACTCCTTGTAATTTTAATCATCAGTAAGATATGTAGAAGCATATAGCTGTCACTCTTCTCACTTTTATTTGGATAATGCCCCTGATCTTTCAACTGCGCTCTCTCTCTTATTTAGTGTAAATCGATATAAATATATATGTGACAAAATTTTCTTAAGATGTAATATTTTTTTTCTCTCTCATCATATGAATTATCATATGTCTTGAGAAATGTCATATTGTCTTTTCCTTTAAATTTATTAGCTTTAGAGTCATGGATGTTAAACTTATGGCCAAAAAAGTAGCGCTCTACCATTACTTATCAAAAAAAATACCGCGCTATTAGCTGCCATTCTTAAAAAGTAGCTTGGCTACTTTTAAGCTAATTTTAAAAAAAAATTTACAAAAAAATTAATTTTATATTTTTTGTTTATAATTTAAAAATCAACATTTTTAAAAATATTTGAATTACATTTATTGATTATAAAAAAATTTATAAATCATGTTAATAAAAAATAGTTTTCTTATCATTCTTTCAAATTTTTGACATGAACATTCTAAAAAAATAAAACCAATATTAAAATTTAAAAATGAAGAATATAAGGTGTTGCCTTTTTGACAATTATCCCCTGCATTTTAAACACCTAAATTTATAGCCAACTTTTCCCCCATAAAATTGAAAACATTTATTAAATTTTGGAAAATGAAGGAAAATTGATATTATTGTTATCAAGATTTTCATCTTCATCAAGTGTAATTTCGTTAATATTATCTGTGTTTTAAATCACACATATACCCATTTTGTAAAAGTTTTAAATCTTTCACATATATAAATTTCAATTTATAAATTAAATAATAAAATATAATAATGGCTATTTGGCAAAAAAATGGCGCGCTCTTACCTTAAGCTACTATTTATTCATACTATATGCCCTTTTAAAGATGATATAATACCATAAATTGTAATTATATCTAATTATAGAATTTATAATATTGTATATGAGTCTACCCATTTAATCATAAATAATCACCATTTAAACCTAAATTTAGTATCATTTTTTATCTTGTGGTCCTCATCTGACACCTAATAATTTTGTCGAGGACATAAAGATGATAAATTCCCCTAAATGACCATTAAATTATTCGTGATTGTCAAAGAATTAAATCTTTATAAACTGTTCCATATAAATATCCCTAATCAGCCAGAACAGCTTTTGATCACATTGAGGATATTTTTAGTATATTTATTTAAGATTTTTCCTAATTATAATTTTTTAAAAAAAAATTTATTATTTTTAGAACTGACAAAAAATTTTATTCATGAAACTCGCAAGGTACATTAATTTTAACAAAATAAAAGCTGGGCATAATATATTATAAGTTTTTAAGTTAACTTCAAAATAAAAACAAAAAAATTTTATTTTTATTTTCAATAATATTGATAAATATATCTAGGCGGTCTTAATTCATCTGCTTCTAGCCTTGTTAAAAGATAATCATTCTCATTTTTAACTTTTTTAAAATAGGAGTTAAGTAATGACTTAGAAGGAAATCTAAAAACTATAATATAACCTTTACACGAAAATACTATATTTTATTAATTTGTAAAAATATAATTGCAATCACAATTTGAAATTTTTTATATATATTTTAGTTACAATGTGAACACCAGAAAAAGTCACGCACAACTGACAAAAAATGCAAGTAAATTTTTTTTTCCATTATACATATTTAGTTGGATTTCCATATTTTTATTTGTTAATTTTAGAAATGGTTCTGACCCTTTCATCTATGCAATAGAGCCCCATGTTGAATTACATCAAAGTATAATAATGCTAATTTATTTTAATGTTTCAATAAGGATATTATACACTATATATTTCCTTTAAAATTTAAGGATGCATCCAAAGTTTAAAATATTTCCAAATAAATAATGATTCCCGCATTTATACATTATGCGTCCTAATTCGATTTCGAAAATTTCATTAATAAGTTAATTTTTTAGAATAAAATAATTTTGACTTGAACGTACCACAAAAAGTCTTAAATAATTCAGATATTTTGATAAAACTATCCCAAATAATTTTGGTTTTTTTTAACATTATAGTATGGCACATTATATTTTGCCTTTTAAAAAAATATATTTCAATCTGTCTTTTATTTAAGAAATCTTAAGAATAAATTAAGATTTCATGATATCGTAATTAAGTTTATAAATACCATACAACAGGAGATGACATATCTACACTTTTATTTTTATGCCATGTGAATTGAAAAAAAAATAAGGGATAGAAAAAGCATTACTATTACATTTAACATAATGGAATATATATTTTTTTGTCACCAAATAAGAAGTTGAATATCATAGATTGCAAAATTTAATCCCAATTAATTATTTACAATTAAGTTTATTTTGATACCCGGGGCCTGCTTCAAGACTAAATTAGTTAAATTCTCCTATATGATAAAAAAAATAATCCTATTTTTGAAATTATTAATTTTATTTTATGGGACTATTATATTTTTAGCTTAAATCTAATAATAAATATGTATTTTTAACAAATTTAATTCTAATAAATAAAACACAAAAATAAAATTAAGAATACCACCTGAATGAAGAGACTGTAGAAGTAAAAATTTTGGACCAAAAGGAAATCCGTGTGGTAGTAATCAATAGAGTGGTAAAATAAATATCATATCCATTAAATATCGTTGCTAAACATTTAGATTTAGACAATCTTTACATAAGATTTTAGCCAAAATAATATTAAACAAGCCTCAAAATTTTGTTCATAAATTTTCAAACCTTTCTGGCCTCTATAAGCAAAATTCCTTGCATAATATTCTTTATCTAAAATATTGAGTTAACCGTTTTTAGAGCCCTTTAATGCTCAATACTAGTAAATTCATATATCATTTTTTTCATATTAATATTTCTGTCATATAATATCAATGTCCTAAGATGTTTTTTCTGGCTTTAATTTCTTTATAGCGATAATATATTTATATTAAGATGTAAATGTCCAAAGTTGTTTGTTAGACCGTTTTATCTTATTACTTACCTTTCAAAAATAAATATAATATATAAAAAACTGATTTAGAAGTATAAAAAAACAAGAAATATATATTTATTTTGAAATAAGATTTGTAATGAAACCAACGTCTGGGCTTTTGAAGAACGTGAATTATGCGTAGTTGGAAAACTAAATTTCGACGGTGAATTTATATTTAACAATAATGATGAAAATCAAGGGGAAAATTATATTCATAAATATACAATTTTATAAATATTTCCAATATTCTAAAATTATAGGGTAATGGTGTTTGATTATCTTTCTGAAATCAATTATAAGGGATCATAATTATAAAAAATCGGATATTATATATAAATAATTTTAATTATAAAATTTATAGGTGTTGGATTACTTTTTGCTTTAAAATAAAGACATATGCATAATTTGACTGTTGAATTTTGAGCCTTTTTACATAAAAATGTAAATAATAAAATATCGATTTTGAAACAATCAATTTATTCATAATTATTAATTATATAATAATAAATTAACAGCAAAAACATAATAAAATTAAAGTTAACAATTCTCTTTCTATATAAATCATCTTATATAGTATAATTATTTGCATAATATATAATAATACTCGTTGGATTATAATCATTATACAATACATAATAATGTCTCCTTATTCATCAAAATTTAGCAGTTATCTATGATATAGACTAAAGTCTATTGATAAAGTTAGAATTTTTCAATGGCGAATATAATATATAAAAGATTAAAGGACAAAATATATCCTTATTTGGGGACCAGTGTTTATACCCATTAGCATAATACAAGTGAGCATTTTAAATATAAATCTTTTTCCATTTTCCTATTTTGAAAATTTTTTCTTACATAATTTTTTCCCGATTTTTGAGGTGAGGAACAAAAAGATTTAGCTTGGGGATATAGGGGATATACATGATGGATGTATTTAATGCCAGTAATCATTTTTCAGAATAATAAATATTATTTTTAATCAATATTATTTTTATTCTTTTCTAACGATTAAGAAATTTTAGCCCTGATGCTATAAGAGTGTTTTTAAAAAAAGAAATCTCAATGTTCTATACAAACTTAATCTATTCCCTATTCATAGTTCTCATTACTTGCCATGACCTAGCAAATATTATTTTAAAACTTATTTTTGTCTTTTTATAAAATTTTTAACATTTAATTTTTTTTTAATTTTCATTTTTTTTAAAAAATGTTCTTTTTCAATATATTCTTAATCTTTTTATGTATATTTTTTAAAATCACGTTTATTAGATAATGAATAATTTTTTAAAAAATATAAAAAGGGTCATTCTATAAAAGCCAAAGTGTGACTATTACTACAAATTCTCCCCAAAATGCATAATTATAGTTTAAATTAATAATTCGGATTTTTCGTTTTTGAAAAAAAAATTCTTTATGCAATTATTCTGATTTTGTCACCAAAATAATGTAAAAAACTTACATTTCTGCTTGACATATATCCAAAAGAGGATATAACGATGGTGTTAATAATTAGTCAATTTTGATATTTATTCTTTGTCTAGGAATCGGAGACGAGTTGATTTTTTTTAGAAAGAAAGGAATGCATGTCAAATCCTAAATTAATGATTTAACATAAAACCTAATGTATTCAACTATCTTGCTTCTGGTCATCATTTGATTATAAATAAGTAAGCTAAAGATTGTTTTCTGGCCCTCGTATTAAAACAAAGGTATAGAATAATGGTAAAAAATATATATATGAAAAACTGCCTAATTAATTAGTTAGGCTAGAGATCGCTATGGCCAACTCTGATTAGACTCAATGGGGCTCACACATTGAAAGTTTTTTCTCGGACCAGGTCGGTCTGTAAGAGATTGCCCGACCCTATGCCTGACTTAACCTAAATTTAAATATTAAAATTATGCCTAATAATCATTTTGTTTAAGCAAAATATTAATTAAAATCAGGTGTTATTTTTAATCTTACTCATATCATTTATTTATATACGTAATTTCGATTTTCCACATTAACATTTCTTGAATTTAAATTTAGTGACTAGTTAAATCATAATTATTCATATTTGGGTTCTACATGTCTATTTAATATCTTCAATATTATTATGTATTTATATATATATAAATTAAATGAATTTTATGCTCGGTTTACTTTGTTTGGCAATTGAAAATAGCCTATGGGGATGGATGGGATTAAATTTACTTTTATTTAAGGTGACAATTTATGAATAAATACAAATTATGTTTTAAATATTATAAAGTTTAAACTGAAATACCCAAATAATATTAATCATCGGGTTTGGGCCGGGCTCAGGTTGCAAAATAGATATTAGCAGAGCTCTGGTTTGGGTAAGATTATTCCTAAAGTGGATTTTTGGTTAGAAAAAAATTCGATAATATTTATAAGATTAAATTTATATTTTTTTATTAAAAATATGAATAAGTGCAAAAATATTAAAATATTTTTAAAAAAATTTCTTCAGTTAATTAATTCCAAATTATCCTCTCATCTTTAAAAGAAAAATACACAAAATTCAAAAATTACAATATGAATAATACACAGATTGCACAATGCATTTCCAGGAGGCTTATATTTCTTTACATTATCATAACTCTAAAACCTGTTGAATCTCTATATTATATACCTTAATATATAGATATATTTATATCAAAACAAATGAATGAAAAAAATTCTCAATCTCTCTATTATTTATTCTTGTTTTTAATTGTGTTTGCATTTAATTTATTTTTTTCATTAATTAAATGTTTATACTTAAATTAAGCTTGAGGACGAATCTAAGATAAGTTGATAATTAGAATGGTATATTCAAATTAAACAATATGATATAAAATCGTATTTCTTTTTAACAAGCGGCCCTTTGAGGTTTTTGGAATATTAAGGCACAACTGGTGCATTGAATGTTGTTATATATTTCAGAATTTGTGCCTAGCTATTTTAAATTTTAGTTATTGTATCTCACTATTTTTGATTATGGCATACGCAAAAACTTTCTTATTTTACTTATAACTCGCTTACAGTTGGTTCCTCGGGTGTCCAGATAGCAATTAAGAGCTATACAATGGCATAAGTTTCTAAATTTAATTTCACATTTGACTCTTCTTATATTGCTATTAATCTACTTTCTTCTAATTTTTCGATATTTTTAATGAATTCGGAAGTACAATTAATACAACTTATTTTAATTCCGACAGTATCCTAGACTCAATCGACATTAAAATAAACAAAGTAAAATTTAAAAACATGTTAGAAACAGGGATGTGAAACCGAACCAGGACCCTTTTAGTAGAGGGTTCTAGGTTTCAAAAAAAAATTTAAAAATAAAAATATTTTTTTAAAAAATAATATAAATTTTTTTAAATTTTATTAACTTTTTTGGGGATTTTATTATAAATTTATTAATAAGTTATGTTATAAGAAATATGTTGATTATTTTGAAAGTAAATTATTTTGTAGTACAAGTAATAATATTTTAATTTAAATGATAATGCACAACATGTTGGTCACCAATTTGTATGATGCTAGAACGATTATTAAGTTTGAAAGATTTTTGTAATGATTTTATTATAGGAGCATGTGAAGTCATTTTGTAGGAAGATGATTGGTGTCAAATAAATGACCTTACTAGTGCATTAGTAAAAATAACAATATTATGATTACAATCAAAACAATTATGTTTATTTGATTTTTATGGCATATGGATTAGATTTAGAAAAATTTACAGTCCTTTTTATACGAATATTAGAAAACATAAAAATTCGAGACAACAATATTTGCAAAATAGTGTTGTATACTCTTCTATATATTAAGACCCTCGATATCATATTGAGTATTGAACAAAAGCAAATGGCTAAAGACCATCTTAAGGATTTATGGCATACGCAAAACTCCTTTATTTACAATATATTGGAGGCTAATACCTATTTGTTGTAGTGATAATAATAATAATGATAGCAACATTGATAATCTAGAAATTTTACATTTAGATAGACAAAAAAAATCAAATTATCATCAGATAGAAAGGAGGAAAAAAAATGCCTATTGCATCTTAAATAGAAAAGTTTTCAAGAAGTTAAGAGAATAAATAAGGATACAAATATTTTAAAATTCTGGGAAGAAAATTCTCAATATATCCAGAATTATATATCTTATCTAGAATCTTCATGGCTGTATCGGCGACACAAATACAATAAAAAACTGCCCGGACAGTTGTTCGAACTTTCAAAGCACACAAAAAGAAAAAATATCCAACTGATATAGTTTTAGTTATCGCCGTTGTGAGATATTTTATTCTTATATAAAGATCATTCTACTTTCGAAAGTATATAATAAGATGCTTCTCTTCTATCTTTTTGTTGGACGATTCTATCCACTGATATATAAATCTACCGAAACTTACCATTCATTTATTTATATGTATATCAATAAAGGTCGTGACACGCCATTTTGGCTACACATATAAAATATTAGTACATTCAAATTTCATGAAAACTTAGATAAAATGAAAACCAAAATGGTCTGTCACCAGCTGATTTGAATTCAAAGAAGCTCCCAAATGCATTTTAAATTAATGTCGTTAAACAGTTCGATTTGTACCGATTTTTAAAATCGACTAACTCAATATTTTATCTAATATTTTATAGATGGCATAAATGTTTGGACATCCAATAGCAGAATTTCGAGGCTTAGGTAATATTTTTCAGGCAAAATTTTTGAGTTATCCGTTTTTAAAAATTGTCATATTGAGCCGATTAGCAACACTAATTTTAATGAATGAATCATCGTGTAGTTATTGTGTCTGTTTTATCTTAATTCATCTTGACATACGAAAAATAAAATCTTAGCTTTGAAAAAAGTATTTTACTATTAATATAATATAAACTCTTATAATTTAGAAAAAAATATCGATCAAAATAGAACGTTTTATTTTTTATTTTTTTATTTGTAGGAAAAAAAAACCCCTGGAAAAAAAAACCCCGGGAAAAATACCACCGGAAAATAAATTTCCAGGAAAAAAACACGTCGAATTGAGCCTCGATTTCCTCCAGAAACCTGGAACGTGAATCAGAGCACTCTCTCAGATGAAAAACGAACAAATAATTAATGCGAAGGTTGTAACATCGTTTTTCTAATCTGGTTGGGAATAAACACCCATCAATCTCTGTACTCATTAAAAAAATGAAATGCGAGGTGGCTGCCGATGAAACCAAACTGAAGGATGGCGCGTAGGTAGTTGGAAATCGAAAACAAAATCGCAGAGTTCTAACAACCAGATTCGGCTAAAGAAACTTTTACGAAGAATACCGTGATGGGGTGCGAAGCCTTCCAGATTTTATAAGAGCGATTTCCTTCAATATTCGATGTCAACCCATATAATTATTATTATAAATTATAAAATTTGTATATACATAATCATGATTTACCAATAAAATAAACATTTCTTATTTCCAAGTTTTGTCAAATTTAGTCTATTTAATATCATATTTAAAGATGGTATTGTATTTTTACTATAGCAAAATTTTTTTACAATACATAGTTATTTTACTGAGGAATTTTTTCCCAGTACCAATTTAAACATCAGTTTTTCTTATTTAAGCATTTTTTTATGGAGAGTAGGCCAAATAAAAATATACCTATATTATTTATTAGGTCTTAACTAAATTCTATAAAAATGAAAAAAAATTATTGGGGGTTTATTTTCTGGGGGTTTTTTTCCTGGGGGTTTATTTTCGGGGGGTTTTTTCCGGGGGTTTTTTTCCTGGGGGTTTATTTTCCGGGGGTTTATTTTCCGGGGTTTTTCTCCAGTGGTTTTTTTCCGGGATTCAAATTTGGTATATTTAAAAAATTAAAAATTTCGCGTGTAAATAAAAAATAAGTTGATATTTAACTCACTAATAATATTACCTAAGCCATAATATTTTTCTTATAGAGGGTAAAATAATTTGGTCATCAATTAACCCAATTTCTAGATATTTTAGCTAAAATTTTGATTAAGCTAGTTTCAAAAATAACCTGCTAGTCTTTTAACAACTTCCCTTCCAATAAATAAAAAAAATATATCTACTTTGCACATATATTTTTAATTATAAGCTACTTTATGTTTTTCTTGTATCTGAAACAATTTTCTAACTTCGTGAAATCTCTAATTGGAGATTCATTAAATATCTACCCAATTTTCTATAATATTATAATTATCTTGTCCACTTTCGGGTTTGATTAAAAAAAGCTAAAACTACCCGGACAGTTGTTCGAACTTTCAAAGCACACAAAAAGAAAAAATATCCAACTGGTTTTTAGTTATCGCCGTTGTGAGGTATTTTATTCTTATATAAAGATCATTCTACTTTCGAAAGCATGTTATAAGATGCTTCTCTTCTATCTTTTTGTTGCACGATTCTATCCACTGATATATAATTCTACCTAAACTGACCATTCATTTATTTATATGTATATCAATAAAGGTCGTGACACGCCATTTTGGCTACACATATAAAATATTAGTACATTCAATTTCATGAAAACTTAGATAAAATGAAAATCAAAATGGCCTGTCACCAGCTGATTTGAACTCAAATAAGCTCCAAAATGCATTTTAAATTAATGTTGAAATCGGCACAAATCAATATTTTATCTAGAACAATATTTCAAAGATGACACAAATGTTTGGACATCCATTCGCAGAATCTTGAGGCTTAGGTAATATTTTTCTGGTAAAAATATTGTGTTATCCGTTTTTAAAAATTGGCTCAAATTGAACACTTTTAGTAACACTAATTTTAATGAATGAATTACTCATCAGTCTAGATAGGTATTAAATGTCATTGGTTCTGTCTAAATGCATCATGGGTTACGAAAAGTAAAATCAGTTTTGAAGGTAGCTTTGAAAAAAGTATTTTACTATTTATATAATATAATATAAACTCTTATAATTTAGAAAAAAATATCGATCAAAAAAGAACGTTTTATTTTTTCTTTTATATTTGCTTTAATCATTTAAATAATATATTATTTTTAAATTAAATATAAATAAAATATTGTTTTTTTTTCTTTTCTTTTTTTTCTAAATTTTATTTTTTTATTACAATTTAACTAAACTTTTTTAACTTTTAAAAAAAAATATATATTAAAAATAAAATAAATTTAGTACATTTAAAAAATTAAAAATTTCGCGTAAATATACATATATTAAAAAAAACATATACTGTATTTAAAAAAATATATATATAATTTAGCAATTCTAGATATTTCAAGAAATTTAACAACCAACGACTTCATAATTGGAAATATAATGGAAATATAATTAGTGCAAATGATTATAAAGAAGAGGGGGGGGAGGGGGGATTTTAAATAATTTAGGGATGAAAGAGAAAATCTAGATTAATCGGGCTCCTCGGGGAATGAACCTATGAAGCATGTGAAATTATATTTTATAATCTGAATTCCTATGCGTTGACGTAAGTAGACGCCTTCTTTTGGGTCTCCTGATTTTGTTCTTAAGGTTCTGCCAATCTTTTTAATTAGGCTAAGAGCCTGACTTCCAAGGGATGTTAAGGTTGTCGTGACAACTGGTACCAATTTATATTCATCTGGAATATCCATATATTTATTTGTTTTAAAATCTTCAGTGTATTTTAAAATGTCTTTATTGATGTTGGAGGGTGAGAGGGGGTCAACGCAGGAGAAATCCCACGCTAGAAATTGGCCATTCTCCCAAGGAATTTGTGAAATTCTATCGGGTCGTCTCCCATCCGTAAAGAGACATGAGGGTTCTAAAGTGGCAGAAAGCCTGCGGACTGTAAAGCTCGTTTTATGAGAGCATTACATCTGTTATGCCGGATTGAGCGACCAGTGCTAGAGATGCATTAGAGGCAATGACGACCAGTTTGACTTACATGTTCTAATTTAAAGTTTGAATATATATTTTTAATTTTTTTACCCATTTTAGATAAAAACTCTCAAGAAATTAATGTTTTAAAACATTAAAATAAAGTTTTTAAGTATAAATTCTCAATTGATCAGCTTCTTCGTGGTGGATTTTTTTAAAGAAGATATCACATCTTGATTTACCCCCTCAAAATATTTTAACTCCCCGCACTCCTATTAATTTTATCCATATCACCAGTAAGATAAGTAGAAGCAAATATCTTTCACCCCCGTTTATTTGGATAATGCCCCTGATCTTTCAACTGCTTATTAATATATAATTACAAAATTTTCTTAGGATAATTTTTTTTTCCTCTCTATTATGTGTATCATTCATGTTTTGAGAAATGCCATATTGTTTTTTCCTTTAAATTTTCTTTTGAGCCACGATATTTAACTATTTTTGACTTTTAATTACAGCAAATTAAATCATTGTATTTTATTAATATTATTCTCTTTTAGAAAACAAAGATAATTTTCACCATAAATTACAAAGTAAGAAATTTTTAATATAAGAACAAATCACCAGTGTTGCTAAATCCTAATTTTAAATGCAGCTCCTTAACGCAATCGCCAATAAAGTACCGCGCTACCGCTACTTATCAAAAAAATAGTCCGCTATTAGCTGCCATTTTTAAAAAGTAGCTTGGCTATTTTTAAGCTATTTTTAAAAAAAAAAATTTTTAATAATTTATTTTATTTTTTTGTCTATAATTTGAAAATCTACATTTATGAAAATATTCATTAATTATAAAATGAATTTATAAATTATATATAATTAAAAAGTAGTTTTCTTATCATTCTTTCATTATTGACATGAACATTCAAAAAATTAAAAACACTATTAAAATTTAAAAATAAATAATTCAAGGTGTTGCCAAAAGTTATGACAATTATCCCCTGCAGTTAAACACCTTAATTTATAGCCAACTTTTTGCCCATAAAATTGAAAACATATTTTGGAAAAAGAAGGAAAATTTATATTATTGTTATCACGATTATCATCTTCATCTAGTGTAATTTCGTTAATATTATCTGTGTTTTAACTCACAACTAAACCCTTTGGTAAACATTTAGCATATAAATTTCAATTTCCAAATTAAGTAATAAAATATAATTTATAATATATAATTAATTATATAATTATAGATTAATTTCCGTGTTTATAGTTAATTTCACAGTGACTATTTGGCAAAAAAATGGCGAGCTATTAACTTTCGCTATAGATGGTATACAGGCTTGTTAACCGATCTTTTTAAAACGATCGAATCCCGATCACGATCTTTTCAAAAAAAGATGATCGAAATCCAGGATCGATCTTTTTTAAAAAAAAGATCGCGATCACGATATTTTTTTCTATTTAAATTTCTGAAGGAAATTTCTGACCGATGCAAAATTAACTAATATATGGTATAAATTTATATTATTGAATAATAATATAATATAACCGATGCAAAATTAACTAATATAAAAATAAATTAAATATGATAGAAATTTATTGTAATTGAATGTATAACAATTATAATATATTTATTTATAATTAAAATTAGCTTTTAATAATAAAATTTTTTCTAAATTATCATCATTTAAACATCCGCGTCTTTCATTTAGAACATGTTTAGCTTTACTAAACAAGCGCTCCACAGGAGCGCTTGATGGCAAAGGTGTATTATATTCAATAAATATTTTTTTTAAATTTATATAAGTATTAAAAATATTCATGGAATCATCATTTGAATAAAAAAATTTTATAACGGAACAACCATTTTGTACAGTATTTTTCCCAAAAAAGGCATCAATGTCATCCATTCATTCATTTGAGGTATCCACAGATGGTTGTTCCTGGATATTTTCCAAATGAGCAATTAATCGTTCTTTTACCATCATATTTTGTGGCAGATTAATATAGGGCCAATTGAGTTTAAATTTAGGGTGAATCATGGCTGCCAAAATATTACTGTCTTCATACAGTGAAGGAAATCTATATTATGAAATGATAATTAATTTATTATTAAATAAGTGTTCATTTCACATAAATCAAATCAAGTATCTGCATAACTTAACCCTTTTAAATTTTACAGTCAAGTCTGGCACATCATCTGTATGGTATTTATTTATATTTGGGAAATATCATTAATATTGATTAAATTAAATGTAAGCTTAATACTTAATATACAAAGAAATTAACATTGTAATTATTAAATATCCTTAAAATAAGCTAAATTTGAATTTAAAAATTTATGCCCAAGCCTGCTATAAGATTTAAAAAATATCCCAAGCCCTGCCCAAGCCCATAAAATTATTTTATGTACACTTAACTTATGCAAATTTATTGGCCAAAATGAGAAAAAATTCATAATGAATTTTAGCAATATGATGAATAAAAATTCAAATTTCTATATTTTAAATGTAAGTTGTATTTGTTATATTTGTCCTATTAAATATCCTTAAAATAAGCTAAATTTGAATTTAAAAATTTAGGCCCAAGCCTTATTGCAAAAATTTCCAAAGAAGCCCGGCCCAGGCCCGCTAGAAAATATGTAATTAAGCCCATACCCAGCTATGAATATAATGAGGCTTTTTGGCATTTAAGAACTTATGGATTGAGTCAAATGATACAAAAAATACTTCCAATTCAAAATATATTATTAAAAAAAGCCCTAAAAATGTTGTCAAGAAGAGGATTATATAATCAAGCTCAAACTGAAACTATAATACTAATAAATTAGATTTAAATAGATATTTATTTTTCTTTTGGTGAAACATTGATAAGTTCAATACAAATAACATTGAACTGGATGTTTTAATTATATTAAAGAAAGTCAAAATACATTATAAAGGCTTAATTATTACACTTCCATTTATTATAAATACTCTTATATTGAAAATTAAACTAATATAATTATAGTAATATTAAAAAATAAATGCCTAATTATTATATATAATATAAATAACATACTGTATTTAAAAATTAATTTTTTTTATAAAGAATCTGTATCTAGATTAGATTCTATTTCTGTAGGACCTGCTCAACTCAGGAATGTAATAAATTAAATTTAAACATGTTGACATTAAGATTATTAAATAAAAAAATTTTAAAAGAAATACTTGTAAATGTCTTTTTAAATTGGATGATGATATTTTTGATGATGAGATAATCTTCTTACATAGACGGCATTTGGTGCTGATCATATTATAAGAGTTGCTTTCATCCACTTCACATAAAGTAAAATACTTACGTAATTTCAAAAATGGTAAAAGATTCTCATTCTCACTTATATCATCTGCTGTTACATCAATTAAATCTATAATGGACATAGCTCTAAATCTCGTTATATCTAAAATAAATGGTGGATAGGAAGTTGATAATGGAAATTGATAAAATATGAAGATAGATATTTTTTTAAAAAATAATATTTTAATTTAATTTTCAAAATTTTCATTTAATTTATTGCTTTTTAAGTAAAAAATTAATTTTTAAAAAGATCGGGATCGAATTTTAAACAAAATGATCTCGATCCTCAATTTAAGTCAGAATCATAAATCTCGTAAAATTGACAAATTTGCGATCGAATCCAGGATCGTCGATCTTTTGATTCGATCTTTTAACAACTCTGATGGTATAATACCATAAAGTGCAATTATATCTAAGGGTATCTGCTAAGATTATTATAGAATTTATAATAGTATTTATTATATGAGTATTTTCATTTAATCATAAATATTCTCCATTTAAACCTAAACTTAGTATCATTTTTTTATCTTGTGTCGTCCTCATCTCACCTAATAATTTTATGGTGGACAATGATAAAGATGACAAATTCCCCAAAATGACCATTAAATAATTCGTGATTATCAAAGAATTAAATTTTTTTAAAGGGTTTCATATAAATATCCCCAATAAGCCAGAACCCTTTGATCACTTTGAGGTTTTTTTTTAAAGTCAAATTATTTAAGATTTCCCTTAATTATAAATTTATTTTAAAAAATTCACTATTTTTAGATCTGACAAATATATACAAACATGATACTTACAAGGTATATTAATTTAAAAAAAACAAAATCTGGGTATAAAAAAATATATTATAAAAATCTTTTGTGAATTATTTTTTAATAATATTTATAAATATATCTAGGCCATCCTAGTACATTTCTCGCCGCTTTTAGCCTTATTAAAAGATAATCAATAAAATTCTCATTTTTTGTATCTTATATCAAACCTTTTAAAGAGACGAGTTAAACAAGGAAATCTAAAAACTATAATAGAATCTTTACGAAAAAATGCTTTATTATATTTAGTTAATTTGTATAATTATAATTACAATCTACATTTGATATAAAAATATATATATTTAAATAGATAAAATGTGAAGAACTGAAAACCAATATCACATATCCTACCAAAAAATGCGAGTAATCATTTTATTTCATGATACATATAATTATATATTTTTGTTCTTTAATTTAGAAAAACGAATTCGCCTTTCATCTATCTAATCAAACCCCATGTTGAATTACATCAATGTATGAAAATAATTTATTTTGATGTTTCAATAAGAATTATATATATATACTATATATTTCCTTACATTAATGGTGCATTTAAAGTTGAAAAATTTCAAAACTCGCAATTATATATTATGCGTCTTAATTCAATTTCGTAAATTTATAATAAATTTATTTTATTTTAAAATAAAATTTTGACTTTGGACGAAACACCTAAAAAGGTGTAAAAGAGTGCAGACATTTTGATAAAACATGCCTAAATAATTTTAAAAATTTTTTTTAATCTTATTGTATTTTGTCATTTTGTTTAAAAAAAGTATTTCAATCTGTATACCAAGCAACAGGAGATGACCTATCCATATTTTTACTTTTATTCAGATGAAATGAAAAAATATAAAGGGTCGAAAAAGCACTTTTATCACCAAAATAAGAAGATGAATATCATACGCAAAATTTAATCCCAATTAAATATTAATAATAGTTACATTCACTATATAAAAAAATAATACGTTTATGAAATTATTTTTTCATGGGACTTTTATATTTTTAATTTAAACCTAATGATAAATATGTATTTTTAACAAATTTAATTTTGATAAATAAAACATAAAAATAAAATTAAGATAACCTAAATCAAAAGACTCAAGATGTAACAATTCTTTCAAAAACAGAAATCCGTGTGTTGAATGTTAATGACTTGGTAAAAATAAAAAAACATATCTATTAAATAGTGTTGTTAAATGGCTAGATTTAGCCAATCTAGGATTCTAGTCAAAATAATACTACACAAGCATCAAAATTTTGTTAATAGATGTCCAAACCTCTCTTCTATAAGCATCTACTTGTATAATATTCTTGAGCTAAAATATTGGGTTAGCCGTTTTATAGCCGTTTAACAATACGCACTACTATTAAAATCATATAAAGGTAACTACTTTTTATTAATATTTTTGTCATATAATGTTAATTTCCTAAGATGTTTTTTCTAGCTTTAATTTTTTTACAGCGATAATATTTATATTAAGATGTATGTGTCCAAAGTTGTTTGTTGGAGCGTTTCATCTTAATACATCCTTTGTAAATATAGTATATAAAAAACTGATTTGGAAGTATAAACAAGAAATATACATTATTTTAATTATTTTGAATTAAGATTTGTAATGGAACCACTGTCATGGGTATTGAAGAGAAAAGATTATGCAAGTTAGGAACTATAATAGTCAAAAATAAGGAATATAAAATTATGGAAAATAAAGAAAATCAAATGGAAAACTTTGTTTTTAATTATTCTAAAGATTAAAGTTTATAAGCTTTAATTTTATAAATATTTCCAATACCAAATAACAGGGTAATGGTGTTTGATAATCTTTCTGAAATCAATTATAAGGGATCATAATTATAACAAACCGGTTATTATATTAAAATATTTTTAATTATAAAATTTATAGGTGTTGGATTATTTTTTGCTTTAAAATAAAGATATATGCATAATTTGACTCAGATTATTACTATATATATATATAATTCTAAATATATTATGTGACACATTTAATATCAAGTTTTAATCAAAATTTAGGCAGTTATATACGATATAGACTAAAGCTTATAGATAAATTAAAAAAATTTAAATTACGAAAAAAATATATAAAAGATTAAGGGACAAAATGTATCCTTATTTAGAGACCAGGGTTTATGCCATTAGATCATACTACAAGCGTGTTTTTAAATATCAATCTTTTTTCATTTTTATATCCTATTTTAAATCATTTCCATAAATTTTTCCCGATTTTTGAGTTTAAATATCTATTTTGATTCTAGGGAGGAAGAGATTTCGCTTGGGGATATACATGAATGGATGTATTTACTGCTAGATTATTTTCCAGACTAATAAATACTTATTTTTAATCAATATTATTTTAATTCCTTTGTAACGACCACTTTGAGAAATTTTGGCTCTGAAGCTATAAATTTTTAAAATTTTATATCGTAAAATTTTATTAAAACTGATGTTCTTAATGTGTTTTTAATTAAAAAAGAAATCTCAAATGCTCCATACAAATCTTATCTGTTCCCTATTCATGGTTCTCATTCTCACTGCTATGACATAGGAAATATATTTTAATTACTTTTTTAACATTTTATAAAACTTTTAATGTTATAATTTTCCATTTTCTTTTTTTTAAATGTTCTTTTTCAATATATTTTTAATTTTTTTATGTCTATTTTTTAAAACCACTTTTATTAAACAATGAACAATTATTTTAAAATTATAAAAAAGGTTATTCTATAAAAACCAAAGTGTGTCTATTATTATAAGTTCTCCCCAAATTGCATAATTATATTTTAAAATAATTTGTATTTTTCGTTTTTGAAAAAAAAAATTCGTTATGCAATGATTCTGATTCATATGTCCAAGAGAGGATATAACTATTATTGGAGTTAATACTTAGTTAATTTTGATATTTATTCTTTGCCTAGAAATCGGAGAAGAATTGATATTTTAGAAAGGAAGAGACCTATAAGAATAAGCAAGGTAAAGAATTTTTGGCATTCTGGCCCTCATATTAAAACAAAGTATGGAATAATGGTATTTATAAAAAAAATATATGTAGAAAACTGTCTAATTAAACAGTTTCAGATAGAAGCCTAAGATCAAGTCGGGCTCAGACATTAAAAGTTTTATCACGGCGTAATTTCCATTTTTCTCATTAATGATTTCTGAATTTCCAAACACTTCCCCCCCCCTCCTTGTCTACGCCACTATTTGAATCTAAAAAATGGAAACAGATTGTTAAAAAATATCAAAAGATGAATATATAACAATCTATAGATAAATGCAAAATATATCTATTTATACTGTTAAATATTTTTCCAGAAATTTTATTATCTTCCTTGTAAAAATAAAGTTAATTATCCTTAACTGGGGAAACACACAAATAAGTAGCTTTCACCACCCAGCAAAAATGGTCTCCAATGCAATGAATTTTCATCTACTGATTCAGGACTCATTTAATTAAAGAGGAATGATGGTATGTCTTGTGGTGGATAAGCCAGGATCCACTGATTGACAGTAATTTATCCTACTGTCAGGGCCCGTTTAATTTAAGAGGACTGACGATGCCTCTTTTAGAGAGTGAGTATAAATTAAGAAGTATTATATATATTAATTTTTTTTATATTTAATTTACTATTTTTTTATTTATTTATTTTTTTTAAATTCAATTTTTTATTAAAATTCATATTCAAATATTATAAAATATTATTATTTAAAAATTAACATTATAATATAGAGAATATAATAAAATATGTCATATATCAGTTTAAGTTAAAAAAAAAATTGATACAAATGTATATTTTTATAAAAAGAAAAAACATTTTAAAAAAATATCAAGTGGCGAGATCGGGCAATGATGTTTTAAATATTTGATAATTAGATCTAATTATAGATACGGCGACTGCTTGAGTTTGTAAAATGGAGAAAGGTATGATTTTGGATATTATTTTGAATAAATCTAAAGCCGCTTGTCCAAAAGAGCAGGTTGATGTAGCTGCTATCGGAACAAAGTGGTTATCACACATTAGGTGTGAGTATTTTATATTTTTTAGAAATTCGGCTCTGTTAAGGGGATCATGGGAATTATTAGATGAAGCCATGGGATCAATGCAGGTAAAATCCCACATTAAAGGCTTTCCCATAAAAAAGGTACGACGGTTTTGCTGTCAGGGCCTTTTTTTATCTAAAAGGGTGTAGGTTCTAAAATACAGGGGAAATTGGCTTTATTTAAAAAGAAGCTATTATTGCATTTATTTTATCATGTCGGCTGATTTTTGATATAAATTTACGGTGGAGAGCGTTTCTCCCATACGCGTCTGCCGATTGATTGCATTTAATGCAAATATAATGGTTTAGAAAAGGTACGCCAAAGCGTAAATTGATT
Source organism: Gordionus sp. m RMFG-2023 (assembly GCF_954871325.1). Lineage (NCBI taxonomy): Eukaryota > Metazoa > Nematomorpha > Gordioida > Chordodea > Parachordodidae > Gordionus > Gordionus sp. m RMFG-2023. Next base: position 56,179,225 of record NC_088776.1, on the reverse strand, counting down.
GAATAACGAAAAGCGTATCTATTAGCTGGTTATTTAAAATGCTGGGATATGAATCTAACCATTCATGACCAGAGTTGTTGAAATTAAGAGATCTTAGGTGGGATTTATATTGGTGATCATCGCTCAAGTTGAGGTAAGCTAAGGAACGAGATACCAATCCTTGATCCCAATCTTTTTGTTTCGTTGAATCTGGTGGGCTCTGTTTGGTAAGACATTAATGTTCCAACAACGTAAGGTTTCATCTAATAAATTATCTTTATCGATGGTAATAATTTGCGAGGTAATATTTTTTACTGATAAGGTTGATGAGATGAAGGAAACAAGGGCTATACTTAATGCCGATCTTAGGCCTAGTCCTCCGGATTTGCAAGGGAGAGTTGCTTCAAGCAATGAGTTAGAATCGAGCTTGATGTTTAATAACTCTGTCAACATTTGTAGTATCTTTTGTTCATATTCTTAAAAGAATTTCAAAAGAGAAGGCACCAGAAGTTTTTAAACAATACTGGATTTGTAGTATTAAAATATGCTTGATGGATGGGTAATTTTTTTAAGATCGATAGTTTAGGGAATAGTGATTGAAGGTGATTATTTAAAAAATTAAAAACTCCCTCTAACTCCCAATGGGGCTCCTAATATACTGAAATCTTGTAAAGGTGCCCGTTTAAAGTTATTTAATATGGTGTCTATTGGAGGCGGGGAAGGATAAATTTCGCATTTATTTTTATTTAAGGATAAATTAAGTTCATCAAAGTGTTTGCTTAGTCCCCGATCTAGTACACTCGTCAAGGTACCAAACGTGTAGGTTGAGTTTTCATGAGAGAGCAATATCACTTATTAGGTGTTTAAGGGTATAGCAAAAAAGTAGTGGTCCTAATGGGTCACCCGGTTGGAGGCCTTCTACAGAATTAATAATATAATCATTAAATTTGAGTAAGGAAGGAATGTCATAGCTAAGATGGATGTAATTATGTTTCCAAGAAAGTATCGATCATTTTATTCCTATTAATTGAATTAAAGGCATTGGATATGTCTAGTTTTGCTATATAATCTTCAGGTTTGAGGTTGGATAAAACTAGTCGACTGCAATAAATTGCGGCTTCACAGCCTCCTTTTACTCCCAATCCCACTTGGTAAGGAGCTAAGCTTAAGATTATTGTAGATTTGAGTCGATTACAAATAATTTTTTAAATGGTTCGGCTGTAGAAAATTCCAATAGCTATTGGGCGCACTTGATTTTCAGCTTTTTCAAGAGCAAATAGTCGAGCACCAAAGACTATTGGTGCTAGTTTATGTGGTAATTTCCCGTTTATAATAAGATTAAAAATTTTCGTTTAAGAATTAAGTAGAAATTCGGAACTGTCTAAACCTAAGAGATTAATAATAAATGTGGGTAGAAGGTAATCCAGTCCTGTAGCAGAATCGTTTCGAAAAAATTTAATAGCGGTAAAGGCTTCTCCGGAAGTGATATTTATCTTTGAATTTATTATAGGCAGTATTTGAGGAGTGTATTTGGGGCTCGGATGTTTTTCTAAAAGTTGATTTCTTGCGGTGATATAATCGGCTGCCAAAGTGTTTGCGTTAGCAAGAGCTCGGAGAGCTTCTTTTAGATTGAAATTATTAATCTTATTATATATTAGTTTGTGTGAGGGGTTACTTAAAGTTTTTTAGCAGGATTGTTGATATTTGGTGTTAATTTTTCAAAATTAAGATCACATTTTCAATTCTTTCTTCGATGGTTTGGCATAGTGGGGTTGGATTATCTTTCGGTGGATTTGATAATATTAATGTTGGGAAATATAATAATTTTTTCCCAATTTAGATCTTCTAGATTTTGTAAAATATTATCAATGATTTTGTTATAAAAAGGATAAATTAATTTAAGGGCTGCTTTTGGAATTCGTGATATGGTAGGGGTAAAATAGCTTGTTAAAAATTTTGGGTATTCCAAATCAGGAATTGGATAATTTTTTATAAAGGTATTTTCCTGTGTTGGATTTTCATTTGGTGGATTAAGTAATTGATAGTCATTTAGGGTTGAGATTAAAGGTGGTGGTGGAATATTTTGAGATGCTAAGTGATGAAGGTTCAAGTAGGGGGTTTATTACTACCTGGGCATCTTGAAATGAGTGGTCCATGGATGGTTATTAAATTGTTATTTTTTATGTTAATAATTCTAAAGCAATATGAGCAAGTTCTTCTATTGTTCATGTTCTATGTTTGATTTTATTTGTTCGTGTAATGGTGTCTCTTTGTTATCGGGATGTTTAAGACATATGAGAGAAGGTTAATAAGTCTTCCCATGATTTTAAGCAATTTAAAATATCATTAACTTTTGTGATAAGTTTTGTAACAAAATTTGAAATTAGATTTCCAGATTTATTTGGTAGATACATTGGCGTACGCAGCGGGGGGGGGGGGGCAAATCTCCCCCCCCTCCAAAAGCCAAAAAAATGCAGATGCCGGATATATTTTTCAAAAATATTATTGTTTATATTAATTTATATTTGTTAATATTTATTCGTTTCTCATATTAAATATATATTTTATTATATTTATTATCACATTTATCTACTAAGTTATTTCATCAATTAATTTCGATTTCAAGTTTTCCGGCGTAATATTTACTTATTATTTTCAAATTTTTAGTGGCGTAATATTTATCTACCATTTTCAAATTTCTAGTCAAATAATAATTATTTCTAAAACTTCTTGTCCAACAGGGAAAAATAAATTGCAACCTTGTCCAACGAGATAGAGTCTCTGTCATCAAGCAGTAACAGCTTTTAAGGAGTTAGAAGAGCCAATTATTTGCTATTACTGAAATATCACAATGGCCTGAAAGAAATATTTCCTCAGAAGCAAGAAAATTATTGGATTTAATGCTTATTCCAAATTTTATTTCTCATTAGAATGTATTATTTAATTATACAACTATTTTAAATATTACTTTTCAAAAACATGGCATTGACTTGATTAAGAAGATGAGAATAGCGGAGAGCATTTTATCAGAACTCAAGGAAATTAGGGCTAATGTTGATGAAGAATTTCATATTTTATATTTTATTGTTGAGTCAAAAGCAGAGCTATACGTGTTTAATATTTATCTCCCTCGACTTGTAGCAAGGCAAGCTCATCGTTAAAACATAATATAGGATCAGTAGAAGAGTATATCTTAAATACAGATACATTTATAACCCAAATAAATAAATTTTTAATTCATCATGCAGCACTTACTAATCTGCAAATATTACTTCCTCCACAAAATTCCCAACCTTTTTCAGATGGTGATAGAAAAAAAAATATATGTTAGATTTTTATTATGAAGATTTTAAAGTATCTTATGATGCCTTATTAGCTGAATAACTATGTTTATAAGATTAATAATGGTTGATATAGTCCCAAAAAAATGCTATGGATGCTCTGCATTCCCAATGTATTAAAAGGGTTTATAAACTCTTCCTATTAGTAAACCAATGAGAGAACATTCTCTTTTTTAAGAATAATAACAGAGGCCTGCAGAAGTACCATTTGCAGGGCACGGCCCGGATTTTTTTTAAAGATTTTTTACGGCCCGGCCTTGGTTTTTTTAAAAAAATTTTCAGGCCCGCCTGCCTTTTTAAAAAATTTATTAGGCCCGACTCGGCTTTTTTAAAAAATTTTCAGGCCCGGCCCGGCTTTTTTTTAAATAAAATTTTCAGGCCCGGCCCAGATTTTTTTTTAAATAAATTATATTTATAATTGATTTTAGCTAATGATAACGATTTCAAATATAGGCTGTTTTAAAAAATACAACCCGGATTGTATGTTTTTTTTAAATAATTCAAGCCCGGCTTGGGTGTTTTTTTAAAAAAAAATTCGGGCCCGGCCCGGAGTATAAAAAATTAAAATACTGTCCGGCCCGGGGGCCGGGCCTGCAGGTCTCTGAAAAACATACCAAGAAGTACAACATCTGAAAGTAGATTGAAAGGTATGGATCTTTTGAATATTCATAGGCATTTGACGACAAGCAAATGTAAATATATAACATACAAAATGCAATTATTCCTAAGAAACTTTTTGTGTAAAGGCTCAAAAAATTCATATTTTGGGTCATTTAAGTGATTATTTACATATAATTTTTTTATAATTCACATTAATTTAAAATTGTGTATTAGAAATAGTTATTAGTCCTGATAAATTTATGCTTGGTATTTTTAAAAAACAATAATATTTCTTAAAAAGTTTTATTATCCCCCCCCCCAGACCAAATTCCTGCGTACGCGCCTGGGTAGATGTGTTAAAGTGGGTCCTTTTTTCATTCAAAAAATCTTTCAAAATAATCTGTCTTAATAGGGGGAGGATGAGGCTCAATAATATTTAATAAGGGTTTGGGTATTGCTATAATTTTATTGGTGGAAATTTTTGAGAGGAAGGACATGATCCTTTGTAACTATGTTTGTATAAAAGATTGTCCTTTGTCACTTTAATTAGTTTTGCACAAATGTTACAAATTGTTGACATTATTTTATTTATTATTTTTTTTTAAAGAAAAAATATTTTTAATATAAGAATAATTTTAATTAAACTATGTATATAAGATTAAATTGTTAAATTAGTGTTATAATTGCTTGTTATAAGTTTTAGGGTATGTGTAATGTGCAAGGAAATTATGAGAGGTATTGTTTGTAATTTGGATCTTGCACATCTAGGCAATGATGGGCCAAAGAGACTGAAATGATTTTCACGTTTGTCAGCAAGTAAGTAAATGGATTATTTTATGAATGATAAAAATATTTAAAAGTAATTAAAAAATTAATATTTTCGTTTCATGGATAGATTTTATTTATTTATTTTTTTTTATATTTTTATATTTTTTTAAAATAATTGTATTTATATTAAAAGAGCTTAGTTCCATTCTTTTAATTGTAGTTTACCTTAAGAAATATTAATAAGGAAAAGACTATCAACATTATATTTAGTTAGAATTTGTTCTGCTTGACTATACCAGGATTTGGTATGAATGGTTATACTATTCTTTTTTATTGTTTTTGGCTTTGTATCTTAAAGCTTTTGTGATCGTGCTTACTTGATTGTGTTTTAAATAGCAAAGCAATTCTATTTTTCTAAAATTTAATAATTTATTAAGTGTAATATGACAAGCAGAGATTTATGTTAGAAATTATGTTAGTATATTTGATATTTCTAAGGGATTTATTAATAAAGATTTGAGATTTATTAAGTTTAGATTTATTATATTCCCAAGTTACTATATCATAAGACAGAGATGACATCATGTAGATTTTTAAATGTGGATTTAGAATTTTTTTGAAATAATATTTGAATACAAGAGTTTGTTGAGGGAATAATATTTTTTTTTGGTTATAGATAACCTAGAAATTATGTTTGCTTTTGTTTCACCTTTACTGTAGATTTGGGATTTTGAGTTTGTTTATAGCTTTTATAATATTATCGTGTTTTAAGGGAAAAAGAGTGTTAAACATGGATAATTATTTTATTATACGGGATGTTTTATAGCGCAAATGTTTATATGTCGCATTCATTTAATTAACACAATTTATATTAACTTCACTTAATAGTATCATTTAAATTTTTAATATATTATTTTTTGTATATAAAGAATAAATTTATTATATTCTTTCAATTAAATATTTTTAAAATATATTTATTAAATAAAAGTTTTATAATCACTAATTTTGTTCTTCTCCCAACCTTAACATGGTGGAAGCGGAATTTATAATTTTAAATTTTTTTTTCTCTGCAAAATTTAATTTAGATTGATCAAATGGTTAAATCAACAATGAGGAGAATTGTTAAACTAGATATCAAACTAGACGAACTAATTAAAATTGGGCTATGGTTGACTTACAAAATATTCTAAATCCACAGATAATAGGATTTTAGCTAGTGAAACATAGACAACTAGATAAAAAAAAGTTATGGAATGTAATGTTCATTCTAAAAACAGGTAAGGAATGATTAATTTGAAAAAGTGAAAAATAATTAAAATTTTTAATTATTAATCTCTAAATCATGAATAAACCTATATGGGACAATAACAATAAAAAAAAGTCCATAGACAAATTAGATTTATTATTTTATGATAGTAAGAATACTCTAAGCTTAATATGTAATTTACCAGATGGTTTATTTTTGGTCACGAAAGCAATGTTACCAAGAGGTTAGATTCAAGTTATGATGAAGCATTATGTACATTAAAGTGTTTATGTAATTATAGATCGGCTCCAGAAATAAAAGAAAATTATTCTAATAAAAATATTAGTAAATCTAATAATGAGAATTATTATAAAAATAGAAAATTAGACAATAAATATGATAAAGAAACACATTATAAGAAAAGAAATTATCATTATAATTGCAAATCTCTTGGTAATAAAAAATTGAAAAATATTGAATTAAAACCAAATATTCAAATTGAAAGAGATTCTTATACATTAAAAGAGATAAATTATATAATAAAATTTGAAACATTTGTGATTACAGAAAATAAGGAATTAAACATTAAAGAAAATAATGAAATAAAAACTTTTATAATTGATAAAAAATTAAAATAAACTGTGAAAATAAAGAAATTTCAAACAATTATTATTAAGAGAGGCAAGGTGATAGTTAAACATCTTGATGATAAAAAAGTTTTTAAGAATATGATATGGAAATTATATATTAGAAATGGAAGGCGAAATAAAATTCTTTTTAGAAAGAACAATTTAAAGATAATTTATGATATGAAGAAGCTGTTTATATTGAAAAACAAGGGAGTAAAATTTAAAAAAATAAAAATAATTGAAATTTAATATTAATAAAAAATTATTATATAAAACGCTATAATTAAAGATATTTTAAAAAAAGATAAAATTGAAATTTAATATTGATAAAAATTAAATTATTATATAAAACACTATTATTTAAAACGCAATATTTTATAATATAATAAAATTAAAATAAAACGCGACCAATTATTTATTTCATTTTTATCAAATTTGTTATTCGTTAAATTAATTCTATTTCGATTATTCGACGATTCTTATTTTATTACGACGTTATTCAATAATACCTGCATTTTAAAATCATTCAAAATCTTCGCATATATATTTAATAACATAATGATAATAATTAACAGAAGGATGACAAAGTTAAATCATATGACAACTAAACCGTTTATCAAAGATTTGGAGGGAGTAAGATAAGATAAGAAAGTTTACGAACAAAAACCAACTAATACTAGATATATATCCAGATGATTCCATATATTGATAACAACAGACTTTATGATAATAATTACAAACATCAGTTTAGACAACCATGGCAGACTCGACCATATTATAGCAACCAAAGATGCAACCAAAATAACTATCATTTTTCAAGACGAAACTATGACAGATTTTATGATCAAAATAGATGGGAAACTCCTTGAACACGAAAGATTTACGTCTAAAGAGAACCTAGGCGTGGTTCCTTTAGAGGGTGGAATGTTAAACATGGATATTATTTTATTATACTGGTTGTTATATAGCGCAAATTTTTATATGTCGCATTCATTTAATTAACACAATTTATATTAACTTCACTTAATAGTATCATTTACATTTTTAATAGATTATTTTTGTATATAAAGAATAAATTTATTATATTTTTTCAGTTAAATTTTTTTAAAATATATTTATTAAATAAAAGTTTTATAATCACTTTCTTAATTTTGTTCATCTCCCTGCCAACCTTAACAAAGAGCATGTGTATATAATTGTTGAGAAGTTAGATTTAATGAGATTAGAGTTGAACGTTCCTATAATGATCAATATACATATATATATTTATTTGATCTTCTGGATTGTTAATCGTGAGACGATCAATTATTAAACTATTAATATTTTTGTAGTTGGAGGTGAGAAAGTTTAAGGATTTAAAAGTATTATAAAGGTTATTTTTTTAATTTTGTATTTGATTAAGTCTAAAAATATATATTTCCGTTTGCATCTAAGAGATTTTTTGATTTTGCCTAGTAGTTTTTTAATATATTAATATTTCTTTTACTTTTATTAAGTTAAAATTTTATGAAATTTGATGTATCTAAACTGACCCAGTCCGGGTATTGTGTTTTAATATTAAGATTTGAGTTAGCAGCTTCTATTATTGAGGAGATGTTAGACCATGAATCCTTATTGAAAATTCATAGCTGGAATGGGGAAGTTTAAATTATTGATATTATACTTTTAGGAAAATAAGGGGTTTATGATTGTTTGATTTATTAACAGTAATTTAGGTTTTATAACTAAAGTAAGAATTAAAGGTCTATGATCTGAAAGAAAAACACTTTCTTTTAAAATGGTAATATTTGTGGTGTCTTAGCGGAAGAGGAAAAGTGAGCCTAAATAAATTTATAATTTTTAGATTGAATTGTTTGCAAATTTCGATAATTTGTTTGGATTATTATCAGCAATTTTTATTTAAAGTGGAGTTTTCCTATATGTTTATGTCACCCCCAATTATAATAAAATGATTTTTGTTTATGTGTTTCAGATGATTTTTGAGGTCTGTTATAAATTTGGGGTATTCATTGGGTTTGGCTTATGAATATATATTAGATTTGCCTTTAGTTTTGAGGGTAATAGTTGCTATTCAGTCATTAATGGGTGTGAAATTTAATATCATATGATGAAGAATAAACCATGTCTATTATTAGTACTACCGGAGGGAAAGATAGTATATCCTCTTAGTTTTTTGATATTGTTTTATCATAATTTCTTGAGTTAACAGAATTATAATATTACTATTTTCCATAATTTTTCTGGGAATAGTTATTTTAAATAAGAGCCCTGGAATATTAAAGGAATAAATTTGTAGCGTGTCTTTAAGAGATATTTTAAATTTTTTTATTATGGTTGGAAATGAAATTTAAAAAAGCAGACGATTTTATCATCAAATTCATTACCACCAGGAGCGGAAACGTGCATCATGTTTCACTAATATAGATCCTATACATGATGTCTACCCGTTTTATTTTAATTGACGGTAAAACTATATAGTCAGCTACCATAGTAAAGAAGAGGAGTAAGAAAGTGGTGATATATTAATTCCGTTTCCGGCAGGATATTTTAAAAATTATAATACCTGATGCCTGGTTAGATTATTTAAAAGAGAATAATACACATGATAAGGTAAATATTCCTTTTTAGAAGTTAACGTTATGTTCTAGCTGTTTCTAAGATCCCTATAATTGTAAAGTTGGTCCCTGAATAACATTATGATTTTTAATCCAATCCAGTGGCGTAGCTACGGGGGTGGTTTTCGGGTTTGGACCCCTCCCAGAGCAGAAATTTATTTTTAGATTATACGTTCAAAAGACTAAGTGATTTGTATCAAATAAACACCATTAATATTTACATTTTTCTGGTTTTGATGTTTGTGGAAGGATATTATATTACTATTTAAATTATTCTGGATAGTATTATTATAAAGTCATTGAGAGTAATCTACTAAATTATAATAACATATTATTGATGCATTTAAAAAAATATATTTATTATATATTATCGAAGATATGGTTATGATTTGTAAGATAAACCCGGCCGAAGGCCGGGCAAAAGGGCCGAAGGCCCGTTAAAAGGGGTCTGGGGGCGAAACCCCCGGGCACTTTATATGTATGGACCCACTCTAAGAAAAATTCCTAGCTATGCCACTGATCCAATCCTTAATTACGTAGAGTGAAAAGAAGTAACTTATGTCCTACGATGCAACAAAAAAAAATTTTGAAACTCAAAGGATATGAATTAAGATTCCTTGAGTGGGTTGTCAGTTAAGGAGAATAAATAATAGGACGGACTAATATATTTAATATTAAATTTAACTAAGAATAAATTAGAAAAATTGCACTATGCTAAGAGGTTTTAGGCCAAGGTGTTAGTAAAAAATTAATAAGTGTTTATTTAATATAAAATGATTGATATTTATAATATTGACCTTAGTCTTTAATGGTAATTTGATCACCTTTTAATTAATATAATTTGTTAGTTTAAATAGATTTTTACCAACCTATTATAAATAAAATGCCTAGATAATTGTAAAACAGTGTAGAAAAAACATACATTTGTTCATCTTGTTTAAATGGTAATTCTTTCTTTAATTTTTCCCTCTTCTCATCATTTTACCTTATTAATTATTTTGTTATTGTATTATAAAGTAAATTCGTTTAAATTATGACAATTTTAATATCAGGAGTCAATAAATTCATTATTTTGGACTGAAAGATTTTTTAAAAATATTCGTTTATTATTATTAATTTTGGACTATCTATCATGTCAAAAAGTTTTTTAATCCACTGAACAATAAATACAAGTTCTTTCAAACAAGATGGTGATGTCACAATCGTTCCACCATCTCTATATTTGTTAAGCTTTAGAGCTACTCTAAAATTTATGGAGTTAATGTATTCCTATTCTAAGTCATTTGGGTGTTAGAATTGGAAAATTCTTCCTCGTTATGATGATGACTTGCAAATAATTTGTTTATTGTTTATTCTTACAATTAATTAATTTAACCTATAATTTTTATTTGTTGATTTTGAGTTATAATTTCTGTTTAATGATTAGATCTTGGTTATATTGGTCACTTTGAAGTAAAGGTACAATGTGAGAGTAATTTAATAAGGTGATTAGTCAAATCAATCACTTTTCGGCCGACCCCTTTCGATTTCGATAAAAATTTGTAGGCTGGTTATATATGTTCCCATTAGATTATAAACAAAATTTTAGCGCATTAGAAACTATATTAGCGGAGATATTCGGGGTTAAAGGTCCAAAAAACGTCTTTTTTTGCTTTTTACTGATATTAAATAATTAGTTTTTAATTTAAAACTAAATATGATCAAATATTGAATCTAATATCAATAGCTAAGTTAATAATTTATAATTATGGCTAAAACATCAAAATTGATTTTTGATAAAATATGGGTCATCTTATGGTCAGTTGAAAACTTGAAATTAATATTTCGAAATGTATATGATCTCCGATTTTTAATTTTTTTAAGAAATATTATCCGTTTACTATTTTTTTAATAATTTCTTCAACAATTAGCATGGCTGAATATTTATTTAAAAAAATATTGCGATTTTTATACTTTTAAAAAATAGATGGCGCTATATATAATAGTTTTAATATGTTAAAATTCATTTTTTTTATTGATTAAAAATATTTTAATTTATATATATCATACTAAATCGATTACAATGTGCATTATATATATTTATTTGTAATTCAGATCATAAATTTTTAAAATCTTCACAAATTTTACCTAATTAAGATAGTTTATAAATTAATTAAATCTTACTTTATCTAAAGGAATACAAAGCCTGGCTAGCTTGTGAGATTCTTCAGGAGATAATATATATGTTCGACTGGTGGGAGTAGAAGGATTGACCAGCGAGAGAATATGAGATTTAGGCAACACTAAAATATTATCTTTCAAAGGAAATTTAAATGAGGATGAAGGTCCACAAGGGTGCAAAAATCGGATTTTTACTTCTTCATTTGTATAAATTTTATCGGTTATATATCCTAACCACCATTTATCATCATATACACATGTTATATATCCATTAATATTTTAAAATATAATTTTCTCATTTAAAAACGGAACTTGTTTTATATTATATTTTTTGGAATTAGAATATATTTTGGTTTTTAGTTTATTTTGATCAATGGGAATAATCCCGTGAATTTTTTGGGTCCCATGTATGGGCAGTGCAGAATTAAATCTTTTACGAAGGGCTAATTCCTCTTCAATATATTCTTGATTGGATACATATTCAAATTGAATATTAATATTTTCTTTAGCATAATTATATAATTCTAATGGGGTTAGGATTTGATTTTTATTTGGCCTTTGAAGACTAGCTCTGGCAACTAATCTTTTGACAGTTCCTCCGATACCGTCACATGCATTTTTGCCGTGAGCAGTGACAAAGAAATGCCATTCGGCAGGAATATTAAAATCGTATTTATGAAGGCATATGTTCAGAAAATTTTTGCGATTCTTGTATTGAGACGCGGCTTCATCCGAAAAATATATTATTTTTTCTGGTTTAGAATTAAATTTGGCTGTTAAGAATTTAATGAATTTTTTTTGATAAAGGTGGACTGCACTAGTATTATGGCTTAATGATTCGGACAAAATAACAAAATTTATATTTTTTAATTCTTCTCCAGATTTATAATATGCTACAAATGGATGTATAGTGGCCTGCACATTGTTCCAATGAAATCCCTGAACTTCATCTTGTAAAATAAGGGAATAATTTTCAGAATAATCTAGAATTGTTAAAAATTCCTCATCTTTTAAATTTTCTTTGGAATTCTTCAAAAATAAACTTTGTGTTTAGCTATAAACGAGTGAATTCGATGAAACCATCAATGGACTTTATAATAGTTTCAAGATTTGCTCTATCCACCGTGATCCATTGTTTAAACGTGACATATTCTAAACGATTTCTCTGAAACAATTCGTATAATTGGCCCATAAGAGATTCTATACAAGGGCATTGATCACAATTTGTTAAATAACATTTTGGCTGAGATGGATTACAAATAATTTGCGCCAAAAGATTGTTATAAGAATTTATACAGTAATCTTCTCCTGCTGTAATTTCAGCTATTACATTTGTCATTAATTTCACATTCTGATGAATGGCGCAGACACAAACAGTGTGTGTGCCATCCAACTAAAATTCAGTTTTTTGGTCTAAGTTCGGCAAATTTAGGG